>NC_081173.1:13367997-13694782 GCF_012432095.1 Onychostoma macrolepis
AATGTTTATTATTAATTATAACCAGTTATAATTAATTATAAATATTTCCCTTTTGAGCTAATTTGCTACACTATGAAACTGACCATTGATTATAGCCATTCAACATTACAGTATAATTGAGAACGATCAATTTGAATCTTTATTAGATTTAAAAAAATAACTTTTAATTTAACTTAAAATAATTTTTTACATAAACGCATTATAATAAATGTCTTATATTTAGCTACCTGTGACAAGTAGGAAATACACAGAAATTGGCTGCTATTGGGAGTCACGTGACATGCTTATGAACCTAGTCGCACTTGAGTAGCGCTCGGTACGTTTGGCCCCTTTTTGCAGATTTTTAATTTTTTAAAATTTTTTTATTTACTTTCCCTGATGGCATACAATCAGAAACAGCTGTCACCGTTGGCTTCTCCGATTAAGAAGAAATCCACGCCCCGGCCGCCTGCTGCGCCTCGCGTTTTTGGAGGAGTGCTCCGAGCACCTGAAGTTGAAAAAAAAGCAACTCTGAGCAGAAAAGCGCCCCATGTCATCGCGTTTTTTCCATTGTCCAATCGAATGAATGAGGCGGGCCTTCCGTTGTGGTGACGAAAGTTTACCGTTGCTTAGAAAGTCCGGATACTGCAATAATGGATGAGAAACTTGTGGTGTCTGTCGAAGGTTTTACCTGGAGATGTATTTTTTAAGGTTTTGTTAATATGACAGTTTACTTAATAGCAAAAAAAAAAAAAAAAGGATTTTAGAGTGCTTACACTATAATCCTTTGATTAGACTGACAGGACAACTGATTTGGTGGTTGCCTAGCAACATGAAAAAACTGCAGCGCACTGCTCTTTTTTTAATCAAAAAAGGCAGAGTGGTGCGCCTCACGTTTTCAGAACTAAAAAACGTGTTCGGTGTGATCGGGGGCCTTACTGGATCGCAAATAGGTGCAGCAATCTGCGTCTGGTCGGATTGCCTGAAGGTTCCGAAAAGGATGATCCTATGGGCTTTTTGAAAAGATCGCTACTGACGTGGCTCCTGTCCCTGGCAGGCAAAGAGATTGAAGTGGAGAGAGTGCATCGTGTGTACACAAGGCTCTCCTCAGATCGCGCTAAACCAAAGATTTTCATCTTTAAACTGTTTCGGTACACGGACAGGGAGCTCATTTTGCAGGCTGCCAGACTTCACGCCCCGGTGAAAACATCCGACGGAGCATTGCTGTTGTTCTTTCCAGATTTTTCTCCGGTCACCGCAAAAAGTAGTGCATTTGCGCCAGTTAGGAAGGAAATGAGAGAAACTAGCATCCAGAATTTTCTTCTTTATCCTGCAAAGCTGAAGGTCATTCTCAATCAAGGTGAACCTAAAATGCTATACTCCCCAGAAGAAGCAATAGTTTTTCTCAGATCCCATTCATCCACCAACTCTCAGTGAACATCAGCTGGTTGCTGTCTAATCAGATAAGAGATGCTCTAAATCAGTGGTTCTCAAACCTGTCATGGGGACCCCCAGCCACCACACATTTTATATGTCTCTCTCATAGGCCACACCCATTTCAAGTCTTGCAGACTCTACTAATGAGCTGATGAGTTGAATCAGGTGTGTTAAATGAGGGAGATATACAAAATACGCTGTGGCTGGGGGTCCCCAGGACAGGTTTGAGAACCACTGCTCTAAATGGAGCGGTGACTGTGTTTTTCACTGTTCACTTTAATGATCACTTCTTAATTCATAGTTACTAGGAGCTTTCATTGTGCATACAGTATCACTTACTGATTATGATGTTATTTTATTTATGTTTTAGTTGTATTCCTTCTATCTCTTTCTTTTTTATTTAAATTTTTTTAAATAGAGATACTTACCTAGTCAATATGTGACTATGTGGCCAATGTTGGTGCTTCAGTAATGTGCAGGTTTTTTGTTGACGCCACGGACCATATTAAGGGGTGCTGGCAGATCAAGGTTTGTTCTTGGTTTGATCTGCCATAGTTCATGGGGATGATTTTTTTTTAACAGTTATGGGAAGGGTGAGGTGGGGTGGGGGTGGGGTGGGCTTAATGGTAGACTCACTCAATTGGTTTTATTTTCAAACTTGTATTTTGTCTTATTATGCAGTAATTCTGTTCAATACCTATGACTGACCTTAATATGTTGAGTTGTAATATTAAACTCATGGCCCTCACTAACGTACAGGTTTTCTGGATTTTTTGCGAAGAAGAGAGATTGATATAGTGTTAGTTCAAGAATCCCATTTGAAAGAGGAGGATATACACAGGTGTAATAATAAGTTTTATGAAGTGGTATCTCACTCATCTTCGGATACTAAAACCAAGGGTGTCCTAATATTGGTGCGGAAGACTTTAAATATTACTATTTTAGATAAAGGTTGTGATACAGACGGTAGAATAACACATATAAAAACAATAGTGGAGAATAGGAATATTGTATTTTTTTCAGTTTCTCTGCTTTGTCAACCTATATCTTGAAATTTTCAGATTTTGAAATTGTATTTGGTGCAGATACGAATTCTGTAATGTCGCATATCCTAGATAGATCTGGACCAAAGGAATCACACTCCCAAGCTTTTTTTTTTTCTGAATACGAATCTGTCATCTTCTCCTAAGTGTAATCTCTGTTCGCAAGGATCTTTAGGCACGTTTTCGCATAGTTTTTTTTGGGAGTGCCGCTCTCTTTCACCTCTTTGGTCTCAGCTCTCACAGGACCCGTTATATTTGTTGGGTACGGAGATATGTTTGACTCTGCACCATTTTTTCATGAATGACTTTTGGGACTTCACCTCTGTCCGTCCAACAAAGATGTTTACTGTTAACTGCTCTCACAGCAGCAAACAAATTATTAGTCAACCGTTGGAATCCTCGTCACACAATGAACAGACGAACCTGGACTGAGTACTTGTTGAACATTATCTCGATGGAACTCTCAACTTCTCATCACCTATACCATTTTCCATGCTATAAACATATATTTTACATAATAGAAAACAGTTATTTTAAAAATGTAAATCGTTTTACGATCAAACAATATCTGAGCATAAGCATAAATCTTACTGACCACCAAATTTTGAATGTTAACAGTTTTGAATGATATACAGTATACTGTATATAATGCTAAGTGAGATATTTAGGATTTCTTGTAATTATAGTGTAGCCATAAATTGGTTATTGGAAGTTGACTTTGAAAAATTACTGCAAACTTGATTCAAATGAGGAACATATTTACATCCAACTCACTGTTACATCCACGGAATGGAACCCAAACCCCAAAGTGTTGCTAAGAACAAATCACTGGTTTCCACCTCAATAATAAAAATAATAAAAAGGTAACTATGACATAAAATAGACAAAAATTGGCATGCGAGGCCTGTTTCTGTCTACAAGAGAACAGAATCCTTGTCTGTTGTTTAAGATAAGTTTACAGTTAATTCACAGAGGACGGCTTCACTAGAAATTTGCTGTTCACTTGTGCAGATTATTCATTCCCTATGCATGATTTTCTGAGAAAGTTGAGAAACATCCATCAAAACTGACAACTGTGCTTATAACAGTTGTGACATACAGCAACACTTGTTTCGCTTCTCTCCGCAGCACAAAATTTTTTAATTTTAATTTTTTAAAATTTTTTTATTTACTTTCCCTGATGGCATACAATCAGAAACAGCTGTCACCGTTGGCTTCTCCGATTAAGAAGAAATCCACGCCCCGGCCGCCTGCTGCGCCTCGCGTTTTTGGAGGAGTGCTCCGAGCACCTGAAGTTGAAAAAAAAGCAACTCTGAGCAGAAAAGCGCCCCATGTCATCGCGTTTTTTCCATTGTCCAATCGAATGAATGCAGAGGCGGGCCTTCCGTTGTGGTGACGAAAGTTTACCGTTGCTTAGAAAGTCCGGATACTGCAATAATGGATGAGAAACTTGTGGTGTCTGTCGAAGGTTTTACCTGGAGATGTATTTTTTAAGGTTTTTGTTAATATGACAGTTTACTTAATAGCAAAAAAAAAAAAAAAAGGATTTTAGAGTGCTTACACTATAATCCTTTGATTAGACTGACAGGACAACTGATTTGGTGGTTGCCTAGCAACATGAAAAAACTGCAGCGCACTGCTCTTTTTTTAATCAAAAAAGGCAGAGTGGTGCGCCTCACGTTTTCAGAACTAAAAAACGTGTTCGGTGTGATCGGGGGCCTTACTGGATCGCAAATAGGTGCAGCAATCTGCGTCTGGTCGGATTGCCTGAAGGTTCCGAAAAGGATGATCCTATGGGCTTTTTGAAAAGATCGCTACTGACGTGGCTCCTGTCCCTGGCAGGCAAAGAGATTGAAGTGGAGAGAGTGCATCGTGTGTACACAAGGCTCTCCTCAGATCGCGCTAAACCAAAGATTTTCATCTTTAAACTGTTGCGGTACACGGACAGGGAGCTCATTTTGCAGGCTGCCAGACTTCACGCCCCGGTGAAAACATCCGACGGAGCATTGCTGTTGTTCTTTCCAGATTTTTCTCCGGTCACCGCAAAAAGTAGTGCATTTGCGCCAGTTAGGAAGGAAATGAGAGAAACTAGCATCCAGAATTTTCTTCTTTATCCTGCAAAGCTGAAGGTCATTCTCAATCAAGGTGAACCTAAAATGCTATACTCCCCAGAAGCAGCAATAGTTTTTCTCAGATCCCATTCATCCACCAACTCTCAGTGAACATCAGCTGGTTGCTGTCTAATCAGATAAGAGATGCTCTAAATCAGTGGTTCTCAAACCTGTCATGGGGACCCCCAGCCACCACACATTTTATATGTCTCTCTCATAGGCCACACCCATTTCAAGTCTTGCAGACTCTACTAATGAGCTGATGAGTTGAATCAGGTGTGTTAAATGAGGAGATATACAAAATACGCTGTGGCTGGGGTCCCCAGGACAGGTTTGAGAACCACTGCTCTAAATGGAGCGGTGACTGTGTTTTCACTGTTCACTTTAATGATCACTTCTTAATTCATAGTTACTAGGAGCTTTCATTGTGCATACAGTATCACTTACTGATTATGATGTTATTTTATTTATGTTTTAGTTGTATTCCTTCTATCTCTTTCTTTTTTATTTAAATTTTTTTAAATAGAGATACTTACCTAGTCAATATGTGACTATGTGGCCAATGTTGGTGCTTCAGTAATGTGCAGGTTTTTTGTTGACGCCACGGACCATATTAAGGGGTGCTGGCAGATCAAGGTTTGTTCTTGGTTTGATCTGCCATAGTTCATGGGGATGATTTTTTTTTAACAGTTATGGGAAGGGTGAGGTGGGGTGGGGGGTGGGGGTGGGCTTAATGGTAGACTCACTCAATTGGTTTTATTTTCAAACTTGTATTTTGTCTTATTATGCAGTAATTCTGTTCAATACCTATGACTGACCTTAATATGTTGAGTTGTAATATTAAACTCATGGCCCTCACTAACGTACAGGTTTTCTGGATTTTTTGCGAAGAAGAGAGATTGATATAGTGTTAGTTCAAGAATCCCATTTGAAAGAGGAGGATATACACAGGTGTAATAATAAGTTTTATGAAGTGGTATCTCACTCATCTTCGGATACTAAAACCAAGGGTGTCCTAATATTGGTGCGGAAGACTTTAAATATTACTATTTTAGATAAAGGTTGTGATACAGACGGTAGAATAACACATATAAAAACAATAGTGGAGAATAGGAATATTGTATTTTTTTCAGTTTCTCTGCTTTGTCAACCTATATCTTGAAATTTTCAGATTTTGAAATTGTATTTGGTGCAGATACGAATTCTGTAATGTCGCATATCCTAGATAGATCTGGACCAAAGGAATCACACTCCCAAGCTTTTTTTTTTTCTGAATACGAATCTGTCATCTTCTCCTAAGTGTAATCTCTGTTCGCAAGGATCTTTAGGCACGTTTTCGCATAGTTTTTTTTGGGAGTGCCGCTCTCTTTCACCTCTTTGGTCTCAGCTCTCACAGGACCCGTTATATTTGTTGGGTACGGAGATATGTTTGACTCTGCACCATTTTTTCATGAATGACTTTTGGGACTTCACCTCTGTCCGTCCAACAAAGATGTTTACTGTTAACTGCTCTCACAGCAGCAAACAAATTATTAGTCAACCGTTGGAATCCTCGTCACACAATGAACAGACGAACCTGGACTGAGTACTTGTTGAACATTATCTCGATGGAACTCTCAACTTCTCATCACCTATACCATTTTCCATGCTATAAACATATATTTTACATAATAGAAAACAGTTATTTTAAAAATGTAAATCGTTTTACGATCAAACAATATCTGAGCATAAGCATAAATCTTACTGACCACCAAATTTTGAATGTTAACAGTTTTGAATGATATACAGTATACTGTATATAATGCTAAGTGAGATATTTAGGATTTCTTGTAATTATAGTGTAGCCATAAATTGGTTATTGGAAGTTGACTTTGAAAAATTACTGCAAACTTGATTCAAATGAGGAACATATTTACATCCAACTCACTGTTACATCCACGGAATGGAACCCAAACCCCAAAGTGTTGCTAAGAACAAATCACTGGTTTCCACCTCAATAATAAAAATAATAAAAAGGTAACTATGACATAAAATAGACTAAAAATTGGCATGCGAGGCCTGTTTCTGTCTACAAGAGAACAGAATCCTTGTCTGTTGTTTAAGATAAGTTTACAGTTAATTCACAGAGGACGGCTTCACTAGAAATTTGCTGTTCACTTGTGCAGATTATTCATTCCCTATGCATGATTTTCTGAGAAAGTTGAGAAACATCCATCAAAACTGACAACTGTGCTTATAACAGTTGTGACATACAGCAACACTTGTTTCGCTTCTCTCCGCAGCACAAAAATCTGCAGTTTTATGTGGCCCAGTATCAATCTTGACTATTCCCTGCTCTCTATTCACGCTCCAAAGTGTGCATTATTTCCAGCAGCCCCCAGCACACTTCACTGATTTCACACCGGCATCTGAAGTTAAAAAGCGCATCTCAGAAAGAATATACGTTCTGAGCGGTTCACCTTCCTTGAGTGCGGGGTTTCACGCCATATGCTAATCACCAGTGTTTGACTGGTGTAAAGGGTGAAGAAAAATTGAAATGTACACAGCTCATCTGTGTTGTCATGGGAATGTCAGAAGCGGAGAGCGAGCGAGAAAACCCTGTTAATCTTCGAGCCGAAATCTCCTCAACTGACCGCATTAAATGGAACTCCATTATGACTGAATAAAAGCTTTCAGCCTCGCCGTCTCACTGGAGATCTATTTAGTCAGTCTGTTTTTGCTTATTTGATTCTGTTTTCTTTTCTGTTTTAAGGAAGAGAGCCCTATTTACTGGATCCCACTGAAATCTGTTTGTTAGACTGTATGAGTCATCAAGCTTGTTATGTGAAACTCTGCATTTTATTCTCTGGAGTACTTCATTATCTCTCACGTACGTCATTGTATGTTCTGATAATTAAGAACTCTAGAGACTGTACACAAGTACTGAGTCAACTTTAATGATTTAAAGCGGAAATGTCTTTTTTTAATTCAAAGCTTAATATTCAGAGATTAGGTATGTACAAAACTACATAATTTAATTTAAAATATCATAATATAAAATATCATAAAAAGTGGGTTGTCTGAACTAGTCTACTAATCAACCTTAATAGAATAGTTCTGTCCATTTACAAACCCTTATGTTACTCTGAACCCGTTACTTCTTTCTTCTGTGAAATACAAAAGAAGATATTCTGTCTACATAAGATGTCTATGTATTTTTTGGTCCATACAATGAAAGACAGTGTGGTCCAATGTTGTTTTGAACCCCACTGACTTTCACTGTATAGAGAGAGGAGAAAAAAATAAAATAAAATAAAATAAAAATAAAACAACATCTACTTTTTTGTCCCACAGAAAAGTCATACTAGTTTGGAACAACGTGGGGTTGATTAAAATGATGACAGAATTTAATTTTGTTGTTGTTTTATCCCTTTAAGTCTTTGACTAAGCCTATTCCTATTTGGTTCTTATAGGGGACATATACAGTACAAACTGCAACACATGTTTTTGCATTTAAAAATAGCTATACAGAGCACAACACAATGTAGTAAATAAAATATAAAGAAAGCAGGGGTCTAAAGAATTTTTTTTTTTTTAAGGTTGGACTATTTTGAACTTGTAGTGAATGTTTGTGTGGGACACTATACAAACAGCACAACAAAGAGGCCAAAGAAAATATGAAAAAAGATTAAGATAACTAGTCAACCTCAACTAGTCCATTGCTAGCAGAGAGCACTGTAAGGGGCCTTTCACACAGAACCCATTTTTGTTGTATGGAAACACAATTGAAATTCCAATGAAATGGGGGAAATAGTTCACTTTTTTTTTTTTTGCTGAATTTTTAACTGCATTTTTAAACCTTATGTCAAGCTCAAGACACTGCAAAGCCACAAAACGCAAAAGCACTGGTCAAACTTGTCCGTGCATCACATGTTTACATGGAAAAACAATGAAAAAGTGAAATGACACAGCAATACTGGCTCAGCCAAAAGTGGTACTACTCATTTTATGCAGGACTTTCTACATACAGTAGTTATTGTTCTTATAATTCCATTTGGTGATGCAAAAAATGGCACAGTTTAGCTTTAAATGTTAGTATCTGTGAACCGCACAGGCTTGTGTCTCTTTTATTTTTAGATGCAACTCATCTTGCTAATCGAGTTGGTTAATTGACTTCTATTTACCTTTGAGTTTAAATGCAGTCTTTTTAGCATTCATCTCCTCATGCCAGAATAGACCAATAGAGTCAAGTGAACACCGTTCGAGAAAGGTTTACTGACCTGTGTGGGCCCCAGAGAGTGAACTCAGGACACGGGCATGCTGGGTAGGCCCATCATACACCTCCACAACATCATTTAGTGCAGTCTGGAAGAATGCAAATTGGCTGAACACCACTGCAGGGAGATAAAGAGAAAAAGTGAAGAGACATAATTACATAAACCCTATGAAATATGCAACTGAAACCATGACTGTGCAAATGTTAATTCAATAGTAAAAGACAGAACCTAATCACACCTGTGAACCACCTGTTGTCCTTTCTACACACACCTGGTGCTTAGTAGAGTAAATTTCCAAACGAGAGCCATAAAAAAGAAACCCCGCATTGAGAAGCTCCCTATCCCGCAGCTGTTCGAAGCCATTATGCCATGCCTACGGAAATTTGTGCCTTAATTAGCTCTGCTTCCACAACGTTTGGCTTGACCCAGAGAAAAACAGACAAGCTCGCATCTGCTAATTTACACTTTGTAGGAACCCCAAATTGTCCAAATGACCTCCATGTTTTATGGATCAAATAAAAGGGTCAAGTGGAAGCTGCTGGGGTTATATGAGGGGATATCCAGAGGTTGTCTGTAGCTAGAGGCTCTATACCCCTGAAAGAAGGGCAATACGGGTCAAAGTCCCTTTCAAGGACAGTCAGTTCACTCTGCGGCCAATTTGCAGTGCCTCCGGGCAGCTATTTTGGGCATGCAAGTCCAACTCCTAACTACTCAAATGGTGAAATATTAAAATCTCGAAAACTCACATTTAAACCAGCAATAAATTAAGACATAAATGTAGTTTATTATGCTCAAATATTATTAAAAAATGAAAATTTCAGGTTGGTCAAGCCTGTGCAAAATATGAGTGAACTATCTTGTAATTCATATAGGCAGCTACAAATGTTCTATTGGTTTTTAAGTTCACTGTAACAACTCATTCTAACTAATCATTAAACGACAAGTTCTGAGTGACAAATCAAAGCCAACCAGAATACATTTTGTTTGGAATCTGGACCAACGAGATTGCTCTGGGACTGTTGGGGCTATCCAGCATAACGCAATGAAAATAGAAACCAAGAAACAGACCAAATATTGACCAAAAGTTGGTGTTGGTGGCTGATAAGGACACAAATTTAACATGGAAGAGCTGTGAATTAACCCTTGGATGTGTGATTCAGATATGGTGTGATTGGCTGAGCATATTGGTTAGCATGATGTTATTAGCCCTTGTAGACGATATAACTACAAAATCCGATTGCAAAAAGCATCTTTTTCCATTAACAAGCATAAGAAAGTAGCTGTGCATTCTGATAATTTTGTAAGCAACATAAATACTGCAATTTTTAAATAGATCATTTTATCAATGCCTGATGTATTTGAAGGCCTCTAAACACATGAATGGACTTAATATTTCTTCTTGTCATTATTATTTCAGAATTGTTGCTAGTGAAAGGTTTGAAACTGTGTCCATTTCCTGTAATGCCATTTGCCAATAATTCATCTGCAAAAAACACTGGAATCAATGTGAATTCCAACAATTTGCTTTCACATTACACTGTAGGCCTTCTTTGTTGTAATGCTATTTAAGTGTCTGTGCGCAATGCTATGTTTACTTACCGTAGTCTTTCGGCACAATGACCGAGTAGAGGCAAGTCCTCCCACTGCTGTAGTTTCCAGGATAACCAGGGGAGAGAACCACTCCCTCCAACCCCGAATACTGACCACCGCACAGAGCTAAGCGAGAGAGACAGTCACAGAAAGAAGGCATTAGAGACTAATTTTCTGTCCTCCGCATCTCCTCTCTACTGTTCCCTCATTCTGCTGATCTTAAATTACTTTTCTTGTCTGATTCCTGGACTGCCCTACTAGATGTCCCCAGTGTTTGCCGAAGTGAAATTGCAGTGTGTTCAAAGTATTCCTCAAGGTTACATAGCAAAGATGAGCCTTTGCTTATTTCCAAGGGAACGGCAGCAGATGAGACAAACAACAGGTCTTTGACAAAGTAAGAACACGTATGGTTACAGAACAAAAGCTTGAGTATTTGCTGAACTGTTACATTTTACCTATGCAAACAGGTTTGGGTTTGTTCCAGCCGGGCTTGCCATCTCCCCCCATGATGCAAGTGAGAGTGGCGTCTCCCTCCAGTGTATAGCCGTTGTCACAGTAATAGGTGACAGTTGCCCCCAGCTTCAGCTCAGTACCAACACGAGTACCATTACGCACCAGGCCTGGCTCAAAGCATGACTCTCTGGGATTTTCTGTTGAGGAAATAAACAAAGTATGGTGAGAGGGATAAAGAATGAAAGGCAGCAATATATAATGATTTATGGCTATTCGGGTAAGACTGATAATCCAGTGCACACAGGGACCTTTATATATACACATACTCGCAAAGCACATAATGTGACTAAAAAAATGGGCTTTGTCGAGTAAATAATGCACAATTACTCACCAACTGGTCTGTGATTTTATTAGAAACTACAGTGCAACACGTTTCAAATCTAAGACATGCAAATCGTATACTCAATAAAACATCTGTAAAACCTTTTAATGACATATTTGTCTTTTCATGTATGATTCTGCATGCATCAAATTTTTCACGTTAGAAGAAATAATTGGGGTTTGTAAGATTTTAATTCTTTAAGTAATTTATTTGAACATAAACAAACAAATAATATTATGAAATTTTACTGCATTGTTAATTGTATGTAATTTATTCCTGTGAAGCAAAGCTGAATTTTCAGTTGCCATTATTCCCGTCTTCAGTGTCACATGATCCTTCAGAAATCATTCTAACATGCTTGGTGCAGATTTCTTGTTATTCTCAATGTTGATAATGTCAATAGTTGTGCTGCTTAATTTTATTTTTTTTCAGGATTCTTTGATGAATGAATTTCATTACCATGTAACATTAAACATTTAATGTGTCCTTGTGGGATGAAAGTATAAATTTGTATGAAAAAAAAGGATAAAAGAAAAGATTAGTAATGAACAGTAGTAATAAATATCAATAATAATAATAATAATAACAAAACAGTTACATGGTCTGCTATATTTTCACAATAATCATGAACCCTGTTTGTGCAGGTTGTGAAGAACCAACAGCTGTATATACTATAAAAGGTCAGTACCGGAGAGGATATGTTGAAATGTTTTTTTTAAATAATAACAACTGAGACTCCCATAAGCTAAAAATAGAAGAATAAAGACAGAGGAGGCTCTTTGTGTGAATAAGTGCACTTCAAAGATACTTCAAATGAGCGCACGCAGATGCTTTTGCCAATTCACAATCCAGAAATATGCTGCAGCAACCTACATGCCCCGTGGAGCATGAACGGCCGACCCAGGACATATTAAAAGTGACACTGGGCTAGATCAGGTCTGCTGACTACACAAAACAGTCCGTCACCCAGCAGGACATGTGTACGGCGCACACCGCATCCTTTGGCCAAAATTAGAAATCAATCATTCTTACTACACATCTGCATCGCACAGCAAAAAATGAGTTGCATGCAGTTCCTGTTGAGATATTACTTCCAAACATAGTTATACTGCAACGTTTGTGCTGATGCCCGTGCCCTTCATGGCCCAATAGCACGTCGAAACCGGCGGCAATCTGTTCGCTGTGGCCGGCGTTCCAGACGGCCCATAACTCAGTTCATCTTCCTACACCTGGCTCCTCAGTGCTCTAACAAGACGAGTGCAGGACGGGCAGTAATTAAGAGTGGACCACAGCCAGCCTTAAGGTCTAGCTCAGGTGTCCATTGATGAGGTTGTGTTTGAGAGTGTGTGTGTGTGTTTGTGCATTTGGACGTGACAAATGTTTGAGCTGGCAGGGAACACTTCGGACGAGCAATGGAGTGTGTGTGTGTGTGTGGTGTTTATTTAACTGTCGGTCAAGCGTGCAGAGCCTTGGCCCACATATTGCACCTCGGAGGCCAATCAGACGCGGTTGGGAGTCTGTGAGAAGCTGATTGGTCTGTAAAGAGGTTGACAGCACCTGAAGCTCGTTCCAACAGCAGCGGCACACGCAGATGAACCAACGTGACCCCGTGCCAGACCGGCTAAGCTAACACTTCTGTCAGGGTTAAGCTAAAACAAACACACTTTTCGTGTATTTATGATTCGCTTCCACATTATTAGTTTATACTAATTCATTGTGAGGAGACTGGGGTCTGGAACTGGAGCTTTTGAAGTGCCACACACTGTGTCCATCTGCTACACCAGATTGAGAGAATACTGTTCCTCATTCACCAAGCCCAACAGAGGGTGATGTAAAGAGCACGGTCTCTCTCTCTTTCTCTCTCTGACCACTGCATGCCAGCGATGCCCATCAGTAGGTAGAGTTCTATTGTGGTTCACTTTAAGTTCATTGACAGAAAACAAACAAAAAAAAAATGTAAAAGCATCAATATGGTAACTATTGTTGCTGTTCTGAAACTTTGTCTCACTGCATGCCATAAGACCAGTGTTAAGGTCATTGCGCACCGAGCCCAACATTTTCATATGCGTTTTTTCATTTTTCAGAGTCGTCATCCTTTCCTATCAAAATGCTTGCTACAGATGCGAAAACGCAGAAAACTCAGTGTGCACAGACCTTTAATTTCACCATATTTGTCGATATTTCTGTTTTATTTGCTCGCTCAAGCCAATTTTTAACCTGTCTCTGACTCTTGGTGAGTACTGATTTTGGATCCTGGCGTGTCTGAACTGACAAGTCTGTCATTTCATGAATAAACAAATAAGCCAAAGTGTCATCAGACAAAGTGAGGTCAGCAGGGCACATACGGAGACAGCAAACTCGCATTTGTTCTCATTTATGCTGAGCCTTTAGTGTGACAGCAAAACATTGATCAAATGCCAGCTTTAGTGAGTGCATTCTGGCTTTTCATTTTCATAATTCTTCTCTAGACGACTGTGAGAAGTGCCACGGGTCGATAATTATACACTACACGAAAGTGGTACGAGCAGGAGGGGGTGATCAAGGCAACAGTCAAAGTGCTGTTGCAGTACGGCACACTACAGGAACGAAAGAACAAAAGGCAAAGAACAAAGACAAATGAAAAAAAAAAAGGCCATTCTGATACTAGTATTTGAACAAATTCTCATACAATACAGGCAATAAAAGGTGCCTACAAAATGGGAAAGAATGTAATGTATTCCTCCCACCACAAGGGAGAAACATACCAGTGTATTGCAGGACAAATCCATTGCTGCTGAGTGAGGCGTCACTGCGGAAGGCCAGGAAGAGCGTGTTGGAGCTGCTCTCAATGCGCTCAGGGACGTCCGTGCCGTAAAAGCTGCCCAGCAGAGGGCTGAGAGAATCAGGCCCATCGTAGATATGCAGGAAGTCGTAGCTCGGTTCTAGACTAAAGCTAGTTGGAGGAAGTAAACATGTATGATATGACTATAAACAACCAGCATTGTTATTGTTAACTAAAACTAATACTATTGAAAATCATTTTAATTGACTGAAATCTAAAATGATAAATACTAGATAGAAAACTTGTATAACACTGTATACTACAATAAGGTAAGGCAACTAAACAAAAATGGGAGACTGTAGTCTTAAAAACAATCTTACTGATTGAAAGTGAGTGATATGATGTGGTCTGGCGTTACTGTTACTGTCCAGTCACATTCTCTGCCATGAGGGTAGGGCTCTGGGTATTCAGGGGACAAGATCAGTCCACTGGGACCAGTCAGATTCCCTCCACATGGAGCTGCAATACAAAAGGAAGGAAAAAGAAACAATGGAAATTGAAGTACTGAACATACTACTTGCAGGCCATGTCCACCCGTACACGTGTATTTTTACAAACTGCGTTTTTCCTTCTTCCGTTTTTAAAAAAATCTCCATCCACATGAAAACGCAAACGCATGCAATGAAGCACTGTTAAGAGCATGCCAAACCAACAGGTGGCGATATAATGTTAACCGTAAAGCCATGTTGGCCAATCAGAAGCCTGAAAAAGTTTCCAGTAGGTGGAGATAACAGCGCATGCTCCGACGGGCTTTGAAAATAACCGCGTTCGTGTGGACAGGGCCTTAACATTATATAAAATAAGACAAAACAAGCGCTAAAATGACCTAAACCTGAAAAAAAAACAACAACAAACGTATAGATCAATACAATTTTATTAGATAGAAATTGAGTAAAAAAAAAAGGTAAATCGTGAAATCGTGACTGGAAAGGTCATGGGACACAAACAGGGGACTTGGGAGTAACAAAAAACACAAAACAAACCTGCCTTTCTAGAACACAATTGTAATTTTGCTTTATTGAGATAAACACCTCCTGTTTTAACTATTAGCAACTCTGTAATTATCTAGTCCCAAAGATTATTAAATTAATGAAGTCATGTGCTCAACTCAGCAGTAGCAGGTTTTTACCTAGAATAGGCAAACATCTCCAGGGTTTTGCCTGTGGTTCAGGTAAACATTAACACAAACTCATATTGAGTTTAATTGAACAAGGCAACCTAATTATACTATAGTTAGACTGGCTATTAACATGAAGTGGCTTTAATTCACAAAAGAAAACCAAATACTGCTGCCCCTAATGTCTATAAAAATCCTTTTCTGGGAAGCAGTGTGATGAAATCTTTATAATGTAGCTGCTGCAAGAGAATAGATGGTAAACAGCTGGCCAAGGCCAGCAGAAATATTATTATTAATAATAATCACAGCTTTGCTATACATGTGTGCCCGATTCATAATCTCACAATAAATGATCCCTTCGTGTCATCAATAATGTGGTCAATGCACTCATGTTCTTATACTTCCTGTGTATGATTTTAAAATGTATTTTGGATGGGTTACATTTAAATTGGGTGCAAACTAAATCCGTGAACTAGGCCTTGAACAAAAGAAACTGAAAAGAATTTCAATATGACTTGAATTGTAACGTTGAGTGTATTTGAATGCAGTTACATAAACGGCTTCTTAGTGTGAAACTTTTCATACAATCACTGAGTGCATTTACATACAAAATGCTGATACCTAGCTCATTACATAAAGCGTGCTTACATGTGTTTTTTGATGTCAAAACACAGTGTATTACTATTATTAGCCAAATCACAACTCATATTCATTACAATTGAAATCTTGCCTAATTTTGCCTAAGATACTGATTCATTTTGTGTCTTTATGTAAAACTAATGGGATAGAGCATCCACCTTATTTTTCAGGAAGTAAGCTATTTCCTGTGAAGGTGCAAGTCTAGTGATTCATTTGGCCATCAGTAAATTACTAGAGAAATAAGAGTGCAGTAAATGGTGAAACTATTGGTGCAACACAATTATTTATGATTACAATAATAGAGTGGTGGAACTATGACGTCACGTTGTAGACAAAAACCCAGAAGCGAGTTAGCATTTTAGCACTTCCGGTTCCATCGTCACAGAGTCAATGGTTTTTTTGAATGGGAGTTTGGTAAAATCCCCTAAAATAAGGTGCGTGGTTCACACAAGCTCAAGATGCTTTCACGTTTTATTCTACGACATAAAACACACCAGTTACACCCCACTCGTGATTTTTTAAAAACTGTTACGTTTCTTAAAAAAGACGGTTGCTAACAAGTTGCTAAATGGGACTACAGGAGCTGTCGGAGACATTAAACGTCATCACGCCGAACAGTTTATCAATTTACAGTATTTTCCAGTTGTAGTATAATTTATAGTACAATTAATTGTAGAATAACCAATTAATAGTTTACCGCATTTTATATTTTTGTTCGACAATGTTTTTTTTGCTTTGCCCCAAAATACAACACAAGCCTTCGGATGGAAGATGCTCGTTTATCGCTTACTGGTATAGAGACTCTCGTACCATAAGGTAAACTCATATGATTATTTCATGTAAAAAACACATTTACCGGCATAGTCACGGTGAAAGTGAAACTTTAACAATGCATAGTGCTTAAAGCCACGTTAAAATGAAATGTTTACGGGCACAAGAAGCTGTAAGAAAGCATATAGATTGAGGATTTTCTAGAAGCAAGGATAAAATAACATTTTGTGTACCCGCCCTAACAAAACGATAGCTGAAATGCGGTACTTTATTCACTAAAATAAGTTTAATCTTACCAGTGTTTCCCCTAGGTTTATGGCTTTGGGGGGGCAGTGGCTTCTTGTATGAGGGAGGCGGGGGTTCCGTTGTTTCCCGACATAAAAATAAAGGGAATTTAATATTGATAATAACATTGAAGACATTGTATGATTATTATTATTAAGGTTTTAATAGTTTTACTAGTAGTAGCCTATTACGTTCTGCCCAATGTCTGTTTCTCAAGTGAAACCGAACTTTTATTTTGACGGGTTGCCGTGAATACCTTTACATTTCTGTATATGATATGAGGATAGTTTTACTCAAATGAAACGCTCGAATGCTCATGAAGTGACTCTCAGAACAGTTCTGGAGATGTTGTTCATGTATTTATGTCCTCATTTAGTGAGACGACAGACCTTAATATCACCGCAAGCGTCACGCGGTCTTCTGTATGAGTAAACAAACCCGCGCGTCTGCGCCACACATTAACACAGAGACACGCAGAAGTCATATTTAAATAGACGCTTTGCGGCTTAATATTTACAAATAGGAGTGGGAGTGTGCTCACTTGTGTGCGCTTATGTTTGTTTGTGTGTGTGTGTGTGCGCGCGCGAACCGGGGCGGAACTCCGCTGTGCGCGCGATAGAGAGAGCGCGACCATGTAACAGAGACAGAAATGACACGCCGTCGTGTAAATAAGATAAATAACATAAGGCTATTTAGTTTGTTTAATAAAAGAACAAGGTATACACCTGTTCTATAGGGAAGGTAACACTGAATGACTTCTTTTGTGGTCTGGCGCTATAGAGAAAATACAATTAAATAAAATGAACTTGACCTTCAAGGGGGGCGGGGGAAATGGTAGGGGAAACACCGCTTACCATATCCAAAAACTCGCTCACTCTGCTGTTATCTAATAGATTAAATGCACTAGAATTTTATTGAATAGTACGTGGAGACACGTTTTTAATTAAAATATTCATATTAATCAAAGATTTATTGACTTTTAATGCACCATATTTCAAAATGTAGCCTACTTTCATATGTCCTTTAGTCATGATTATTTCATTTATTCACTTTACTATTTAGGTAACACTTTACAATAAGGTGTCATTTGTTAACATTAGTTAATGTATTAACTAACATGAACAAACAATGAACAATGCATTTATTACATTATTTATTAATCTTTGTTAATGTTAGTTAATCAAAATACAATTGTTCATTGTTTATTCATATTAGTTCACAGTGCATTAACTAATGTTAACAAACACAACTTCTGATTTTAATAATGCATTAGTAAATGCTGAAATTAACATTAACTAAGATTAATAAATGCTGTAGAAGTATTGTTCATTCTTAGTTCATATTTACTCATGTTGTTAACTAATGTTAGCTAATGAACCTTATTGTAAAGTGTTACCACTATTTATTACTAATGTCTCATTTCAGTTTTAGTTTGGCTCTAGTTTTGCATTTATTCCAGTTTATATGAAAAGGTTCATGTAGCATGGATTAAAATTCATTCACAGAGTAAATCCTTTTCAATTAACATGTTAAAAATAAGTTTGAGAAAGTTGGCGGGAGCGCAGTGGTGGTGACGTTGAAGGCGAGCGACTGTGGTGCTGTAGTTCATTTATAGCCTGAGTTTAGCTTTTAATTTCTGACGCTTGTATTTAGGCTTTAAAATTTGTCGAATTTGTATTATTTTGTGAAGATTATCTTGATGGACAAAACTTTTAAGTTTCATGAACTATGATTGAACACAGAGCTTATTTTTTGCGATAATCCAAAAGCCTATGGAAAAATCCCATTGGCTTTTTGTCGAGGGAACAAGTTTCATGCTAACAGCCGATCCGCATACAAAGTGACGTCATAGTTCCCCCACTCTATTATTTAAAATAAATAAAAAAAATACATTAATTCAAATAATATGATAACATATACCAGTTTGTAACATGAAGCAGACTGATTTTGTACAGCTAAAATAACTGGAAGCATCTGACATCAGACGCCATGCACATTCAAAATAAACATGCTTGCTCTTATGTTAAAAATAAAGCGTAAAGATGGAAAGATGACTGTGGAAGTCTTGGTTGAGGAAGGAAGCATTTACATTTCTTAATTTGGCATGCTCTTACCAGAACAGGTGGGCGGATCAGGCTGCCAGAAGAAACGGTTGTTGATCTCGGTACAGGTGATTTTGGTCGCCCCCTGAAGGAGGTATCCGGGATCGCACTGGAACAGCACATAATCCCCTGGCTCTCTGCTGTCTCCTATGCGGGTGCCATTTGTTGGAATGCCAGGATCATTACAGGAAGTGGCAGTTGAAACTGCAGAAAGAAAAACATCCAGTCAGCAACTGTAACAATCAATGGATCCCATTGTCTTAACAACGGTTCTCAACTTTTTCGACTCGAAGGCCTCCCATTGTCAAGGACAATATCTAAAAGGCCACCCAATTTCTTTCTTGTACTTTTGCTGAAAGGACAAGGCTGCTCAATTTGAAATTTTATTTACAGAAATTAGGAGTGGCAAAATATCAATAAATAAATAAATCCAAAAGTTTCAATAAGTGAATGGGCTTACACTTTCATACCAATTTATTTATTTGACTTTTCTAGTCATTTGTAATTACAGGGTTGTTGTTTTTTCTTTTAATTATTTTTTAACTCACAATGGCAATTTCTACCCAATCCAATTTTAAAGCTTGACATAACCAGAAAGAATTTAAATTGATTATTAAAAAAATGCCTTTTGATGTTTTAGGATTTTAATTTGACTTGGACTTCTCCAGGTCTAGAAATAACACTTTTAAAATTCCCTCATATATTCAAGCTTTCCAAGACTGCAAGAAACCTGGCTCTTAATTAAAAATGACAGTGGTTGAGGGAAATGATTAAATAAGAACTATTACGTCAGTTTACATTTAGATTTTTACGCTTTACCTTATTTTAATACTTGTTTTCTTATTGAAATAATTTAAATTCATCTAGAGGCCCCCTAGTGGGCCCCAGATCCCTGGTTGAGAACCACTGTTCTTAAGACTAAGAAACTTTTTGTGAAAATTTTGGTGTTTTTGCATACCTCATCCAAGTCATCTCTGCTGGTTTGTGGTACTGACCTACCAGCCATTACGAATATTCACAAAGATGCCTTTAAGCTGGCAAACTACCTGCACAATTAGGGCCACTGAATCTGTAGAGCCCAAATGACAGCTCTAGTCCGCTTCTACACATTCATTTATTTATCTAGACACCTTTATCTCTGTGGTACTCTCTCAAAGATGCTTTAACCCAGATGGG
The DNA here is from genome assembly GCF_012432095.1 of Onychostoma macrolepis. Taxonomy (NCBI): domain Eukaryota; kingdom Metazoa; phylum Chordata; class Actinopteri; order Cypriniformes; family Cyprinidae; genus Onychostoma; species Onychostoma macrolepis. The sequence continues at coordinate 13,388,160 of NC_081173.1, forward strand.
CTGTTTTAAAACTAAAATGTGAGGCTTTGGAACAGAAATAACATGGCATTGATGTGTAATGGCATACTATTTCTTTTTACTTTTTATGTAAAGTCTCCAAGGTATCACGCAAGAAATCAGGACACTGTGGTCGGAGTGTTGGCTGATGGAGGTGGGCGGGGATGGTTACCCTGGTTACAGGTTGAGAGCAGACAGAAGCACATAAACCTTGGCTTAACGGGTTTCATTTATTGTCAGTGGAGAAGTTGCATCTGTAAAGCCGTGCTGCATGGTGGGTGCTGTCAGAGGCTTTGGGAGAAGCTCAAAGATGGTGCTTCTCAGTTGTCATTCTGGAGCTCAAGCACTGTCTCCCACTAGTAAGGTTTTTTATCAGAAATTTTATGAGTTTCAGGATGATGCTGAATGGAAACAGCAAGATGCAAATTAAATTTCCCAAAAAAAAACATTAACTTACATGCTCACTTACGGGGGCAATTTTTGTTGTATTCGGTAAAACACAGAAGCATATTTACTGAATACATTTCTAGATAATCAAAAATATCATGCTACTTGCCTCAAGTCATGTTACGGAATAATTCGCTGCGATGATTGGCTACAACTAAATCAAAACATTTTTTGACCAATTGCTCACATACTTGAAGTTGTGTCTGCATGCTCAAAACTTCAAGAAATGTATTAAATTTAAGTCACACCTTAGTTTGGGGACCAGTTCTCACTATTAACTAATTATTAACTACGACTTTTGCCTCAATGAACTTCTAATTTGCTGTTTATTAATAGTTAGTAAGGTAGTTGTTAAGTTTAGGTATGGGGTAGGATTAAGGGATCTAAAATATGGTCAGCAGAATAAGGCATTAAATGTGCTTTATAAGTACTAATAAACAGCCAATGTACTAGTAATAAGCAACTAGCTAAAAGTGACACCCAGACTTTTAAAACACATACACATCTTTAACAACACAACACATTTCAGGTAAACGCATACCCGAGAACTGCAGAGCGAAACCCTGCTTGCTGGTGAAGAAGTCGGTTGTAAACTGCAGACTGACGGAGTTGAAGGTGCTGTGGAGGTCTGGAGGAAGTGTAGAGCCGCTCAGCTCTCGCAGGAGAACACCTCCATCCTGAGGCCCGTCCCAGATCGCAAAACATCATGCACCTCTTCTGTGTGGAAGACCAGGAAATGCAACCTGTGGAGTTACCCAAGCAAACATGGTATTAGTCAGTTATAGAGTTTAGATTAAAGAAGGTAAGTCAGAAGCGAGGAAAGGAAGGAGAGAAAATGCAATCATATCTACAGTATGGCACCAAGGGGAGAGAGAAGTAATTGGAATCTATGTTAGTTTGCACATTTTCACAGGTTTTCACTACTTAAAAAATAATAATTTGTTCTAAGAGCGATATGGTCAATTTGGAGTTGTGAGACAGGAAATTAACACTCGGATAGTTCTTGATGTTAGAAGGATCTTAAAGACAGAGAGAAGATAAACGGGAAAAAGTGTCAAAAATAAGTGAAAATTAGTTGAATGAATTCCATTTGCAGATATTATATATAAAGAAGAATATCAATGAATCTCTTTTTCAGCTATGAGGTGAAACAAGAAGCATTTACTGTAAGTCATTAACCTTTAAGAAAAAAAGAAATTAAATAAGGACTTTCAAAGTGATGCCATAAATTAGACATGCCACTTCCAGTCTGAGAGAAATGTGCTTATTTTCTGCAACCTAAATGCCAGAACCAGATTACTTTACTAATGGTACTGAATACATAACTAAGTCTTCTCTGTAGATAATTATAAAAGACTGACTCAACAGAAATAGAACAGTCTGGCTCTGTACATTGTCACTGCAGGTAATAAGGGGACATTAGCAAAACAGATTTTTCTCACCTCTTGTGCAATTTTATGACGCACACTAAAGAGAAATTTACCAAGATTGCCACGTCTTTCAAATTAGAGAAATGCACAGCAAAAGACAAAAATCCAAATGGCATGATTACACAACAATAAAACTAAATGAATGTTTTTGGAAATTTTGGTATGCAAAAGTACACAAAAATTCTGAACCAAATCAATGCCTTCAAATATTTAACTTGACAGACAAAGCTGATCAGAATCTATTCCTCCATTTTTAAAGAAATGGACAGCAATGGCTAGATTTGGGGATAAAAACCCAAACTGTTTAGACCTCAGTGAATGAAATAAATTCAAGCCGGTTATCCTAAAACCAATCAAGTTTCAGTAGGTCACTTTCCTGGCAGTGATCTTTAAAAATGGAGGTACATTTGTCCCAAATAATTTTCAAGACATTTGTGTGAAGAGCAATCTGGGGAAACTTCTTTGTTTTTGTGATATATTCAAGGTTTCCTTATGAATCTTGAGCTTAAAATGGATTTTTACTACATTATACCACCTTGATGAAGTGCAAACTAAAACAAATTTCTATCTATCTATCTATCTATCTATCTATCTATCTATCTATCTATCTATCTATCTATCTATCTATCTCTCCACAAGAGTAGCATGTGCACCATTTACAAAAGACTTTAAAGAAGATAAAAGCACTAAATCCAAAAAAGCAAGCATCCAGTTAAAACTAAATCTTAGAATAATTTGAAATAAATAAGTTAATATAAACAGTCGTGGCGTGACTGGAACGATTTGGAAAAGTTAAATTATGAACAGTTAGCAATTTGAAAGGAAATTATGTAAATGATGTCAGGAGCTTGCTTTTAAGAAACTGAAGTAAAAGCCCTTAACCAAGGAGGCGGCGGAGAACTGTGTCACACATACAAAAACACAAAAGCTCATTAACACAGACTATGCTTCATTAACGCAGAATCAAAAAAAGGGGAATTTTTCTGCAAAAAAAAAAAAAAAAAAGTAAGACATTTGGGCAAGTATACAGCAATTCCATGAATTACTGCCGTTCTATGCTAAGTGAGCAAAGAAAAGAGATCCTGTGTAAAAGCTGACCCCATCCCTCACGGTTCACTGGCCTTTTACACATGGATGACTTCAGGGGTGGTATCCAAAGGATTGATGTCTCAAAAGCCAAGTTAGATACTTATTTCAAGAAAACAAACATGCGCCCCATGACTCCAGTTATGTCTATCTGCATTAGAAACTGACATACAATCTGGTTACTGAAGACAAAAGGGTTTTATTGAATATGCATTCCTCCCATTTACAAACGACTGCTGTGGGGATGAAATAAATTCAATAGGGTGTTGTAGGTCATACGTGTGTAGCATTTAGTTGCCATAACAGCGCATTCACACCAGTAGCAAACCGCTTTGGCTTACTGTAATTCACGTAAGTAAATTAGCAGAGCTTGGTTTCCAGCTCTCTGTGTGTGTGCTGTGTTTCTCTACCTATAAAGAAGTGAGTAGGAAGTATTTCTAAATCCCAGTTTCAATTTCATATTGTGTGGGTTTTAGAATTGGCCAAATCCATCTATTCAGAATGAAAGACTCACATAAACACACAATATACAGCAAACTGTGTGAACTTCAGGTATTTCACTCTGCACACTGTCTGGGAGTGAAATGAAAAAGATCAACAGTTATTTATAGCTGCGTATACAATAAAGAATGGCCCTGCATCTAAGGGTGAACCCCGTTCTCACTGAGACTGACATAACGACAGAAACTCATTCATTTTCAGTGAGTCAGTGATTTCCCCAGACAAGAGTGGCAAGATTCAGTGGTGACACAATATGGCTGTGTCCTTCAGTGTGATGCATTTGAGTTAAAAGTTACATTTCATGCAAATTAGGAGTGATGCGTGTAGTGACTACCAATTGGAGTGAAGATAGTGGAGCTCAAAACAATTAAAATTACAATTTAAAAAACACTCCTTTTCTGGCTTTGGGGTTGAGAACAACTTGATATTCAAAAGACAAAAAAAAAAATGCGACAGCTGAATGCAACATTTTGTCTGTCAAAAAAATAACACAATACATCGTAGTATTAATGAGATCCAAGGAGTACACACATTTCTTGGAAAACTACCAGAAGTTTTGCCTACGCCATCTCTTTCAGAGAAGGAGAAAATGGTGCCCTAAAGAAGCTTCAACATGCTGTCTGTCAGAGACCGTAACGTACCTAATACATAACGTAAAAGTATACATTTGTTCTTCACTTGCTGAAATTGATTGTGTTAATACTTTGTGACTTGTTGCATTTAATTACACCTTAGTAGATCTTGATTCATATATTTGTCATTGTATTCATTACATTCATTGTCAAAATACAATGAAATCAACAACATAGAGCCTACTAGCGATCAACAAGTACAGGGACGTAGAGACCTCCAGCGATAACATCGCAGTCAGTGTGAATGGGGCTTAAGAGAGAGAGAAAGACAGGACGAGGCAGTGAGAGAAGCAGACAGATAAAGGAAGAGAAACAATATTCAATCCAGAAGTTCTAAATGAGATTAATCAGCCTACAGCCAGAGTGCTATTACAAATCTGATAAAGAACCAAATTATTCCATCCCCCTCCACCCATTTGGCAATGCAAAGTTTTACCACACACATATTGTCGCTTTATGTGAGGAAATGAGCACTTCAGAAACCCCCTCAGACTCCATCATCCATCGCATCACCGCCGACAGGACGGATCTGTGTCATACTAATGATAAAGCGCTAATCTATGCATGGCGGCTGGTTTCTCAAGGGGAAGCAGGCGCACAATGATGCATCTATTCCCTTAATGTCAGCCAGCTTCCTTTTTGCCTGCAAGATTTTAAAGCAGGTGTTACACGTAGTTACTGGTCACCAGCTTATGCTGTGTTTTGGATGCTGGTCTATTGAAGTTTAAACCGAGCATCAGAATGGGCAAGAAAGGTCTTAACTGGTCTCCCAGTGTAACCAGCTGAATTTCATCCAAAACTCCAGCATAAGATCCGCTACAAGATGAAACCAAGAATCAAAAATGAATGAATGAATGACCAAAACAACAAGCACATAAAATTGCTAAACTGGGCCAATAAAAAATAAAAACTAATTCAAAATATTAATAAATACTGTATGTGTGTGTGTATATATATATATATATATATATATATATATATATATCATCATAGACTGTAAAAAAGATGGACGGCGCGTCTCCGCTTCCTTCCACTATAGAAAAGTGAAGCGAATACATCTCAGTGTGGCCGCTGCCATCTTGAGTAAATGACGTCATTTGGAGTCCGAGTCTGCGCAGTAGAGATTCGTTTGGAGCCCGAGTCTGCGCAGTAGAGTCGTGAGGTGGAGCCGCGGAATCAAACTCCCAAACTCAACACCCAAACTCCTGCAGACCCAATCAACCATAACGACACGCCCCGTTTTTATAGCATCAAATTACTAGCTAAAATCAAACTTATCACAAAAACGAACAATTGAACATATACCAGCGTGATAACAACTACCATAAATGACCAAAACCATATTTCGGAAAATTGTATTGGAAGTATAATTAATTGTTTTATTTTGACTGAAGTCCCATTCGTTTACATGGAGAGGGCGGGGTTTATGACCTGTACTGCAGCCAGCCACCAGGGGGCGATCAAAGAGCCCACAGCTTCACTTTTAAGGACGAGTGAGACACACCCAATATATATACATACATACATACATACATACACACACACACACACACACACACACACACACACACACACACACACACACACACACACACACACACACACACACACACACACTAAAATAACACTGTCTCAATCTTTATTCTGCTCTAAAAGAGACCCACTTAGTTGAATCTTGGTAAATTGGAGTAAATTTTTGACGGTTCATTTTGATTGGTTCTGAGGTTGATTAGGTAAGAATGCAAGATCAGTGCACAGTTGAACTTTGCACTTCAGAATTTCTTCCTCTTCACATAGTCTGTCTTTAATTCTTAATCAGAATAGATTCCATGTGGATTCAGGCTACTTTATTATGGTTAAACTAGACTAAAAAGATCAACTTAGACCTGTATGAATTTTCATGCTGGTTCAGAGGTGTTTCAGGTTCAAGTTCAAAAGTCTGGAGTCATTTACAAAAAACCTTTTTTAGTGAAAGTTCACTTAAAAATGAAAATCATATCACTTGCTAACCCTCATGTCCTTTATGCAGTTCTTTCTTCGGTGAAACACAAAATAAAATATTTTGAGGACGACAGGTTTGGAACGACATAATGAAGCATTTCCATACTGGAGTAAACTATCACTTTAAGTGATACCCTCACAAATTATAACTAGTTTTTCTTAACATAAGGGGTTTCCTTTAACTCAGCACTGGTTGTGATGCTTAGCTAATTAACCTCAGTTCCAGACCTTCGAGGAAAGGGTGAGGCACTAGCACTGAGAGGAGAACAAGGGCTTTGCCTGAACAAAAATCATACTGGTACAGCTAATCCATACACCGCCGCGTTAACTAATCCTCATGTTCATTTTTTATTTATTGAAATACGTTTTCTACTCTTTCGTCTATCCCTTCCTGTTTCTCTCTCTACTGCTCTACAACTCTTTCATGTAATCCTCGCTGATGGGATGGTGGTTGGTAGGGTTGTGGGGAGCGTTGGCAGGAGAGTGGGTGGTTACAGTCTGTCAGATTTGCATGTTCAATACAAAGGGGAAGGTGGAGGGAGATGAAAGACTAAACCCCATGAGGTTTGATTTGTTCCCCTCAAACCACGCAAAATGCAGAGGTCAACTGCATCTAAAGAAATGGAAAAATACCTTTCATCTCAACACAGGTCATCCACAGCCTGATTTACTCACTCTGTTCTTTTCCAAAAGCATCTGCTTACTCAAAAACAAGCAGAAGATTGAGCCAAGACTCTCGTCCTTCCAAAATAAACTCAAGCCACCATTTTGAAGTTGGCCACGAGAGGTAAACAAAGTGTTGCATGCATCTTTAAGAAATAAAACTGGTTCAATCAGATGTCAGAGGAAGTGCCAACGAAAGGGAGAAGGAGAGAAAGACAGGCAAATGGAGAGGAGAGCTGTGTCATATGAATACCAAACAGCACTGCTACCCCGGGAGTCTCGCCCGTGTTCCTGCTGCAATGACTTGGCAGACAGGGAGAGACGTGCACTTTGTCAGTGCATGTCTGTGGATTCATTTCTTTGTTTATTCATTTAACCAGACAAGTCATTAAAGAACAAAATCTACATGGACGACAGAGAAAGAGAAGGGGAAGATAAAAGGAAATAAATAATGAAAAGCACATTTGAAAACATACAAGACACAAAAAAACAACAAGATATTAACATTAAATAAGACGGTAATCTGTGCATGAGATGAATATCTGCCAATTGTTAAGATTGTGAGAAGCATTTGCAGGTGTTTGTGAAAATATCCATGATGAGAGTCCTTGAAAGCTGAATGAAAAATAGTAGTTTCTTGAAACTCATTTCCGTCACCTTTTGAATATTAAGCAGCCAGTGAAAGATCTGGTGCATCTAGAGGAGAAATCAAGTGAATAATGCAGCATTTTAGTAAATAATGTGTGGACATATGGTTTAGACAATGAGTAAATCTAGTGTACAAAAATGTCCCATCTAAGGAGGACCACAGATTTGCATTTCCTGAGGAAAATATCAGTGATTACTAGACAGCAAGGATGCATCAGAGCCGCTTTCGCTCTGCCATGATGTTGTGGCAGAGCGAACATGATGAGTGCCATGATGAGTGTAAAGAAGGGTATGCACAAAGCAATAAAAATAGCCATGCCACAATTTCGTATTAAAGTAAATGCAAAACAAGGAATTACATTTTTCCATTATATATATATATATATATATATATATATATTAGTGCTGTCAAACGATTATTCGCGATTAATCGCATCCAAAATAAAAGGTTTTTTTTTACATAATATATGTGTGTGTACTGTATATATTTATTATGTATATATAAATACACACACACATCCAGTATATATTTCAAAAATATTTACATGTATAAATTTATATTCATATAATTTATATTATATATAAATAGATTTAAAACTTATTTTCTTAAATATATACATGAATGTGTGTGTATTTATCTATACATAATAAATATACACAGTACACACACATATTATGTAAACAAAAACTTTTATTTTGGATGCGATTAATCGTTTGACAGCACTAATATAAAATAAAATAAACAAGTCAAATCAAAAATAAAAAATATATAAAAGTATTGACTTGAATATGTATACAAATATTGAAGACCATAGTAAGACTGACAATTATGCCATTCGCAGTGCATAATTGGAGTGTTTAAGCACTTTTTTTTGGCCAAATTTTCTTGTAGAGATTTTCTATTTTGTCATTTTTTTGGGTAGTACAGCTCTCCTCCAGGGGAAAGAAGGAATAAAAAGTTAAATAACGCATGTTGATGGCTTCAACAAAAGCATTAACTCACAGCAGGTCTGTCTTTTAGAGTTAATATGTTATTGTTAAAAAATCCAACTGTTGCACTCTTCTACAATGTCATGGCTTGCGGTTAGATTACTGTAAGTCAAAAGGAGATTCTGAAGAAGAAAACAGAATGACATCAGAATATCAATACAGCGCTGCCTTGCAATCATTGTAATGATGGTTCTCATCTCTTATGGCAGCACAGTATAGAACATCTAGCAGTTCAAGGGCACCTTTATGGACATATCTGTGCAGGACATCTCCATTATACCAAACGGGTAAGACAGCCATTTGAAAGAAAGCTATTTGATTTAGGGAGAGGATGAGGTCTGTGGAGCAAAAAATACTATTTTTTTAATATAAAAGGAAGGGCGAAAATGCAATTTCACTGCTGAAAAGACTAGATAAGTTGATTGCCAGATTCAGGCCCAGACCATGACCCGTTTGTCTAAGAACCAGGCTGTTCAGTTTAACGAACTGAAACAGAGAAAGTGATTCATTTGTTGCATCATACATGTTGCTCCAAATGAAATCAAAGTCTGAAACTCAAGACAAAGACCACTTTATGTGGTTTCAAAAGGTCTCCAGGTCAAGGCTACAAGATCAAGACTCAAACTTAGCTAACATCCACATAAGATTCAAAACTAGCTTCAAAATCAGCAAGATATCCTCAGACAATGAACTTTCTTTCGTTTTTCATCTAGTTTCACTAGTTAACATCTGCTGATGGAACAGTATGGCTATGCTAGACTTGTTAAAGCAAAATTCATGTTAGTCTATATTTGCTTCGAAGTCTGGGGGGGGGGGAAGCTAAATATAGACTGTAATTAATTACATAACTTAAAAAGATGGATAAAAAAGCCATTTAGAGTAGAATATAGTGGGTGGAACTGGCTGATGCATTAATGATTAGTTATCTTTATCTGCTGTGTAGGCAGATTGCATAAATATAAGAAGCAGTTCTCAGTCTGATTCAGCAGATGTGAGGTCCTGGCCACCTTAAAAACAAGTGCACAGCATTTTTTCTTTTTTTCCCACAATCCAGGGTCTCATCCCTTCACTGCTGTCAGCCATCCCCACTGCAAAGTGCTCCCAGGAGGATGCCGGCAAGAGAACCATCCGGGTGTTTATCATCAGATTATTCTAGGTGTGCATGAGCACATTTCCTCCATTTAGCAGCGTATTGGATTTTGGGGTACATAAACCTTTTTAGAAAAATTGTGAGTTTCAAACTTTGACAGTTTGTGTATTAAGAGTAATGACCAAGGAGACACTGCAAGTGAGACAGCACAATTTCACAGCCCATTAAAAATTAGACTCATTAATTGATTGATCAACTCTAGTCTCTTCGGGGTTCTTTCTCTCCCCAGTGCATGTGCAAAACAGCTTACAAAAAAAGCAACTGATCAGATCAGTTAGATCAGTACAGTTTCTATACTCCCAAACCAGAACTTTCATGCTTGTCCAGGCTGGTTTATGCTGGTGGAACAACATATAGCAATGATGTTCATTAGCATCTTTGATCTTGCTGATCAAGCTCCTAAAGAATTACATAGTGATGTCTGTGGTGCTTGAAGCAGGACTATCGTTCCCAGCATGCACCACAGCATGAATAAATAACGCCAAAAACTGCTGTTCTGTATGATTTACGCTGGTTTTTTTGTTGTGTTCGAAGTTGTGAATCATACTGTATGGTGTTACTGCAACCCTGTCCCTTAAATATGATGTTAAGCATCCCGCACGCCAAGACATCTTTTTATTTCGAAGAGTTTTTGTACCTCTCCGCTCCCAAGACTATAGTTAGCCAGGCATCTATTACATGGATTAATAGAAAAACACCCCACTGCAAAGCCAACAATTTTACCACTGTGATATCCATTTTCGTATCTTACATTGTTACAGTGAGAGAAACCAAGCGTAACATTAATTCTGACAGGTCACGTTAGTCAAGCTCGCATCAGCTGACTCCCCATCTACCTATAGGAATAAGACACCTATCTAAGCATCCATATATAAGGTCCCTCAGTATTATCAGCAGTTTTCGCATTGCTCAATAGCTAATTACCCTCCTCCATCCCCAACTCCTCCTCTGTCAGTCAGAATTCAGCCTTCTGATTCTCCTTTAAATCAGACTAATTTTAAAATGTGTACATAAAATTACTGAACTTTAACAATATATGCAATACATTTATGTCGGTTCTGTTCTGTTTACCCTGGAGGGTTATCACTGCTCTCCCTGCTCTCATCCATCCATCTAGGCTGCATGGATGCGCAGGGAGTTCCTTCCCAGAACAGAACCATTTCGCCAATCCAAACTGTATGCTAATTGTCAATCATCTTGACGATAGTGGTTCTGACAGAAATATTTACTCTAAAAGTGCAAGCAAAAAAAAAAGGTCACTAGCAGCACAATTTAGACGGCAAAACCTGCATGTCTCAGTGAAGTGTGTGCTATTTTTGGAAGGAACGGAATGGAAAGGAAAAAAATGCTACAACTTCCTTTTTCATAATGCATCACAACAACCTACCTTAAATCTGCTAAACAATTACTGTATATTTTAAACTATAACTATATTCTAAACTATAAACATCAACTTTACCAGCCTTAAAATCCTACAATTAAAACTGAATAATAATAAAAATAAACCTGCAACACAAGCCATTTTAATTCATCATAAATTATAAAATAAAATAAAAAGTAGTATACCAGCCAATTACAAGAACAGATTTCAGGAGAACAAATAGAGAAGAGTGTGGGGGGAAAAAGGAATAGAGAAAAGAAAAAAAAAAGTTTGTAAACTTTGACAAGACGGGACAGAAGTGAGAAGACAACAGGGTTAATGTATGACTTGAAGGCTTTGGAGGAAGAGAAAAAGAGGTGGATAAAACAGCAGAATAGGGAAGGAGGGAAGTGGGACCCCAGCTTCCGTTAATTCTTCAGATTTCTTTCGTGACTGCAGATGAGCCTTGAGCGTGACAGTGCGATCCTTTGAGCTGCAACTCGAATGTTCCAAACCGGCTCTGGAACAGCAGGCTTAACCGATGTCTAATCCCACGTGGATGAGAACATTTGGGGCTAGGCAGTATATCTGTCTCTGTGTGTGTGTGTGTGTGTGTGTGTGTGTGTGAAGTGGCTGCTGAAAGTAATTATCACCTTTGCCAAACAAAGGCATCTCAGATTTGGAGAAGTGTCTCTGATGAAAGAATGATGAAATATCACCTGCACCCCCTGCCTCATGAAACCCCCTCAGCATCCTGACACATCAAACAAACATCCCAGTCCACCCTTACACATCCTTTTATGTCTCCACACTCAAGACACTGCCATCAGACCCTCTGGATAAGAAAGTCCACCGGGACAGGACTGCTGGGGCAGGGCGGTATCACAATATACACCCAGTGACAGTACAAATGTATCACCCATTATATAGGTATATATACTGTATTGCTTATACTGTGGTCTACCCAGTTAAAAAAATAAATAAATAAAAAATCCATCAAGCTGAAAAATATAACACACACCTTAATGGTAACTCATCTTTTTGGACAGCATATTCTGAATGCTGCATTAACAAAGTCCTAGTATTATTGCAAGACACCGTCCCAATCCTAATGAATTGCAAATGATCTTGAATAATTGATTGCTCGAGATGAGATCAAAGAAATGTATGTGCATACCTTACAGTGGGGAACTAGGTCTGAGACTGGGAGAGACCCAAGCTATTAATTATCGTGTGCCTGTGGAAGGAGATCTAATAAACACACATACAGTACAGAAAGAGGGTAAACACAGACACATTCTAACACTTATTATAATGTACAACTTACAGTACTCATATGTGGTAATATAAAGATACATGTACTAAAGATACATAAATAAACAGCACATCACACGCAAATACACACTGTAGTTTGAGTTTTCTGTGGCAGTATTGAAACATGATTTCCAACTAATAATATTTTTAATAAGTCACACACACTTAAACCCACCCCAGCTCAGCTATGTTTACCTTTAGTGTTTGCAGATTTCAGTGGTAAACACTTCTGATATCTTCATGTCATACTAGAAAAGGCAAACCTGCCTGTGCATGGAATGCTATGCATTTTATTTTATTTTTTATTTAAAAAATATTACAATAAAAAAAAATTTAAAGGCACTATTATGTTTAAATAAATGCAGCCTTGGTGAGCATTGGACACTTAAAAAAATAAAATAAAATAAATAATAATAATAATAAACACTATATACACTATAATATGCAATAATAATAACATCAACAACAACAAAACACTACTAATAATAAAATTTTACTGACCCAAACTTTTAAAACATATTAAATATATATGTGAATTAATATTTCATATATACGAACCCATGAGGCGCCACTCGTTGCAGTGCTTTGTGGGTTAAGAGGGGTTTCAGGCGCTCCGCTTCACAATGTGCTTAAGTACACAGTAATCACATGGCCTTTTATGGCCATGATTGCATCAATGATTACATGACACTGACTAAGTACAAGCTTTAAGCAGGAAACATATGAGTATCAGACTGTATTAAATTACACAGTTATACAAAAAAAGGATAGGTGACCTCAATTATTACATGTGACCTGCTCGTCTGGCGCGAGTATCTGGAGGGGTGTACCAACGTTAGATGCTCAATAACCCTTATGATATAATTACACTCACCTCACTACTCATTTCCAACTATTTAAGGACACAAAGAACACAGGATAAAAGGGAAATTTGATTGAGCTTTTCACATCTTCAAGGCACCTTACAGAGCCTTCAACACAGCAACACCAAATCAAATGTCAATTTCGGACCACTTTTAACACAGCAAGAAAGCAGTGTCTGGGAGCTCTTAACGTGTCTAGATGAAGGGCGGGGAAAGTATCTGATAAACAGCACAATTAAAGCCCTGGACAAATTAGGCAGAGCTCGGCTGCGAGATTTCATGCAAAATTACGCTGGCGAAACGAGTGGCAATTAACAAGGGGGCATGTTCATTCATTAGTGCGAAAGGGAGCGATTTGCTGGGGAAGGGAAGAGGTCAGCCTGTAGGACTGCCAAAGTGCTAATGTCCTCCTAGCTTCTCTGAGTCCTGCTGACTGTGACAGCACGATGAACAATACTGGCATGCATGGAGATAGAGCTCGTCCTGCCAGGCAATCCACGCTTGCGGCTAAGGCGAGAGCTGACAAATACACCATCAAACCAATTAGACAGAGTATGGCAAGAGTGGTAGGACAAAGGGTAAAAAGGATGGACATACTGAGGCATTTGATCAAATGGATCAAATTTGATCTATGGAGACTTGTTTCTGCCAATGAACTAAAACTAAAAATAACTGCTTAATAATAACTTTTTCTTACAATTCAGACATTTTCCTCACAATCGCAAATTTGTATCTCGCAATTCTGACATTTGTTCTTGAAATTGTGAGATTATATCCTGCAACTCTGACTTATTTTCTCAGAATTGTGAAATATAAACTCACAATTTCGAGGTATAAACTTCAATTTTGAGGGAAGAAAAAAAAGTTAGCTCACAATTTTCGTACAATTGCAAGTTTATCTCTCAATTTTGACTTTGTAACTAGCAATTGTAAACAAAAGTCAATTAAGATTTCATTTTCTAATATTATTTTTATTTAGTGGCAGAAATGGCTTCCATTGTTTTCCAATTTGGAAAGTAAACAAGAAATGCCAACCCTTCCGAGGACCTCAGATGACGACAACCCTGAACCAACGTACAAAACCACATTTTCTGTGAAGCTGCTTTGCAAGGATTGTATCGTGAAAAGTGATATACAAATAAGCGTAAATTGAAATGCCTTGATAGAATATTAATAAAGGCATTGTGTCATCTTAAGCTGAATTAATACCAGCTATTATGCAGAAATATCTCAATTTGAACATCCGAAGAATGACAAAATGGCAGCTACTCTTCCGAGGTAATAGACTAATCAATAGCATTCAATTATGACTATGATTGTGTTAAATGCCAGTTTATCATCATGCCATTTAAAATGATCAAATTTCGGGTTGTTAACGTAACTGATGATATTCAAGGAGTTAAATGACTTGGCACAAGCTGATGGGCTCATGCTGCATATGCAGCCAATGAGCTTACTTCCTTGCATTTATATGGCTGGCTAGCATTCACTTGAGATTCCTGCAGCGTGCTTTCAGAGTTTCTCTGAAACCCTCCACCTTCCCCAGCTCCACCTGTAAAAATCTGCTACAGATTATATGCTACAGATTTTATATGCTATTTGTGCAGCAGCAGTATGTTTTAAATACTCACGGCACCGTATCACCGTAAGCATTGGCAGAAGCAAGTTCCTGTACTTGCTTGCAGCAGCAATAATCTACAACTACAGCAATAACCAAAGCAGCAGCATTTCAGCAGCAGAGTAGCAGATCTATTCCGCCAAGACCAAATACATTAACATTGTCATATCCATCACCATGCTAAAATCTTCCAAGAGTTGTCATGATTGAAATATATATGTACATACACACACTGTATATAGTAAATATACTGTATATAATATACGGTGCACAGTATGTATGTACCTATTTAATCATATTTTGGGGATAACTGTGTAGCTAGAAGTATAAGTTAAAATATAAAGTTCAAAAATAAAGTTTTTTAAAATTGTAAATACGCAGAAAGTTTGGGTGCGAGTTAGGGTTATAGTATTAACTAAAACAACAGAAGTCTACGTAATGTCTCCATTTAGCTACATAAGCGTGTGTATGTGTATATGTAACATGTTACACCCCCACTATGGTACTATATATAAGGAGTACAATAATGGTACTTTTTTCAAGAGATGACTCACTTACGGACATTTCTAGAGCTTAGGATCGACAGCAGGGTCGAAGATATTGGATGGAAGTTACATTTAGAGGTTAGATGAAGATATCAAAAGCAAAACAGAGAGATGAAGAGACGGATGGTGAGGAGGGGGGTAATGGAAGAGTAGATACCCACCCGATGGTGCTTCCAAGTGCCGCCTCAATGGTCCAGACACAGTGCAAGTTGTGCTCATAAGGCGCTGGGTAACCAGGAGACAGAATCCGGCCCACGGGCTCATCTTTAATCGTTCCTCCACACTCGGCTGGGTGAAGAAAGAGATAAACAAAGGCGCAATCCTTCAATGACAGCTCAACTCTGCAGCACAAACAGTACATCTTAAAGAAAAGAAAAAAAAGAAACAAACAAACAAACACAGTTGTGTCCAAAAGTCAGAGACAACTAGTTAAAGTGATTCTATTGTACAATTTAATATATACTTAATACATATTAAATGTAATGTAATATAATATAATGTATATATTTTTTACATTAAGGCCTATTTGGTTTGAATTCAATTTTGAAAAAACATATTTAATGAGGACTACATACATGAAGGAATGCCAATAATGAAAACATTGGGTGTTTAAAAATAAATTAATAAAAAAAAGCCTGTGACGGGTCCACTTCCATAAGGGATTCTGCATTGGTATCTAAATCCTTGAAGCAAGGATGGTACACGGTGTGCTGTGCAGTGATGCATCATCAGGTGGCAGGGGTGCATATAACTTTCCACTTTAAAAGAATACATTCAGCACTGAGCAGAGCTTTATGAGTGATGAGCAGAATAATATGGCAGTATATCACCTCCAGGATTAAGCCTTCCCTGGGGAGGGCATATTTCCTTTGGCTAATATCACTGATAGTGTTGGTAATATGTCCTGCCCCAGACATGACTATCCATCTTACACTGGGGCAATGGTGGTGCTGGTGGTGGTGGGCAGTGGGGGTACAAATCACTTGTTTGTCAGGAGGTTGGGGCCAGAGCGTGACAGTTCCAGTTTCACGGATCAGGAAGTCATGAGAGTGTTATATCCAACCCCTGCCATCGCCATCATTACCCCAGAGGTCAAATGCATGTGCCCTTACAACGCATAAACTTGTACTGTATATACACATATACACCCTCTAGACATGGACTGGAACTGAATGAGTTTGTATACAGAATACAGTGTAAATCCCTCTTATTAATCATTCAAGCTGCCTTAATTTCATTTTATGGTAACACTTTACAATAAGATTCATTAGTTAACATTAGTTAACAACAATAGTAAACAAACTAAGAATGAACAATATTTCTACAGCATTTATTAATCTTAGTTAATGTTCATTTCAGCATTTACTAATGCATTATTAAAATCACAAGTGTTTGTTAACATTAGTTAATGCACTGTGAACTAACATGAATAAGCAATGAACAACTGTATTTTCATTAACTAACATTAACAAAGATGAATAAATAGTGTAATACAGTGTACATTGTTCATGTTAGTTAATACATTAACTAACGTTAACAAATGACACCTTATTGTAAAGTGTTACCCATTTTATTTTATTTTTAGTTATTTTATTTTATATTTCATTTTGTTTCATTTCGAGGAGATGCCTGATAGACTAAGCCTATATATCTACAACACACATCATTTTACTAACAAAATGTTAAACTGTCCATGAAAACAAATGAGTAATCCGTTTTCTGCTCGACCACACAAAATATGTTCATTTGAAATTTGAATATCCCACAACCTGTTTCCTGATTTTATTTTATTTTTTTTGTTTTATTTATTTATTGTCTGATATTGTATGCATTATTTTATTTTATTTATTCACTGTCTGATATAGAATAAATTTTTTTTATATAGTTCATTGTAGACATTGGCATTTTGGTCATGCCCATCTCTGTTCAGCGATGGTTATAATTAAAACACTGCTTTAGGCCAAATACTCAAGGTCTTAAAGTGGCTGATGAAACATCTCTTCACAATGACAAATGACTATAGTTGAGGCCAATTACATTTTACATTAAAAAGGATTTCACAGGGTCTTTTAAATAGAAGTTAGATTTTTGATTGGGTTGTTAGCTCTTTTTTTTTTTTTTTCTTATGAAAGGACCGATTGGACACTTTGAAGCTTTGAAACTTTGAAGAATTATACAGTAAGAAATAAAAAAGTATGTTTTTTTCCCTTCCATAGAACATGTTAAGAACACAAGTATTGATCCCAAAAACAGTACATAAGTACAGCTATGAAGTACAACTTTACTTCAATCAAGCCAGTGGAAGGGCACTTCACACATTTGTTCCAGACACTTTCCTTCCACACATCTCTCCTTTATTCTCGGACAAGCAAAGACACAAATTACACGGTGGCTGGCGTTTGTTGTCATGTGAGATATACATGTCACAGCATGCAAGTGCAATGTGTTCAAATGCACACTTCAGCCTCTCAAGCCATTGTCACATATACTGAACGGTATAATCGCAGACATGGAGACAAACTTTTGATCTTTACTTGAGATCTTTAGAAAAAATGAATTGAATGCAAAAGAGAAAAAAAGTACGAGAAAAGGGAAAAATAAGTGGTGTGAGAATCTCACTGCAATGAATCACTTTTCTAATCAATATTTTTGTCTTGTTTTCAATGACAAACATTTAAACATTCGAAGATCTATCTATCTATCTATCTATCTATCTATCTATCTATCTATCGTTGAGATTTATATATAGCAAGTTATTATTATTATTTTTTTCATCTGTCTTTCTCACTCTTTTTGTGCTTTTTTTTTTATCATCTCATATGAATTTCGTTCTGATGAATGTTCCCATAGTGGACAGCAGAGCCATAAATCACAATAAAACAAACCTTTCTTCTTCAACTCCTGAGATGACCTGCTTCGTAAGTCATAAAACTACATTTCTTGCTCTCTCATTCTCTCTTGCTCTCTCCTCCCCTCCCTCCTTTCTCTTATTCTCACCAACTTCTCATTTCTCACTGTCCACCCTCTGTTTTCTACAGTACTAGTTAGTTTCCTGTTGTGGCGGATGAAAAATATTTGCTCATGCCTTTACAGTTCCATTTCTCCTCTCTATATGGGCATTTCAATTTTGCCTAAAGGTCTCCATTGGCTCAGGTGGGGAAGCACCATAATTCAAAATTCAATGGCATTGCAGAACACTTTGAATAGTGGGTCTGTGATAAACTCACATTGAGGAAAACCCAGACTGAGTATAAGGGTGGGTGGTAGAAGATACGCACACATGAAGAAAAAATCATAAGCACTCCAATTAACAGAACTCTCTCTGACTTGGGGGATCATATTCATGAAGCACATTCTCAGAGTGTATCATACAAGACCATGTGGCAGATTTAAAGTTTGTGATAAATACAGTAATTAGGATTTCCTGGAATGCCATAAGTTATATTACTTCTGTGAGGCAGATTTGGATTTCCTGCATAAGGGCACCCTCCGGTTTCCAGTATGAATGAAACAGACATTACATGTGTTTACAGTGCTCCATAATGCTTACACCATCAAAACAAAACAAAACCAAAAACACAAAACAAAACAAAAAATACAAATAAAAAGTGTACATTGTAAGTTCATTAATTAAAAAATATAACTCACTGTCATGTTCTAGCCTTGCTATATTTATCTTTTAATAAAAAATAAAAAAATAAAAAAGTCCTTAATGTTGTGCGAGTCTTTCCCCGAGGTATTGAATATCAATATATTTCGAGTTATTGTATCAAAGTTAGAAATGTTGTCCCTAAAGTAACTGCCTAAAGAAGTGTGTGTAAGTGTGAATGTGAATGAGGTTGAGTATTCAGTAGCACCTTACCAACACACAGTGGTAGTGGGCTGTCCCATGCTCTCCTCTCCCCTCTGAGACATGTCAAGACCTCTGGTCCCTTTAAAGTGTAGCCAGGATCACAGCTATATGACACCGTGCTGCCTGCGAAGTGACCTTTGTCCTCCCGTTTAAAACCGAACTGAGGCACACCTGGGTCCTCACACTTCACCAACTCAAAACCTGCAATAAGACAGAGAGAAAGAAAAAAAAAATAGTGTGTCCTTCAAAAGTGTGTCCTCCTGTGATTGGTAGGTAGGTATCCATCCATCTAACCATCAATTTATCTATCTATCTATGTGTACACACACACACATATATACACTCGTACTGCTGTGTTATGGCTGCAAGGTGTCAGTGTGCTACTCACTGGTGAAGTGCAGCTCGAAACCTTTGCTGGTATTATCACTGTTGCTAATGAACTCCAGCCACATGGTGCTGGACGTGCTGTTTAGAATGACATCCATCATCTCTGTGCCTGTGAAGGTGCCCAGCGGTCTGGCACTGTTGCTGCTACCATCATACACCTGAAACCCAAAAACTCAAAACAGTCACATACAGTCATCATATAATTTACAAACCAACATTACACATAAACACGAATACACACTAAGTCACAAAGACCTTAAGCAAGTCGTCCTCCTCCAGGCGGAAATCCCGCGCTCTGAGCTGGATCCCTTTACCGGTTTGGGTTTGGATGGAGTAGATGCACTCATGGTTGTTACCGTAGTAACCAGGGTAGTTGGGAGAGAGTAAAACTCCTTGTTTCCCGGTTACAGACGATCCGCATTCAGCTGCAACAAGGGAGGTAAGAAGTCAAATGACCTCTGACATACAACCCATGATCTCAGTATAAACACAAGCACACTTATACACTCATGCCGGCAGTCAGGGGGGTGGTGTGTTTGTGAATGAGTGCAAGTCAATTTCTCTGCCAAAATTCTGGTCGAATATTGAACCACACAAATTAAATTTTAATCTATACCTACTTATACCTGTAAGTTGATAATTGTTGTGATATTATGGATTATAACTGATACATCAATTGTTTTAAATGCTACAAGTGAATTTAGGCATCACATATACAAATTCTGAGATTTTCTAAATATTACAATTAACAGTTTTATTAATTTAGTGTATTTAAAGATTCATTTTAAGTTAGAGCAAAGGCAGTCTAAATGTAAAAAGGGTTAATAAGCAAGCATTATTGAATACCCTGATAAATAAATAAAAAAATCTCCAATATCAGCCAATAACTGATATGTCATGCATCCCTTGTAACAACAATTTTTCTTAAATAACATTGAGTAAAATATCGGGTGTTTTCTGGATGATATTTTTTGAAGAAATAACTGTCATAAACAGTTATTTCAGATCTTAAGTGAAGTAAACCATATGCTATTTATTTAAATAAGTTTAAATACAAGGGTGTTGACAAATAATCATAAACATATGTTTACATATGAGCTGACCTACTTTCACAAGAGCAGTAAACAAATATGAAGCATGGATAAGCCAGATATTGCTGCAGAAATACATAATACCTAATTACTTGCTTCAACCGAAACGTCAAAATCATAATGTTAACAAATTACATTTTAAATTTAGCATCTAAGCCATTCCAGCATGAATTAAATTGAAGAAGTCTGGTCTCAAAGATACTTATATGCTGATATCTACCATTACATTAATGCTGATTAAGCATTAGACTAAATTTAGGGCTGTGCTGTGGTTTTATTTTCAGATGGTGAGTCATAACCTTTTTCTTCCTGTCTGGTTTTGAGCAGAACTCCTAAAAATGGTGCAGCTTTAGTCTTTAGTCTTTTACTTTGAGATATCTGCTGAAGTTTCAGCATGTGTGTGTGCATGTCTGAGCACATGAGGGGAAATATGTTGTATAATTTGCAAACAAAGCAAAATGAAAAGCATGTGACCACCTACCAACACACCTTGGCAGAGGGGAACTCCAAACCCGCCGACGCCCCCCTAGACACACCACCCTCGCAGGCCCCTCGAGACGGTACCCCGGAAAACAGGAAAAGATTAGTGCATCCCCCACCCCGAACTGCAGCCCCTTACGAGTGCTGAAGGGGGGGACGCCGGGATCTTCGCAAGGCTCCAGATCATATTCTGAGGGGAACAGAAGATGGATTGATATTTTGTAGCTTCTTCTGTTATAAATGTCATGTAGTTTAAGCTGCTGTGCAAAGGTCTCTACCTGAGAAAGTGATGTTAAAGCCCTCATAGGACACAGAAAAGTCAGAGAGGAAACGGATCTGAGCGGTGTAGTTGCCAAAAAGTCCAGCGCTGAGAGGGGGCGGCAGTGTAGACCCGGTCAATCTCCACAGGGGTTGAGAGAAACTACCATTTTCTGTGACTAAAAGGTGGTCGTGTGGACTCTCCAAGTGAAAAGTGTGAAAGGTAAACTGGACACCTGCGGAGATTGAGAGGTGGAGAAAAACACTGGATATAGATAAACTGTTTAAGAGTTCACAAAAGCTTCAACCTTATCAACAGAGAAAAGGCACAAACAATGACACACCATGTAAACACTCACAGTGCAAAGTGGAAAAAGTATGTGAATCCCTAGGCTAATGATTTCTCCAAAAGTTAGCATCAGCTGTGTTCAATCAGTGAGGTGAGATTGAAGATGTTAGTCAAAGCTGCTCTGTACTATAAAAAAAGAATTGCTCAATTTTGGAGTTTTCTATTTAAAAGAAGCACTGCCTCATGTGAACTGCATCTCCAACAAAAGAGGTCTCCGAATGCCAAAGATTAAGGATTGTTGACTTGCATAAAGCTAGAAAGGGTTCGAAAAGCCTCTCTGAAAGCCTTGATGTTTATCAGTCGATGGTAAGACGAGCTCGGCTTCTCTTCCTAAGAGTGGGCGTCTTGCAAGAAGAATCCTAGAGTGTCAGCTAAAGACTTGCAGAAATATCTGGAACATGCTAACGTTTCTGTCAAGGTGATTATGATGCATGAAACGCTAAACAAGAACAATGGAAGGAGAAGCATTGCTGCATTTGTCAAGTCCATAAGAGCATGTGGATGTTCCACAGTTGACAGGTTAAACTAGAGTGCAAAAAAGACTTTGAAATTCAAATATGGTGGTCCATCATGATTTAAATGTAGTCCTGACCTCAAACACATTTGGTATGATTTCATTAGAGAGTGAAATGGTGCAAATTCCTCTTGACTATTGTTCAGGTCTGATCTACAATTACAGAAACCATTTGGAAGAGGTTACAGCTGCCAAAAAGTCAACCACTTATTAAATCCATACTTTTTCCATCTTGTACTGTTTGCAATGTGTGTTCATGGAAACATTATTGTTTGTGTTTAATTTAAAAACACTGTCTATTCCTGTCAAAGAAAGAAGCAGCTTCAAAAAGTGGCCTCACCTTTACCATGTGAAGTCTCAATCATCCACGTACAGTTGAGGTTATGGGGGTAGAAGTCAGGAAACCCAGGGGATAGAATAGTGCCGCTGTTCCCCTGAATAAACCCACCACAAAGTGCTAGAGGAAAGAGAAAAAGATAAAGGCTATTTGTCAAAACGCTGAGCGCAGTCCTACTGAAACAAACTTTACAGGAAGTGCCCTTTTGAAGGACATCAACATATGGAGGCAAATTATTCCTATCATTACCCAAGGGGAAAAATCAATAATGGTCTTAAATATTCAAAGCCTTGTGGAATAGGAGAAGGGAGCGGAAAGGGTAGCTTCAAACCGTAAAGGCCTTTCCAGTCTGGGAGCGATTACATCGCTTGAATAAATGACCTATCTCTAATGTGTCCTTTTCCCTGGCGGTGACCATTTTTGTAGGTAAAGAGTGGACCGTACCATCACAGCTGGGCAGAGGGCGACTCCATTGGAAGTTAGGCTCACACTCAAGGGGCTCGTGGTCACTGAGGGTGTATCCTGCTTCGCAACTAAACGTCACCAGCGCCCCCACATAGAAATCATTGCCGTGCCGCTGACCATTGACTGGGATTCCAGGATCAACACAATGGTCCGACTGGAGCTGCAAGGCTTGAAGAAAAAATACACAAATATTATTGTGGAAAACAACCAATGATTTTCAGGGCAGAAGTTTATTCTAAATGCATTAGAAACTTGGTATCAGGGCAGCTTATATACTATTAATACTAATAGTGTACAAATTAATGTGTTATGATTTTATATATATATATAAATAATATACACACACACACATATACAATATACTGTACATGATGAACATTTACATATATTTTTCCCCGTTTTACATTTAGATTTCCCTTGGTGTCACCTAATGCTCATTTAATTTTTAAAAACATCAATAATTGAATAACACTGTTAAATGCAATCTTGCAAATCTCAAAATCCATTTTTCATGTTGTACATTATATTCTTATAAATCCACATCTAAAATGAGTGATTTTAGTGTTTTATTTTTAATTTATTCTAACAAAACAGAATAGCATTTTAACATGGTCCTTTTATTAGTTATCGGCCATAACTTAAAATAATTATCAGCTTATCCATGTTGGTCAGACTTTTAATATTGGTGCATCTCAACTGGTGCATTTATGGAATGGTCTGCCTATTCGGATCATTCAAAAGTCGTATCATTCTTGTAGACGCAAGTAATACCAAGTCTTCGACAGCGCTTTCTGCTCGAGTTGATGTACTCAATAATTTAAGATGAACTGAGATTTATAGAGAAACATCAAGAAAAGGTTACAAACATGAGTCATAACAGCACGAAAGCCATTCTTTCAGTTCACAAAACTGTGACTGAGCTAATTCTACAGCCTCGTGTGTATGAATGCGTGTACAGTTGCTTGTGTCATGTGTTCGCGCATGACTGAAATCATCTCGCAACATAATCACCATCCTATTATATCATAATTACAGGACCTGATTAAAATCACTGCATATTAAAGAGCATGTGACTATTATTTATAATGATGCCTTCATAGCTGCTAGTATTCACAGGTATCTGTGCTATCAGATCCTTGCAATTGCAGCCATGAAATGCATTGGAGAGAAGATAATATCAAGCCTTATCTAACAAGCACGCTTTTACTAAATTCTAAGCATTGTAGGACACTCTGAATATGAATTACATTTATATATATATATATATAAATAATATACACACACACACATATACAATATACTGTACATGATGAACATTTACATATATTTTTCCCGTTTTACATTTAGATTTCCTTGGTGTCACCTAATGCTCATTTAATTTTTAAAAACATCAATAATTGAATAACACTGTTAAATGCAATCTTGCAAATCTCAAAATCCATTTTTCATGTTGTACATTATATTCTTATAAATCCACATCTAAAATGAGTGATTTTAGTGTTTTATTTTTAATTTATTCTAACAAAACAGAATAGCATTTTAACATGGTCCTTTTATTAGTTATCGGCCATAACTTAAAATAATTATCAGCTTATCCATGTTGGTCAGACTTTTAATATTGGTGCATCTCAACTGGTGCATTTATGGAATGGTCTGCCTATTCGGATCATTCAAAAGTCGTATCATTCTTGTAGACGCAAGTAATACCAAGTCTTCGACAGCGCTTTCTGCTCGAGTTGATGTACTCAATAATTTAAGATGAACTGAGATTTATAGAGAAACATCAAGAAAAGGTTACAAACATGAGTCATAACAGCACGAAAGCCATTCTTTCAGTTCACAAAACTGTGACTGAGCTAATTCTACAGCCTCGTGTGTATGAATGCGTGTACAGTTGCTTGTGTCATGTGTTCGCGCATGACTGAAATCATCTCGCAACATAATCACCATCCTATTATATCATAATTACAGGACCTGATTAAAATCACTGCATATTAAAGAGCATGTGACTATTATTTATAATGATGCCTTCATAGCTGCTAGTATTCACAGGTATCTGTGCTATCAGATCCTTGCAATTGCAGCCATGAAATGCATTGGAGAGAAGATAATATCAAGCCTTATCTAACAAGCACGCTTTTACTAAATTCTAAGCATTGTAGGACACTCTGAATATGAATTACATTTATATATATATATTTTTTTTTGAACAATGCAATTTATAGTTTTGTGATATTTTACCATGTGCATTCTCTAAGCAAGTACATAAGTAAGTATTTATAAGTAAAATAAGGTCTGTGGTAAACATTATTTGAATTACAGCATACGTATATTATAGAAATAAATATGTTACCAAAATGACCCTTTTCAGATCAAAACAGTAATATATAATAGTAATAATAATAATAATAATAAATACAACAGTAGATCATCATACTTTCATATCGGATGCGGAAGCCAATGTCGGAGTGACTCTTGTCTGTGGTGAAGAGCAGGTACAGGAAGTTGGAGGTGCTGATGAGGAACTGCGGGACCTGTGTACCCTGATAACTGCCAATCAGTGGGGAAGAAGGATAGCGTCCGTCCCGTACCTCAAAAACATCGTAGTTAACCTCTGTCCGGAATCTGTGGATCAGAACAGTGCTATGCATCAGCATGGAAGCTTCGCCACAAAGTGAGGCTACATGGATTCATCACAGTCCTGTTCGCTTGTGTTCCTGCAGTATATCACATATTTACAGCTAGAAAAGAGATACTACATCATTCAAACTGAAAACTCAGCTCACTCCAAAGCAACGTGTGTTGTTTGAGTTTCCTGCAGCAGCGGCCCACTAAAGCCCTGCTGCTTCTGTACTCAAAGTCAGATGGAAAACATCAGCTGTCCCTCACCTTTAAAAAAAAAAAATCCCAACAACAATTGATGGTAGATTCACTGTGGAATTCACTGATGGAACATTCACACTAAACATGCACACATACAGTAAATGAAGAAACCTCGGGGACCAGTGGAAGAAGAACTCTATGACACACAACAGTTACGTAGCAGGAGAATCAGTGGATGAGACTACATCAATCACAGGTGAGCCACAAACGAATTCTAGGGACTCCGTCAATAAGACAAAACAATGCAATTTGGCAATCAATCAACCAATCAATAATAATTCTTCTATGCTTTTACTATTTCTTATTCCTCCCCTGGAAGATGTTTGAAACTTGCCTCAGCATAAATAACTTGCCTGTTAAATTGCATTGAATTGCCCAATTGTAAGAAAATATGGATAAAAGCATCTGCTAAATAAATAAAATAGAAAACATAAAACGAAAAACAAAAAAAGAATAAAACAAGAAAAGAAAGCATAACCAAACAAACAAAATAAATAATACATTTATTAATAAATGTTCAACAATTACGTATAACTGTAGATAAAGCCATTCTATATAAGCAGAGGTAAGAGATATTTGTATTGATTCAGAACAAATCCTTGTGATAGCTTGGGAAATTAATAGCCAGATACTTTTATTCCAAGTCTATAGTGAACATCTGCAGTGCGCTAGTGACCTATTTATAAAATGATGATAACCAATAGAATGAAAGCTAGGAGGGGAAAATGAAACAGGGAGGCTTATTGAGAACAACATGACAGTTCAGAAAAGAGAAAGCGAAGTCTTGTACATACTTGTCAAAGATGATCTTAATAGGATATCCTGGCGGAGCCTCGATGATCCACTCACAATTGAGGGCCTCTTTATAAAGCTCAGGCCAGCCTGGGGACAGAATGATGCCGCTAGATGCCTTCAAGTTTCCACCGCATGGAGCTAAAGAAGAGGAGAAGATGACGAGATTATTTCGTTGCCAAATTTTAAGGCCAAATTAATTAATTAATTAATAGCATAAAAAATATTTGACCAAGAGAGGATCTAAACATCACAGATTGACGTCTTGACTAAATTCAAAAGAACAAAATGTATGAATCTGCAGGTTTGAAGTATTGCAGTGTTGATGTTACATTTTCAAATGTTGTATCTTGTTCTTTGTGGTGTATTGCATGTCCGCAGCTTTATCCACAACATATTCAATTCCGTCTTCTCTCCCTAATACTTAAGTGTTTTTCCTAAAATGCTAAATCTAAAAACAGAATGTGTTCAATGGCTGAGGTGGATGATCTCATCTTTAACTGTGTACTGAAGGGCATCTATAAACGGCATTACTCATTAAATGGCATAAAATGATTTGTAGTACACAGCAGTGCATTTAAAAAAAAAAAAAAAAAAGGATGTGTTTTTCATTTGGAAGAATTCAGTTAATACTTCTGGAGCACATTATGCAAGTAAAGATTATGACTTTTTGTTCCACTGACATTTCAGTAGCGCCAACATTTCAGTCTCTCTCCGAATGTACTTAATGAAAAACCAAATTGAACAAACTTTCTAAAAGTTCAGTACAGCGCAAACAGAGTTAGAGTATATAATTTAGTTTTTTATTAAAAGCCGACTTGTGAATTATGCAATGTGCATATTTATTTGAAAGAGGACAGACCTTCACAACGTGGCACAGCATTGTCCCACACAACATTTCCATCTTTGAGAATGCAGGAGATGGTCTGAGATCCGTGGGTCTTCATAAACCCCTCCTCGCATAGGAAAGAGATGGAGCTGCCAAGCTGTAGACTCTCACCAAAGCGCTTTCCATTTACTGGAACGCCAGGGTCAGGACACTCGTTGTGCCGGAAAGCTGCAGGAAAAAAAACAAACAAAAAACAACAACAACAACAATGAGGCAAGAATATGAAATATGGAAGAGAACTGCAAGATAACGTCAACCTAAAAGGCCAAAAAGCTGGACACAGAAACAACAGCACTTTATTTATTGTATTAAATCATGTATTTTTTTGTTTTGTTTGTTGTTAGTCCAGTGCCAGTCCGCATTTTGTAAAAAAAAAAAAAAAAAAAACTGTTAGTTTTCATGAATGGACAACTTCTACAAGGCCCCATTTAAATTAAAGAGGGAGTTCTCAATATGGCCACTGAACTGAAGCCTTTTCGGCTCATCGTTTCAGCTGTATAACTACACTAATTCATTTTAGTTAGAACAAAATATTGATTTATGTGCCTCCCTAAGTTTCTTGCTTCAGTGGGAAGCTTGAAGCTACTCAGTACCCATCGACAGGACTTCAGAGAAGATGTATTACCAGCAGACAAAATCTCTCCAGAAAATCAGTTCATTCCGGGTACAGCACAGCACTAACAAAGCCAAGGTCATGGGTTCGATTCCCGGGAAACGCAAGAAAACTGACAAAATGTATCATTTTGGATAAAAGTTTCATCTGTCATAGACACATTCAATGTAAAACTAACATTTTTAAAGCTCTTACTGCATTTCCCTACATGCATTAGACACAAATTCCTTCTTTGTGATGAACATATTGTCTCAAAAAGGGTCTCAAACGCAACGATTGTGCATGCAATCCATCACCATCATGTGCCAACATGCCCTTCTATGGAGTTTGTCATCTTTTTAATTAACATGAATGATTGGAGCATCCCTCCCACTCCCCCAAAAACACACCGCATGGGGAGTCAAACCATGTGGGATCACCTCCCGACAGCTTCAATTAACTGTGGCTTTATTTAATTATATATGTATTTGGAAATAAATTCAAATTAAATCTGCGGCTCTTGTTGTTCTTCCTCACATGGACACTCATGCATCCATCAACTCCGCTGCCATACGCTATGCCCTGTGAATTGTGATTACTGAAGGACGACAGATATTGAGTCGTGAAATACAGACAATTCTCTCCTGAGGGGAAATAAAACTTTCTTAATCCGTCTCATATAACAAGACAACTTCTGAGCTTTTTTTAACTCGCGACAACTTTTCAAATTTGGTGCATGCCACCACTGACAAAACATCTGAATGCTATTGTTATCTATTATACATTGACTTTTTGGTCTCTAACTTCAATGTGACGTTAGACTTAAAAGTATGAACAGGTTTGCCCAAAATAACTTGAATTAATTATTCATTTTTACCACAGAAAATAAAAAGTCATGAATCTAGAGCTGTCTTTAAAACGTACTGGTGAAAGTGATGTTGAAGCCACGTTCTGTGTACGTGTGATCAGTCAGAAACTCCAGTCGGGCCACGTGGCCGCTGGTAGTGATGGGTGATGGCAGCACATCTCCAGAAAAGGTGCCCAGAATTGGTGATTCTGCCTTGCCGCCGTCTTTAATAGACAGAAAGTCAAACTGTTTCTCCATGCTCAGGTCATTGAAGGCCAGGTTGATGCGGCTCTCGGGTTTGGCGATGATCAGCCACACGCAGTGCATGTTGTTTCCATACTCCTGAGGGTAGTTTGGTGATAACAGGACCCCAGAAGGAGTTGTGAAGTTGAAGAAACACGAAACTGAATAAAGGACAAAGAGATAAAACAAGCAATAGTTAAGCACAGGAGGCGCCGTGCGTCAAACTGTGAGGCAAACTTGAGATTAAAACTGCTACTGAAGCTAAAATCAATTCACAATGCATAAGGAGGTCATTTGTTGTTGCTTAAACAATGCAGCAAGACAGGAGAGGAAATATTACAGCTTGGAGGATGTGCACAGTGTGATAGCAGCATCTATAACTGTAAGACCTCTCAGACCTTGACAACAGACATTTTCTGAAATGTTCACTTTTTTAGGTAACAAAAGGGTTTTTTTTTTTTGCAGTGATGCCATAGAAGAACTATTTTTGCTTCCTCAATAGTTCTTAAAATAACCGTTTTTTTTCTTAACGTGAAGAATATTTTAATAATCTAAAGAACCGTTTGTTCCATTATAAAGAGCATTTATAATGCAACATAAGTTCCCTATGGATGTTAAAGGTTCTACATGGAACCAAGGATGTCATTAAAGAACCTTCATTTTTAAGAGTGTACATCACGTATTTTTGTTACTAGGTTCTCCTAAACAATAGGAGACACGACTACCAGAAGCAAGCCATTCATATGTTAATTTCCCCTGAAAAGTATAAAGACTGTGGCTTTGTGGAAACATTTATCTATCCATTTGTTGAACCTGACACAGCAACATTGGCTCAACCAATGGCGGGACTAACAGTTTGTCTGATCAATTGAAGATTGAACTTGAATCCCTCACCCTGGTAAATAAACAGACCCTTCTGTCAAAAAAGAACAATTGTATATTTTTTTAAAACAGTTTTTTTTTCTTACTCACATATAAAGCACACCAAGTGAGTGGCTAAAATAATAGTGAATAAAAATATTAGGTGCAAGACGCCCCGGTGTACTGTGATCTTGCCTATTGCAGAAGATAATAAGACTGAAGATGCTGCAGAGAAAGAGAGTGTTTATCTGCTGGGAATATCCGCAGGCATTAACTCATTTTCAGGATTTGGGACAAAGCTGAGAGGGCAATAAGCATCACTAAATAGCCATGGGGAGAATGAAAATGAGCTCAGTGGTGGACTGAAGACGAATCGTTTCGGTTCCACCTCGTATGAATGACTTTGCTGTCTGAGCTAATAATAATGTCATAAAATAGCAGAAAACAAAGTTGTGAGTCAACTGCAATTCCATTGATATAATAGGATGGTAGCCATTACAGAGACAAATGACTGCAGTCTGGGGCAAATTGACAGTATACATGAATCCAAATAATAGAGAAAGAACAATAATATCAAAACAAGTTGGACAAGCATTAACTGCCAAACAACATTGTTTGTTATGACACTCAATTCAAGCAAAACCCTACTTAGCGGTGGCAAACAAGAAAAATCAACTGACTGAATTTTTACAAACAAACATGTCTCTTTATATTTTCCTGCTTCTCAAACAAGATTTTTTTCCAGTTCAGTTAAATTCGTTAACTTCATTATAAGACCCTAAAACAGTAAATAAATGAACTAAATGCACTGAATGAACTGTCGCTTTGGCTTGAACTTGAGTTATAGATAATGATTTAATGGCTCAGCCGGTGCGAGGAAGTTTCGGCGGGGACATACTGTGCTAAAGACACTGCCATTAGATTCACTTTCTGACGTGCCCAGACAGTAATAATGGTGCACTATCCTCCCAGGTGTGATCATGTGGGTGTGGAAAGTAATGCATTTTGGGTAAGGTCTGTCACTTACACACACAGCTTGGCTTCTTGGCTGACCACTGATTATTTTTCTGGCAGGTAATATTCTTTTTTCCTACCAGCTCAAAGGCTGGAAGGCACTCAAAATATAGCTTGTCTCCATGTCGGAAGCCTGTGCCTTCTCTCTTGCCATAGGCTGGGATTCCAGGGTCTCCGCATCCACCCTGGTCAATTTCTGAAAAAAGAAAAATAAGCATGAGACAGCAAATACCTCGGGACAGGGTCCATTTTTGCAAAAACAAACGTGTTTCCATCAGGGTTTTAATGGGAAAGAAAGGTCAAATGTAAGGTCAGTATCCTTGTACCCCATGTTGACCATATATAATTTTTGCCTATACTAATTATTTTGTCATTCATTACATTACTCTCTCATTTTCCTTTCTCTTGCTATAATAAACAAATGTTGTAATACACATAGAAATGCATAGCACACAAATATTTGTTAAAACATTATTTTCAATATTTTAATTTGTAATTAATGAATTTTTATAGTATATTCATTTGATGGCAAAGCTGCATTTTCAGTAGCCATCACTCCATTCAAATGATTCTTATATGTTAGTTTGCTGCTCAAGAAATATTTCTTATTATTATCAACGGTTGTGCTGATTAATATTTTTGTTTTGGAAACGGTGATATATATGGTCTGTCACCATCTCTATGTCACATCTGCTGGAATCAAAAGATTTTCCATAATCACACACACATACACATAACATGAACAACTCCTTTGTGTCTTTCTGACAGCAAAGCATATTCATGCAACCCCCCCCCCGCGCCCCAATGGCATCTGTGAATGGCTTGCTCTCCTAATGAATTGTCTTTTTTTCACTTTGTTCCTTTATACCCTCACCTGTCTCAGTGTGTCAGGGCTCATTTAGAATCACAAGGCCAAAGCAAAAGAAAGCGGCCACTACTGAGAGAGAGAGAGAGAGAGAGAGAGTGAGAGTGCTACAGGGAACAATAGAGTGAGATACCTAGACAGACCTTTATGCACATTTTCTGTTCTGATTATGGAAACATACACAAAGTTCTGCCATGAAACTCTAGATAGCGCAGGCTCAACATTAAAATACTTGGACAATGCTTGCTGTAGCAGTTGCAGTGTGTTTCAGAAACCCTCCACCATCCCCAGCTCCATCTGTATAGATCTGCTACGGTGTAATTACATGTATGCTATATATGCAGGGTTACACTATATATTTTATATGTGCAGCAGCAGTATTTCTTACATGCTACACACAAATATTTGATTTAAAAAGGTGTGACTCTAATGCCCACATCACTTTAACAGAGCAGAGGATGTATTAACATTCAGATGTGCCTTGATGCCTTCCAACCTCCACAGACTGCCAGAGAATGAAACATTTTTCCAGTTCTGGACAGGTGACAGGCCTCTACCTGGACTGAATCACTAACCTTTATCTTGGGATTTACGCCCTGAATTTACTTCTGACCATATCAATCAGTTAAGGCACGAGGATTGTGAGAGAAAGTGTCTCCTGAGCTGACAAATGTTATGCAGCAAGTCATCCCTGTGGGAGTGTTTGTATGCGTGATTCCTTAAGAGTCCCAGCTAACACTTTCTTACAGCTGTCTTCTGCTTGGTGACAAACAAACTGTCTCTGAGAGCTGACATGTGCACTTTCATAAGGGGCGGCATTTGTTATTTACCCATTTCAAATTTCTTATGATTTATTCATGTCACTTTGATTTTTTTTAAACTGAGAACACAGATGGAAGTCATTGACTTCCTAATGAATGATTACTAATAACGCAGGAAGGCACGAGTGCAAATAAATCCATTCATCTTTACCCATCATACGAGTTAAGAATTCTTTTTTTCCCCCCAGCATGCACCTGGGGTCGGCAATAGGCTACGCTCCATCTGTATTCAGCCATATCTCAGTGTGTATAACAATTCATATCCAGAAACACAAGCTGTGATACAGATCTGCATACGCACATATAAAATATTAAGCAGCACAACTGTTTTCAACACTGTTAATAATGTTTCTTGAGCACCAAATCAGCATATTAAAACGATTCTGAAGGATCATGTGACACTGAAGACTGGAGCAATGGTGCTGAAAATTCAGCCTTGCCATCACAGGTATAAATGAGTTTAAAATACAGTCAAATAGATGTTTTTTTTTTTTTTTAACAAATTGCAATATTTCAAAATACTGACAAAAGTAAAATATTATGAAAACATTGACATGAACAGTTCCCTCAGCACACCACCATTCAACTTCTCTTTGGAGCTCCATTTATGAGTTATATAAATGCAGAAAATGCGTAGGAAACAAAAATGAGTGAGAAAATAAGAATCTTAAAGTGACATTTTAAACGTGAATCCTCTAGTGTAGAGCAGAAGAGGATATGCCCCTGGCATGCCCGCTTACTGTGTGTTATTTTTCTTTTCTTTTTTATGGCAGAGATCGTAAATAAAAAATTAATAATACCGGAGTGTTTGTCATTAGTTATGATGCCCTGTTCTTAATGGAGCGTCAAAGATGCTCGGATGTCCATTAGCCTCAGAGCAATGTAACATGCTGACATGTGGTATGATTGACCAGCAAACCTTGACGTCATCTAACTTCTTTACAGACAGTTGCCTTGAGGATACGGTAAGTGTCCCTGCTATTGTTAGCAATTTGGATTGGAATATATGTACATATACTGTATGTTGTATAAAGACAATGGAAATACGACAGTGATCTTTACTGTTTGGTGGATTTTCTCAGCAAATATAGATATAAGTGATTTGTTGTTATTAATTAAATTAATGAATTGCTATATCATGTACTTATGTATGGATTTAGCTTAAAACTAGCATTGTCTGCACTGACTTTCTGAAAAATGATGCTTCAAAATCTGAAAATCTGAGATGCAATAATTTAGGGGTGCATCTTGTCCCGCAGGCAGGGGTTCAAAGTGAATCTTCAACTTAATTAAGTGTCTCTTATTGTTTTAATCATGTTGGGGGGGGGGGGGGATGAACACTGCTTCACATTCGTCTTATGTTTCTGCAGTGGATAAAATGCATTAAAAAAAACTCAGGGCCTGGAGGCTTATTGTGGATCTGACAGCAAATATTGGTTTGTAATTTATGAAATGTGCCAAAGTCCCCCATGTGCGGTGCAATTCTGAAAGAGGGCCAGGATGAAAGCTCTGGTGTTCTCGTTTCCAATCAGACACAGCCTCTGAAAACTGAAAATTAGTAGCTGCTCTTGCATGATATCCTTCCCGTCCCATGGCCCTCATTCCAGCAAGGTTAAACGATCACAGGCTGCTTTGATGACCCTCGCCACATGTGCTAAAGGTATAATGGTGAAGCGGGAAATAGAATGTGAAAAGGAAATAAAAAAGAACAGGCTGTTCCCGTACTCTCAGCAGATACCCAGAGAGTGCAGCAAATAGCAGGAAGCAACAAGAAAATTTAGAAATTTGCTCAAAGGAAATTATAAGGTGTAAGATTTGACCAGCTATGTGTATAACATCAATGTGGACGTCTGCCAATGACCTCATTATAAAATGACTGCTTTACCCTAAAAACTGCATGCAATCAAGAATAACGTAAACAAAGAATTCCAAAGAAGCCCACCTATCTGATTCATATGAGACATAAGTGGTTATGGTGATACAGAAATAACGGAGGAAAAAAAGAACAATGCAGTTTTTGATTACAGTGAAAGATCATCACTGCAGTGACAACCACATAAGAGTCTTCAACTGAGAATACTCCATTTACATGATAATTACAAAATGTATAATCACAGTCCTCCAAAGCTATATGACAGTTTTGTAGGTGAGCTACATATGTTTTATTTAGGAATGTCAATCAGTTTTTTTTCCCCCCTTTCTTTTAATTGCATTATAATAAATAGTATGTGGATGTGATAAATATATGATCACATTAAATCATACTTTATCCCATTTTCTTTTTTTTCTTTTTTTTTTATTAAATCATTAAATATTTATATAGCAAACATTGCTGTATGACATATGTACAATTCAAAAAGATTTTATTTAATGAATTATTAGTAGTAGTAGTAGTAATGGTATTGATAATAGAATATTAATAACCAAATGTTGCATTTATTTATTTAAATCCATACTACGGAAGTCAATGGCTATCAGGAAAGTCATGCATTTATTGTCGTGTGACGCACAGTAGCAGGCTTCTTATTTATTTAAATTCTCCTTTTTTTATTAAAAATATTCCTAAACGTGTTAACATAAGCCTATCATGAAATATCTTGATTCTCAAATGTGACCCTGGACCACAAAACCAGTCTTAAGTGTCAATTTTTCTCTGAAAGCTGAATAAATAAGCTTTCCATAGATGTATGGTTTGTTAGGATCGGACAATATTTGGCCGAGATACAGCCATTTGAAAATCTGGAATCTGAGGTTGCAAAAAAATCTAAATATTGAGAAAATTGCCTTTAAAGTTGTCCAAATGAAGTTCTTAGCAATGCATATTACTAAACAAAAATGAAGTTTTTATACATTTACGGTAAGAAATTTACAAAATATCTTCATGTAACATGATCTTTACTTAATATCCTAATGATTTTTGGCATAAACGAAAAATTTTTCATTTTGACCCATACAATGTATTTTTGGCTATTGATACAAATATACCCCAGTGACTTAAGAAGGTTTTGTGGTCCAGGGTCACAAATATGTGCAAGTAAATGCATTTTGCACCCTTACAGATCATGTTAGCTTAGCGTTTCCCAATCCCAGTCCTCGCCGTATCACCATATCCGGTGATGTCCACTTCTGAGGGCACTTACGGTAGAATAGAACAAACGTCGTACATGATAAGAGATACATACGAAATATGCAGAGCAGGGGGTGCGAGGACTGGGATTGGGAAACGCTGTGTTAGATGATCTATAACGAGCGATGGGTAGCCAAATGTTAATGTAATCTATTAACTATGCATAAATCTCGTCTTTTTACTTAAGTACCAGATATGGGTGTCATAATATCATAAACTATTTTTAATACAACTGACTTTGTATTTAACGTGGGTTTAATAAAATTTACTAATTATAACCCTTTCATTGTAAAAGAGAGAGCAAAGAACATTTACATTATCAAAGAACATTATCACTGACTTAAGAGCCTGTCTCATGAAACTGCGTATCAATAGCACGATTTTCTGTTTGTATTTGGCATGGTATTTATACAAAGAAATTGCCTTTGGCGTGCATATGATACGCACGTGTTTGATGTGCATATAATACGCAGTTTTCACGTGCATATGATACGCAGTTTGTTGGCATGCATATGATATGCAGTTTTCGCGTACATATAATGCACATCTACCCCACACCTCAATCCTACCCGATGCATATCATATGCACGCCAAAGTCTATTTCTGCGTATAAAGTACACCAAGTAGAAACAAATTTGTGCTATTGATATGCACTTTCATGAAATGGGGATATTTATGAATTACTTATCTGAACACATCTGACTGGCCGTTGCTTTCATAATCTCAACAGAATCGTGTGTGATTGGATATATTGTGCAGCCCTGTAAAAATGCATCTTTCTCTGGCTCAGTGCCAGCCAGTGAACGCAGATTTGAATTTAGCAGCTGATGTGTTGTATTTTTGTCCTTTGAAAGCTGCAATCAAAATCAGCTCAATGGGCATGACACCTCTGATGGCTACTGTCAGCTGTTTGGTTACCAATACTCTTCAAAATATCCTTTTTTGGTGTCCAACAGAAGGAAGAAACTCATAGAGGTTTGGAACAACTTGGGGGTGACAAAAGACGACAATTTTCATGTTTGGGTGAACTATGTTTAAAGGAATAGTTTACCCCAAAATGAAAATTTCGTCATCATTTACTCAACCTGTATAACTTTCGTTCTTATGCTGAACACAAAAGAAGATATTTTGAAGAATTTTGATTAACCAAACAGTTGTTGGCCCCAACAGTTGATGGTCCCCCATCGAATTCCATAGTAGAGAAAGAAATACAATGAAAATAAATGGGGTCCATCAACTGTTTGATTACCAGCATTTTTCAAAATATCTTCTTTTATGTTCAACATCCCAGCATTCACATATTAAAGATGTTAATAATATTTGGGCTGCGATATTTGACCGGAACGATAAAAATGACGGTTATTTTCGTCTGTATTACTATTCAACTGTAACTGTATGTTACTATGGTTACCGATGTTTATAGGAAGCGCATTAATATAGAACGTGATTAAACTGACCTGGAACTAGCTGTGCAGTTCAACGAATTTAATCAACACCTGCTAGCCAATCAGAATCGAGTATTCAGACAGACCATGGCATAAAAAAATTAACTCATACAGGTTTGGAACGACATGAGGGTGAGTAAATGATAACAACATTTTCATTTTTGGGTGAACAATTTCTTTAAGATTACTCTAAACCCAAATGCAAAGAGTTTCCTCAACTTGCCTTCGTAAGAAACCTTGAAGCCCAGGGAGCCACTCGTGTCATCCGTTTTAAAATTGAGCCACATCTGATGGCTGGTACTGACCACCAGATCTGGAGTCGTAGTCCCAGACAACCTTAAAATCAAAATAAAACAGAGAAATATTATAAAAAGGGATTCTTCACTTTCAATATGTACGCCATCATTTGGCACCTCCGAGGGAACACTGGGAGTTCCCTGATTCCCCCGGCACTAGCCTTAGGGGACCTGCGGAACTGGTCCATAAGGGCTTATGAGACCTGCTAATTAAGCACATTAGACCATCAGGGGACTCTGAGTAACCAGAGAGAAAGCGCCCAGAGACATTGGGCCATTCAAAAGGAACACAAGCACTTGTACACCTTTGCCAGAGAGCGCACATAAAACAGCATCGATAAAACTTTATGAAGGCCATAAATTTCAGCACAATTAATAACAACACACTCAGCAACGTTTCCGGAGCATCTGGTGTGCAAATCTGCATTATGGGGCATCAACGTGTGATACGCTTTTTGGATCAGGAGTGATCTTGTTCTAACATTGAGACTCATAGTGATTGACAATAACGCTGGGGTATTTCTTCCATACACTTCTGTTCAGAGGGGTGATGAAATGAGAAGAAATAGAAGGGGGTTAAAGGAAGGAATGGCAGTGGAGGAGAGAACGTAGGGGCTGAAGAAAGAGAGGGCGTTGGAGATGAAAGAAGATGGGAGAGGTGGTTTATGCACACGGAGAGGAGAGTTTAAGAGTGGGAGACACAGCCTGGGAGGAGTCTGAGAGAGCACAGAGAAGAAAGAAAACGAGGAACAAAAGTACTCACACATGAAAGACTGTCCGCTGATCGCCGATTACAGCTCCGTCTCCGACAGTTAGAGTATCGTAGCCTCGCTCCAAGTCAAACTCCTCAAATGTCAGCTTGATCACCTACACAAAGAGAAGAATCAGTCAGCTTTCTAAACTTGGTTAGAAAAATAACAAAGCAGTACAAGTTCCTTCTTCTTAAAAGCATTTGGTTCGTCATATTCCCCTTTGGTTTGAAAGGCCATGAATAAATAAATAAATAAAAGTAGTTTGTGGATGAGCAACCTAATTATAACACATGAAATCAGTCATTTTCAGATTGCACACACGAGCTAACAGGAGAAAAAAAACACTTTCTGCAGCTGTAGAAGAAAACAAAGAAAGAATTTATGCATTTGATTTAGGAAAATGAAGAGTCAAAGGTGCATATTTCTCATTCTTCTCCAAGATGAAAACAAGACTGCAGAATATTTTATACAAAAGGAGAAAAGAAAGAGTTACGGAAAGATGATCAATTAAATATGAAGGTTTATTGCTGATAAACAGTAAAGAAATACTGTGAAAAAAGTATGAATCAAAATAAACAAAAAAAGTGCTGTCTATTCTCCCTTTTCAAATTGGCTGCCACATTTCCACCAAATTCTTAATGTTTTTGGAGTGCTTGGAGACCAACTCCTAATGAAAAAGCTTATATAAATGCAAATTGCATTCTGTCCTATGGTAAACACGCTCCGCAACAAAGAGTGCCAGAGGTGGAGTGGCAGCATTCTAGGTCACACTGGCAGTGAACAAGATTTCATCCTCCTTTACCTCCTCTGAACCTTTATTTTCTCAATTCTCCCCCTCAACGGAGGGCGTGCTGCCCACCCCAGTTAATGCCAGCGTGTCCTGTACGGTGTGTATGATGGTGAGTGACAGCGCTGTGGGCGGGGCGGAGCGATCCTCAGCTGACTCACTGAGTGATTATGATGCAAAGGCTGATCCCAGCAAGTCAATACTCTGAGGCAGAGCATGAAACGTGACCATCATGCCACACTAAAACCTTCTTTATGGAAAGTCACACAACAGGACTCGGAGAACAAATAAGGCATTACAGAAAGTGATTCGATAATGTTTAGTCATCAAATGATTGCATAGAAGATGAAGATCAGCCTCTTAATTTAGCAAACTTTGCATAATTATCATCATGTGATTATATTACATTACATGCAGCTGCCTGTGATTGAGGGTTGTTGTTTGTTTTTTTTTGTCCCAAAGCAAAAGCAAATATTCTACATGACAGATAAAATGAAACTTATGTGAGAGCAAACTTAAGTATTTAGACAAATATTTGTCATACATGTTGATCATTTGACATTTATAAAAGCAGGTGAATTATTTGGCTAAACATTACACATGAATTAATCCCATTTTTTTGTCTTTAAATGTGGAAGGAAAAAAACAAACTATTGCAAATATTTAAAAAAATGTGTAAACTACTATTGTAAATATTACTATTACAAACACTATTACAATGTAGGATTGTTTCTTCACTTCATTATTCTTATTAATAATAATAATTATTATTATTATTGTATTTTTTCATCTATTCTGAAAATTCATATTTTTATCACCATATTTTATACATGGTATAAAATACCATGCAATATATCCTGCAATATACTGTACTTAGGAGTATTAGTTTAACCTTCTTTGAAGAGAGCTGCACAACTTACCCTCACTCTCACCTATAGCTAAGTAAAAAAGAGTGCAATGTTTTTCTTGAGCTATATTAACAGCTTCGATATCCCAGTGACCACAGAAAGCTGAGCTGATGAGTTGAAAAATAAAATAAATTAAACTAAATTAAATAATGAAATGAAAAATAAATAAATAGAGATAGAGAAATACTGACAAACCAAATAACTTCATAGAATACATAAATTAATTAATAAATAGTAATAAATCACTCCTCAGACAAAAGACATTGTGACTACTGTTTCGCAGCTGAGAGCGATAATGCTCAAAGACTACATAGCAGGGAGCGAGACTTGTTGGAGGAACGAGGCTTTTTGTCAAAATGGAAGTCCCTGCAGAAGTGGAGTAGCAGATAATACCAGTCCGCTGAATGACGATAGCGCACAGAACAAAAGAAGGACTGATAATTAAAAAAGAAGAGGACAACAAAAGCAATCAGCCATGTCTTCTCATGAACAACTCATTCTCTATTATTATGCCTTCTGGGGATCCTCCTTCTAAGGCAGAAACACAGTGTCTAGACTCTGAGCTAATGTTTGTCTGTGAGTGGGGGATTCAGCCCGGTGCGGTTCCACATGCTGCCTTCCCTGCAGAGTTCTATCTGTTTCTCTCATTCATTAGTTCCAAGTTCAGCCGTTTTCCAGCACCCGTCATTAGGCACCACAGTTGACATAAATAGAATGGACATCTTTGAGTAGCAAGAGCATCTTTAAGTATAGCCCCAGGGAATCTGGTACTGAGGCATTACAGACTCTGCTTCGTCTGAACTTCAGTATGTTACTTGTTTTAGTTGATTAAACATATCACACTGCTAACCAAATGTCATTACATTTCCCTTGCACTTCATATAAGCACTTCAGTACTTTATTAAATTCATCCACCAAATGACAGTGCATTATTGTGTTAATGGCATTTCAGGATGGAAATAAGATTTTTACCATGTTTGGAATAAAATGACAGGGCCTTTGGCTTAAACCACATGTACGTTTTAAAGGTCCATCCAAATTATGCTATAGTATGGACATAATTGTACATAATTTGTAACGTACATATCTCTCAGTCACTAGTAAGTCTGGTGTGAGCAAGATTTTTTATTTAATCATTATTATTGATAGAGATTAATACTTTATTTAGCAAAGATGCATTAAATTGATCAAAAGTGTCAGTAAATATATGTATAATGTTGCAAAAGATTGAACACTGAACATTAAACATTAACAGATGTTTCTCTAACATAAAATAGCACTTAATTTTAATATTTGTTCTCCATATCCAGCCATATGCAAAACATGCTGGGAATTAACAATCACCACCAACATAAAATGGCATAATTGAGCCAATCGTCTTAAAATAAATTGGTAGCCTTCTTTCCTTCATTTTTTAAGCTTAATCAGGTTCTCAGTTCAAGCCTCATAACTGCTTAAGTTTCCTTTAAAAAATGAGGGAAACATATCTTGCTTTCATTAGTGAAATGTTCTCAATATTTTCTCATTTCTATACAACACTGAACCACAATTTCTTTAAAGTGCCCCTATTATGGATTTTTGAAAATAATCTTTCACGCAGTGTGTAACACAGCTCTAAGTGAATGAAAACATCCTGCAAAGTTTTAAATCTGAAAAGCTACATATGACTAGGGCTGTCGCGGTTAAGGAATTTCCCTT
This sequence comes from Onychostoma macrolepis, assembly GCF_012432095.1. NCBI lineage: Eukaryota > Metazoa > Chordata > Actinopteri > Cypriniformes > Cyprinidae > Onychostoma > Onychostoma macrolepis. The sequence goes on from NC_081173.1 coordinate 13,429,959, forward strand.
GCGGTAATTTTGAGTGGCTCAATAGCGCGGTATGCGGTATTACCGCATATATATATATATATATATATATATATATATATATATATAATCTGTGTGCGTATGTGTTACGATGTAAGGAGGTCATATTCAGGAACCAACCAAACCGAAACTAAATCGCGTTGAAACAGGAAGTGAAGTAAACAGAAGAGAATGACAAAATAACGGTCCACATAACAAAACATAAACCTGACAATAAGATCATTAGTATATTGTTAGCCTATATACATACAGTTAGTTCTGATCCTAGATTCTGACTGACAAGATACTTTTTCTGTTGATATTTCACCGGCATGTTCTAGACGGCTGTCAGTCAGTGCTGTTTCATTGTTACGCCTCAAGGTGGCGGTAAGAGACTGTCTTTGAGATAGTCTTCATTCAACTACACATTCAAAAATGCTGATTCATTCAGAGATTTGTAATGAAACACGCTGTTTAAATCATTTTAACTTTGAGCGCCACTTTTAAAGGCTCAGCTGACCAGCAGAGCGTCGATGCTAAGACAGATTTCACTTTCCTTGGACACGACAACCTGTTTTCACAAATATACATGACAGCCTGAAGGACAGACGCAGGTAATCGCACGCGATCAGTCGATCTCTCTCTCATCCGCTGTCTGTTTAGGCTTGTTAAGTGCAAATTTACTGAGCCTCTGTGCAAATCAGCATGGTACACATTGTTATCATTACTAATATTCAGTACACATGCACGAAGTGTAAAACAAGAAGGGCGTAACTTTACGAAAAAAAAACACTGAAATATCGCGGTTGCTGCGGTTGTTGCATTCCTCTGCGGTTATGCTCGTCAATAGCGCGGTATTGCGATATTGCGGTTATCGCGACAGCCCTACATATGACTAAAGGTTTTGGCAAGAAGGTTTGGTGTCTGTAAAGAATCCCAACAGTTCTCCTAAATTCACCTTATTTATAGCAAAATAGTATTCTTATAGCATTTAGCATTTTTCAGACAGACTGCTAAATCCTCTGTTAAACAGCTAAGTGCATATGGTCCCATCTCAACCCAGCGCTGAATGACACAGAAGCTGATATGTCAGACAACTCCAACAAACAAACCAACACCACTTTGTTTACACTCAAACTACAAATGGCTTAGATACTAGATGCTTCCACCACAATTTAACGCAAAAGAAAAAGAAAAAAAAAAATCCTTCCCTTTAAATATTCATTATGCATCAACAAATGCTAAAATGATGTCAAAATCTAGCTAACTGTGATGCTAAAGGCTTTAACAGCTGCTGGGATCTCTCCACACTGGGATAGTCTTTGGCTCAGGCAGCAAACCAGCTGCAGCCAAATCAAAAGCTCATTGTCAGGTACATTTCATACGGCCCCAGTCCTGCCTCAGTCTCACAGCTAACCTCACGTCTTTTCCGGGTACTATTGTGTCAGAACGAAAATAGAATGTCATTACGGTTGTAAAGAGCAAAAACAGCAATGTTCCATCTTCATCTGTGCCCTGCTCTCCAGCCGTGACAGTGTGAAGCAGAACTGTCCTTTACACACAGGATGAAATAGCGCACTGGGCGGCGGAGGAAAAGCAGGGGGCACTGATAGAGCCGCTCTACCCCGTTCCATTTGCCCTCCATCTCTCGCTCCTCTTCTCTCCCAACTGAGTCATGGTGATGAGGGGAGAGATTTGTAAAGCCATTTATTTGAACCTAGATAACGAAAATCTGGCAGGCCAGTAAGAAAATGGCCTTGAACTCAACGCCAAAGTCGTGACACAGACAGCACCACAGTTTTTGTCTCTACCGTGGTCTCTACCGCTCGAATGTAGTGTTCTTTATCTTCCATTCTCCTTTAATTTAACTGTCAGGGCTTCATTTTTTTAATTTATTTATTTTTTATGAGTGTGTAGATATCTGGACATTGTACATCATCTCTCAATATCTGTGTATCCTTTCCCCTGCAACCTACAGTTTTTAGCAGGCCCACATTGAAACTGTGCCCACAGAAAACTCTTTAAATTTCCTTAGGAAAATTTACAAAGTTGTCCCCTGTGTGTTTATTAAATATTGTGGCTCATTTGAAAATGCCTTCAGTTTCCAATAAAATTAGCTCTATGTTGTGCACTAATATTAAAAAGTTTGGGGTCAGTCACTTATTCAGAAAAGACACATTAAATTGTTCAAAAGTGACGGTAAAGACACTTATAATGTAAAAAGAAAAAAAAAAAGTTTACTAAGCATCAAATCAGCATCTTGGAGGATCTTGTAAAACTGAATACTGGAGTAATTGCTGCAGAAATTCAGCTGTCATCACATAAATAAATTACATTTTAAAAATATTAAAATGGAAAAAAAAAACTACTTTTAAGGTATAATTATACTACATAATATCACTGTTTTTAGTGATCAAATAAATGAAGCCCTGGTAAGCTAAAGACATTTCTTCAAACTCACTGACCCCAATCTTTTGAATGGTAGTGTGCATTTCACCGTGTTTAAATCAGATTTTACCATTAAATCAGAACAGAAAAGCCGAAAAAAAAGTCTATGTGTTTTGCCTGGGCCTAATTATCATTTCATTTCAAATAACATTCGCTAATCCTCAAGTGTGAAGCTACGTATGCTTCCGCAGCGTCCAGAGCTCATATGAATGTTTTTTGGAAGCATTTACCTTGGAAGGGTCTGAAGCTGTGATGATCCAGGTGCAGTTAGCGTTGTTGTCATACTGTACTGGGAAGTTTGGGGAGGTGATGGTGCCACTCGGGCCACGGAGCTGACCGCCACACATAGGAGCTGAAAGAAGACAGACAAATCATGCAGTTTGACTCTTCAGAGAGTGAAACAACATCTAATCTATGAAAGAATCCTAATCCACTTTTAAAAGGGGAAAAAAAGATAAAGACCACTTCAGCACCAAATATCACAGTAATAGTTATCTGAACAATAGAATAGAAAGAAATTTTATTTCTTAAAGGTTTATTTTATTAATTTTTTTTTACAGAGGAATACTATTTTTGACTAAATATGTTCAGTTGTGTTCTCTTGCTGCCAGATACAAAAATAATACGTAACAATGCCAAATACTTATAATAACTGATTGCAAATCTATAATTCAACTGAATGAATTAAGAATTAACTGCAAGGTGGTTTTACTACAAGACTACAAGGTGGCTTTAAACTGATTTTGAGCTCCATCTATTGACATGTCATTACTGTCAGACAGAAATGTCATGACAAAATATTAAATAATTTTCTATTTAATCACACATTAATTGCCTTAACTTAAAGTTAAGTTAAGTTAAGTTATGTTATGCTTAGCTCCAGGAAATGTTTTAGTTTAGTTTAGTCACTATAGAGTAAACCTAATATGAAAAGCAAGTGGACCACAAACAATGTTGAGTTCAACAGACAGACTCACAAGAACTATTTTTCTAGATATCACTCTTACTATACCCTATCCATACCACTTTCAAAGGTTGTGATTGGCTTGTGGGCCTACAGACGGAATGTAACAAAATCTTAAATTATTAAAAAAGCACACGTATAAAGGCTTAGCCTTCGGCTGCAGTCAATATTTCGCACTTGATTATTGTTACCTATCTCGGGTTGTTGGTTTTGATTGCACCGGTGTGTGACCTGAATGTTCAATGACCTTACCAATGACTTGTTGAGTGCTTGACTTTTCTGTGACTTTTCTCTGAGTTAAAGCGACACTCTCGCGGCCTCCAGGAGGACTTTAAATACCTCCTCGAATGAAAGCACTCGATGTCTAATGAGAAGGGAGGGCACAGCCAGCGTGTTTGCACTAAATGAATGTTTCTGCAGGTCTGGGACCAGCTGGAGCTTTTAATGAGCTATGTCTGAGGTGAGCTCCTCAGGGCCTCCCCTGCCACCCACACACACTCGCAAAGTTTCCTCAAACACTTTAAGGTGGGCTGACATTAAAGAACAAAAGTCTTTGGAAAGTTAATTAACATCAAGGCCGACTGACCCCAATTTTCACCTTCACAATATAATGTGTGTTGTCTGCAGCTTTCTGCTTTAAAGGTTTGGGGTTTGCTAATAATGCACAATCATTGATAGCATTTTTGTCAATCAACATACATATTGGTGTGTAAGAAATTCTCAATGAGAAAACTTCTGGGATCATCCTAACTAATATTTTGGGCACGTATGATTATAATATGAGGTTATAAAAATACATAAAAATAAAATAAAATAAAAACCATTGACCATTAGAAAAAGATTATTTGTTGTTTGGTTGTCATACAGAAACCTACCTGCAATGTTCTAGAAATGTTTATGGTTATAAAATCAATTAACCATGATATAACATTCTGCAGAAATTCTTATTAAGGCCCCGTTTACATTAGTGCGTTTTCATTTTAAAACAGCGTTTTAGAATGAAAACGATCCTCGTCTACACTGGCGTTTCTGCTGCGTTTCAGAAACTATCTCTGTCTAGCAGACATGTTCACAAGTCTCTGAGGTCCAAGTCCAAATCAAGTCTCAAGTCTTTGAGGTCGAGTCTAAGTCAAGTCTCAAGTCTTTAATGTGGAGCCCAAGTCACGTCTCAAGTCTTTGTTCCATTTATTAGCAACAGTTCTTTCACCTAGTAATTGAGGCTAAATCTGTTTTGAAATACTGATTTCATAATATGATTTTCTCAGAAAAAAACTTTAACAAAATTTAAGACAAATTAGAAATGAAAATGTGTCAATTTATTGTCAGACAAAATGTTGCACATTTCTTTGTAAAATTGAAATGTGTCAAACAACAAAACTAAATTGAAATTTTAAAACAAACCCCAATCAATCAAATAGATAACACAAATAAAATAAATCTCATATAAACAAACTAAAGCTTTGTCTGTGCTCTTTTTCAATTTAAAATGAGAAGCAACCACTTTATTTTAAACACAACACAATCCAAACAAAGAGGCTGCATACATGCAGCATGAGCAGTTTTTAATCTAAATTGGAACGCATAATTTTGAAATTTGAAGCAAAAACAAAATGGTATGACTTTAGTTTTGTGAAACTATTCTACATAAAACATCTGCATGAAACAAAACAGCAGATGGGCTGAATTAGAAAGCAAATTCACTCTCTGCCAGCAGGTGGCGCTTGAACAAGAATTAAACATAGTTTCCTTTGTTGCCGCTGTAAACAAAGCAGCACTGCGGTTATGAACGCTACTTTAATATGCATTATACAGAGGCAAGATGAGAAGAAAATACCATCTAAACTTTTCTAAAGACAGCCAGTTCCCCTCAGAGATACATTCATATAAACTCCCATACCAAATGACTTGCATTTTTTACGAGTCTCACGAGTGACAAGTCCAAGTCAAGTCTCGAGTCAGCTGTTCACGAGTCCAAGTCAAGTCCCAAGTTTGTTTTCTTTATTTTATAAAAGCACAAAATTTATTGATATTGTGTGTGCACACAAATAAAAGTAGACCATTTACAGTTCTGAATGACGTATTACTCTTACCTTTATGAGCAAAAATTTTAAGTTGTTTCCACTGAAAAAAATGCAAGTGATTGTGCTGGCGCTTCCATGTCCTGCAAAGTGCTCTTTAGCTTCCACTATCCGCACAAACTATTGGATATAGCGCACATTTATGTAAGGAATACTTGACGACAGGCCGTTGGATTATTAGAAAAATAATGCACACATCTAATAATTCAACGGACCGAAGTCAATTATTCCGCTTATACTACGGTTGCCACACCTCAAGACATCGATCAGATGATATATTTCAAGGCATTCATCCGGTATTTCTACTTAAATCGCTATTGTGAGTAGGATTATTTCTTCCGCATCTCATCCAACGCCTCCGTTGCTAATTCCAAAACGTCATTTTAAACCAAATAATGGAGGCTTGAGCCGCTGATAACAGACTAATGCAGTTAATAAGTAAGTTATGAGAGAGAGAGAGAGAATTACCTCTGTGCGTCTCTCAATAGTGTTCGGCAGCAATGTCTCTAGTTATAGTGAAACTTAGTTCCTTTTGTTCACGAACAGCGCCATTGTTGTTACCTCGCTTGTGAGAAGTCATGTAGGTTTTAAGTTGTTTACTGATAAAATTGTCAGAGTAGCGCTAACAACATTATTGCGATGTATGTTAGTGTGTGTGCAAACTGTAACTGTTATGTATGTGCGATCTGTGAGGGGGAGAGAGCAGGAAAAATAGAGTATGTGCTTTCCGTACATAATAAAGCGCAATTTTGTGGCAAAAACATGGACATGATCTGTCGTTTTTATCCTTTTGTTTACTATATTTATTTGTTTGGCCAGTGTCGTTGTGGGACTTGGTTATTTTGCTGTTGTAAGACCTTTGAAATAACAGAAATCATTTGGCGAAGTGATATGGTCATGTAATGTGGTCAAGAGCTGCCTGGAACTACGTTCGCCGTGCGTTTCCCTGAAAATAATTGCACACCTTAGAACGTTCGTCAGCCAATCAGATTCACGCATTCATCTGCCCCGTAGTATAACTAGGGTTAATGTTCAAACATTGTTATACAGGTGCTGGTCATATAATTAGGATATCATCAAAAAGTTGATTTATTTCACTAATTCCATTCAAAAAGTGAAACTTGTATATTATATTTATTCATTACACACAGACTGATATATTTCAAATGTTTATTTCTTTTAATTTTGATGATTAGAGTTTACAGCTCATGAAAGTCAAAAATCAGTATCTCAAAATATTAGAATATTACTTAAGACCAATACAAAGAAAGGAGTTTTAGAAATCTTGGCCAACTGAAAAGTATGAAAATGAAAAGTATGAGCATGTACAGCACTCAATACTTAGTTGGGGCTCCTTTTGCCTGAATTACTGCAGCAATGCGGCGTGGCATGGAGTCGATCAGTCTGTGGCACTGCTCAGGTGTTATGAGAGCCCAGGTTGCTCTGATAGTGGCCTTCAGCTCTTCTGCATTGTTGAGTCTGGTGTCTCTCATCTTCCTCTTGACAATACCCCATAGATTCTCTATGGGGTTCAGGTCAGGTGAGTTTGCTGGCCAATCAAGCACAGGATCACTATGGTCATTGAACCAGCTTTTGGTACCTTTGGCAGTGTGGGCAGGTGCCAAGTCCTGCTGGAAAATGAAATCAGCATCTCCATAAAGCTTGTCAACAGAAGGAAGCATGAAGTGCTCTAAAATTTCCTGGTAGATGGCTGCGTTGACTGTGGACATCAGAAAACACAGTGGACCAACACCAGCAGATGACATGGCAGTCCAAATCATCACTGACTGTGGAAGCTTCACACTGGACTTCAAGCAACATGGATTCTGTGCCTCTCCACTCTTCCTTCAGACTCTGGGACCTTGATTTCCAAATGAAATGTAAAATTTACTTTCATCTGAAAAGAGGACTTTGGACCACTGAGCAACAGTCCAGTTCTTTTTCTCCACAGCCCAGGTAAGATGCTTCTGACGTTGTCTCTGGTTCATTAGTGGCTTGGTAGCCCTTTTCCTGAAGACGTCTGAGTGTGGTGACTCTTGATGCACTGACTCCAGCTTCAGTTCTCTCCTTGTGAAGCTCTCACAAGTGTTTAAATCGGCTTTGCTTGACTGTATTCTCAAGCTTGCGGTCATCCCTGTTGCTTGTGCACCTTTTCCTACCCAAATTCTTCCTTCCAGTCAACTTTGCATTTAATATGCTTTGATACAGCACTCTGTAAACAGCCACACCTTTCAGTAATGACCTTCTGTGACTTACCCTCTTTGTGGAGGGTGTCAATGTTCGTCTTCTGGATCATTGCCAAGTCAGCAGTCTTCCCCATTATTGTGGTTTCAAAGAACAAGAGATAACCAGAATTTATACTGTAGGGATGGTCATTTATTCAAACTCAAATGTAAATATTCTAATATTTTGAGATACTGATTTTTGACTTTCATGAGCTGTAAGCTCTAATCATCAAAATTAAAAGAAATAAACATTTGAAATATATCAGTCTGTGTGTAATGAATGAATATAATATACAAGTTTCACTTTTTGAATGGAATTAGTGAAATAAATCAACTTTTTGATGATATTCTAATTATATGACCAGCACCTGTATGCTTGAAATGTTTTAGTATATCTATAGATTTTATTTTAGGCAAGTTGTGATAATTTGAGAAGGCTAAATTGATCAAACATAGGCTATGATCAGCTCACTGTCTGCCGCTGGCCGCATGGTCATTACTTAAAAAAAAACAAAAAAAACAAAAAATGTAAAAAATGCTCCAAACGTTTTTCTAAATTAACTCAATGAAAGAAACAAAACAAAATATAATCACTTTGCCATTACATACAAAACTGAACTATTTTAATAGCTTCAACAGTATTATAAGCTGTTTTGGGAGAAGGGGTGGGGGGCATGGCTCGGGCCGGTAATTCTGATAAGCTTTTGGACAAGTGTCGGGCTAGGGCCTGAGCGTCTCAGACCAGGGCCGGGCTAGGGCCTACATTTGAGGCCCATTCAGGGCTCTATAGTCATCTACACTTAACTGCAACATTCAGGAAATTTAAGGTTATCGTCTATAAAATAAAACAAAAATAACCATTAGATCACATTTCAAGGTATTATTAGATTGTCACACTCACACACACACACACACACACACACACAATCTGGAGTTCTGGAAATGCTAGTTAATGGTTATAAAAATAAAACAAAATTAGAAACATAGTTAACATTCTGTGTAAGTTCTTATTAGGCTGTCATGTAAAATAACCTCCCTCCAATGTTTTGGAAATGTTAGTTTAGGGTTACAAAAATAAAACACACAATGAACATTCTGAGAGTTGGTCTCAAGGAACACAAGGCAAGAGAATATGTTAAAGAGACTGCAGGGATTGTAACTCACAATCAAAAATGAACCAACATACTCTCCAACATAATAATCACGCTATAAGGAGAAGATATCTATTAGCAGGGGCTCAACTGCGAAATAGTCCAAATGCATTTAAGTTGAAAGGACAGTGCTGCAATAAGATAATTATTTAAAGTTCACTTAATTCAGGCTGAATTTGATCAAATTAGATTCAGGCTAACAGTTCCAAGACCCTGGATTTCCCAAAGCACATTTCAAGTGTCAGATGTAAAGCCTGTGATAGAGGGAATGAAATACTGGGGAGTTAAAAAAAAAAATAGACAGAGATTCAGTACAAAGAGTTACTTCAAGCCACTGGACCAACAATCAGCATTAAATGGCCGTTAAGACTTCGATTTTCAACAAACAAAACTCATTGCTCGTGATATATTGTGTATTTCAGGTTCTATTAAGGATTGAGGATTGATTTGATTTCTAAATAGCTAATAAAAAAGACACAAATGTATTTTATAGATTTCTCGTGCAAGTCCTGGATCCTTTAAAATCCTGCAAATCACGGAAACATTTCTACACACAGAGAGAGAACCTCAATATTATTATTGAACCTTTTATGCTAGTATTTATGTATTTAGCGACAATGATTTATGAACGCTTTTTCTGTGGCGCCATTACTAATTATTCTTATGATTCAGATTTTCCTGGAGCATGCAATTAAAAAGGACCGGTTTTGAATAATGGCCTGGCATTTAGAGTGTTAAATCAATGAAACAAGACAAATAATCATTCTCTACATTAGTGGTGAAAAGGAGCAAGTGATGAAGAAACAGGTTCTGGGGAGCAATAGCTAAATATCAACCCTTTTCACATGAGTAATGGGGCTGATAAGGGAACTTGGTCCATCTGGTGATTCCGACAGTTTCCCAATTTCAGGTCCATTTTCCCTCTTTCCACAAGCCCACAGTGATGTGCCAAAAACTGATCGTTAAATAATCAAAAACAAAAGGCAACTTGTGCAATCCATCACAATGCTGTCCAACTAACTTTCTCCCGAAGATTGTCAAGCCTGAGGGGTCCATGGTGGCAAAGGCCACTGGTGGTGTTAGAAATGGGATATGTAACTCTAATGAAAGACTAATAGTCCACAGCTGGCCAAGCAGCTCAGGAGAAATTAATCGATATGAAGTAAAAGTGAGCAGGTAAAACTCACGCTTTACAGTAGTGGTCAGAATTATTGGCATTTATTTATTGGCATTATTTACCCTTGGTAAATATGATCAAAGGCGGCTGTGAAATTTAATCTGCATTGCTAATCCTTTTGATCTTTTATTTAAAAAATTCACAAAAATCTAACCTTTCACTCAATAAGAAGAATTTAAAATGGGGGGAAATATCATAGTGAAATAAATGTTTTTCTCTAATACACATTGGACACAATTATTGGTACCCCTAAAAATTCTTAAGTAAAATATCTCTGAAGTATATTCCCATTCGTATTCACAATTTTGAGCACTCCAGGGTGATTATGAACACGGAATTATCCAGCCATGGCTTCCTGTTTCACATAAATATAAATAGGAGGGAAAACAAAGCCCAAATTCCCTTAATCATCCATCACAATGAGAAAAAACAAAGAATATATTTATGATGTGTAGCAAAAGATAATTGAGCTTCACAAATTAGTGAAGTGGCTTTAAGAAAAGAGCTAGAGCAGTGAAAATTCCCAATAATTAAGAATTTCCAATCAACATAAAATGTTACAAAACTTCCTGGAAGAGGACATGTGTCTATCGTCCTAATGCACGGTGAGAAGGAGAGTTTGAGTGGCTAAAGACTCTCCAAGGACCACAGCTGGTGAATTGCAGAAAATAGTGGAGTCTCGGGGTCAGAAAACCTTAAAAAAAAAAAAAAGAATTGTTAAACAGCACCTACATCACCACGTGTTGTTTGGGAGGGTTTCAAGAAAAATTCTCCTCACTCATCCAAAAACAAACTCCAGGATATTCAGTTATCAGACACGACTGGAACTTCAAATGGGACTGGCTTCTATGGTCAGATGAAACTAAAAAATTTGCTTTTTAGCAGCAAACACTCAAGATGGGTTTGGTGAACACAGGGATAAAAAGTACCCCATGTGTACAATGAAATATACTGCTGTATTGTTGATGTTGTGGGCCTATATGTCTGCTGAAGGTCCTGTACATCTTGTTTAGACACATGGCATCATGGATTCTATCAAATACCAACAGATAAAAAAATCAATAAGTGACTGAAATCTTATAATGGCCCATCCATGTTTGGATCTTCCAACTGTACAATAATCCAAACGCAAACCTCAAAAACAACACAAAAATGGGTCGCTGAGCACAAAACCAAGCTTCTGCTATGGCCAGTCCAGTCCTCTGACCTGAACCCTATAGAAAATGAGTGGAGTGAACTGAAGAGAAGAAGCACCAACATGGAACTGGGAATCTAAAGGGTCTGGAGTGATTCTGGATGAAGGAATGGTCTCTGATCTCTTGTCAGGTGTTCTCTAACCTCATCAGGCATTATAGGAGAACATTTAGAGCTGTTAAACTGGCAAATGGAGGTTCAAAAAGTATTGAATAAAAGTGTGCCGTTAATTGTGGCAAATGTTTATTAGAGAAAAACATTTATTTCATAATGATATTTCCCCCCATTATAAATTCTTATAAAATTTCCAATGAAAGGTTAGATTTTTGTGAATTTTTAAAAATAAAAGAGAAAAAGGATTAACAATGCAGATTAATTTTCACAGCCTTCTTTGATCATATTTACCAAGGGTGCTGATATTTTTGGCCATGACTATATGTGTGTGAGCCTGTTGGTGTAGAGCTACAGTACGAGAAGTTTAAAAAACTCAAAAAACTCTCTATGACAACACAAGTAGTTCTTATCTCTGTTTGGGTAAGATGCTAACAAAATGCACATATCATTTTTATTTTTATTTTTTTATTTTTAAGTAAGTTTCTTATGGCCAAGACAATCAATCAATCAATCAATTCATACATTTTCAATATTGTGAAATATTATTAAAATTTAAAATAACTATTTTCTATTATAATATAATTTAATATGTAATTTATTGCTTTGATGGTAAAGGTGAATTTTCAGCATCATTGCTCCAGATCATTCAGAAATCATTCTAATATGCTGATTTACTGCTTAAGAAACATTTCATATTATCATGAATGATGAAAACCATAGTAAATTTTTTCAGGATTCTTTGATGAATAGAAAGTACAAAAGAACAGCATTTTGCAATTTAATGCATCATTGATAGATGAAAATATTTTATTTCTTTCCAAAACAAACAAACAAACAAATGAAAAATCTTACTGACACAACATTTTTAACAGTTTTTTTTTAAATGTATGCAATAAATTACAATAATTTAATATTTAATCATCAATAATCGTATTAGTAATAATAATAATAATAATAATAAATTATATAATACTAAAATAGAACTAAATATAACTACAACTAAAATAACTAAAAATACTTATACAGTGATAACTACCTTTTATTTCCAGCTTTGGACTCCATTGTATATTCTCTTACGGTACCATGCCACTGACAGGTTGTGCTGCATATAGTTAAAATGCATGGCATTGGTACCACAACTAAATGCCAGACTCGCAGTTCAATTTACGGCGTAAGGCAAAGGTGGCAGTCTCTCTGGGGATGTGACAGTTGCTGCAGGAATGAAGTCCTGGGGGCTGTCCTAGCCAATCAAAGTCAGAAATTAAGTAAGGCTCAATAAAGTAATTAATCGGAGCCTGGTGAGGCTAAATAAGCTGATTACTGGCTGAGCGATACCATCTCTTCTTCCTTAGGAAATCTGCTTTAGAGATCTGTTGTCATCCTCTCCATTTCCTCTCTCTCATTTCTTCCTTTTTCCCCCACATTGTCCTCTTTCATTTTCAGGTCATTAATCAAGGCCCCTTAACTCTACACTGAGATTTCAAATAATTCAACCATTTGTTAAACAAAAGGGCTTAAATCTGCTGTGATAAATTTGTTTGTTGTAAATATGGCATGAGACTTTATTAGGGCACATGAATGGGGTTAATTTGCATTAGTTAATTTAGTTCAGAGGTTCTAGTTTGTTCTGATGGGGTCATGAACAGCAGGAAATAAGCAATGCAAAATGAAAATAATAATGCATCCAACCATAAAATCATGATACAAATAGAAAAAAAAAAGGCCTACCAACTTTCAAAAGGAATAAGAAAATGCTCCCTATACGTTCTATCATTAACGTCATAGGCCTTAATCTGTTCAGCCTAAAATCTATACTTTGTGTGTGTGTAAATTCAAAACCTGTCACTTGGTAAAAGACAGCCAAATTAGGTAACAAAATGGTAGGATTGCAAAACAAAAATTTTTTATTAAATTGTCTGTTTAATAATTTGATTACCTTGTAAACAATTTTGAACAAAGGTAAAATCTGGAGGGAAAAAAATAAAAGATGTACACAGTGACATACCTCTACAGATAGGCCGGTCATCACTCCAGCCAACGTAACTGTCCGTAACACGCAGGCAGGTGATGCTTTTAGACCCTTGAAGCTCGTAACCTTCATCACAAGAAAAGTGCACAGTAGCACCCCGCCTGCAAGACGAAAAGACTATTACGTTGCAAGAATACCAACCCATCCATCTATAAATTCCACATTATGTACATTCTGTACAGTCAGTCGGTCATTATGGCAAAATAAATCTCGACCGAGTAATCAGGCCCCCGATGTGGAAGTTTATTTAGCGATAATGACTGGCCGGCTGCACATTATCCTACTTATTACACGGCTGCTTAGCAAATAAATAAATAAACGGACATGAAATATTGATATTAGTTGAAAGTATTGCATTTTGTGAGAAAGAGAGCAACAGCAGAGTGCTACGAGAGACATGAAACTAGCACAGGAGATTGGCAGTCAGGGATAATGATCAATTATGCAGTTTATCAGTCATTGTATGCAGATATCTGACTGCAGAATGATGCGACTGATGAATCAGATTCAACAGGGTTTCATATTTAATTCTATTCATCTCCTTTGGAAAAGAAAGAGAGGGGAAAACATTATCTTCTATCATTTTCCTGCTTTCTTTTCCAACTGTGCAAAATGCTGATGGCAGATGACTCAAGCCCTTCACAGCAGTTCCCAACCTCTCACATGTGAGCTTGTATCTGTTCATGGCTAAATCAAATAGCATGTCAGCATATATATCCCCTCTCTCCTGCCCGGCAGCAGTGGTGCTGTCTGATCTCGGTAATGGACAGCCTTTGGGAAACTGCGATGTGCGTTTCCAGATGCATCGCTGTGCGCTTCCATTACCTAGCCGCTGATGAAGGGGTGCTCAGGTAGCCGGAGCTAAGAACATTCCAGTAAAAAAGTTTCGATTGTCTTTCACTTCCCCGCTGCGATTGCCCTGAGAGCTAGTGAGTGTAAAACGGATTGTCCTCATTTGTCTGTGTTAGAATCCTCTGGGGCACTGCCATTCACCCTGCGGGGGGACGCTGACAGCCTAACTTGCACCGCAGGCCGCTATGTAGCAGCACAGTGCCTGGAAATGACACTACTATTGCTCTGTCCCCACTCAATTAAATAGGTCCGGACCTCTGTCTCATTTTCAATCTCCTTCCCTCTCTGTCCTCTTTTTCGATCATAAATGATGGTTCACATTTCACTTGGTTTCTCTCCTACTGCCCCCTTCATTTATATCTTAATATATTGAATGAAATGTTTTAAAGGGATAGCTCACCCAAAAATGAAAATTCTGCCATTAATTACTCACCCTCATTACAAACCCAAAAGACTTTCCTTCATTCATTTGTAGAACACAAATTAAGATATTTTTGATGCTTTTTGACCCTGCACAGACAGCAACGCAAAGCAAAGCAAGGCCCAGAAAGGTAGTAAGGACATCGATAAAATAGTCCATGTGATATCAGTGATTCAACCTTAATTTTATGAAGCCATAAGAATACATTTTGTGTGCAAAGAAAGCAAAGAAAGATTTAATTTTTGTTATGAAGATAAACGAAGGTCTTACGAGTTCGGGAACAACATGAGGTTGCGAAATTAATGACAGCCTTTTTGGTGAACTATCCCTTCAAGACAATGTTTAAGACTGAAATCATATTAGATAGTTAGCATCACAATTAGGTGAATAAAGCAGTGAATTATAATTCATTTTACTAAGTTTGGTTTAGGAAAATGTTGCCATTTTGCTATTTCCCAACATCTCACATATTGCAGGTGTTTTTTTTCTTCTTCATTTCTTGTTGTCTTGTAATTTTTATTTTAATAAATATACACGTTTTTCCTCTGTCCTCAATATCTGTATTATTCTGTTAAAGGGATAGTTCACCAGAAAAAAAAAAAAAAAAAAAGCTGTCATCATTAGGGCTGTCGCGATTCGCTGATTTTATTTGACTATTCGATTTTTCAAAATCCTCGACTTCATTTTACTCACGTTGACTAACCGGCAAAATACCGGAAGTGGTGCATTTCACGGACGAGAATCCATAATACACATTATTAGACTGTTTTCCAAGGCTGCATGATATATTAAGCCCATTTAAAAATCATAATTAAGCATAATTGTAAATTCACAAACGCTACGATTTAATTAAATAATTATATGCGATGCAGTTCTAATACAGTATATGCACTTTATTTACATGCGTGTAGGTTACGTGTACGTGCGTCACACAGCGGCTCCGTTCACAGTAGCTCCACAGAAATTGTTATCATTTACATGTGTGGAGAGTCTCAAACTCCATCTCTGCATGATGTTGTGAGTTTGGGTTTATTATAACGTTCATCTGGGAATGCAATGTGTGCCATTTCATCAGATTTGTAAGGTAAATCATTTATAAATCTACGCAAACACAGGAGAATACATTGCAATTTCTAAATAAAAATTAAAACCCTTACTCTGAGTTTACACGTTTTGATGTCCATATATTCATTTAATTACAGTGGCTATAGCATTTCTGTCCTAAAGAAATGGCCAAATGTTAAAGATTAAGTGGACATTTGAATTAAATGGTGCTTGGTCAATATTAAACAAGGATTAGATTGCACAGTAATGTGTAAAAACAATCGCCAGGCCGTTGGAGCCCCCTGCAGGCCTTTGTTGTAATGCGTAATGTACATTAATTTAATTTAAATTAATTTAATGGTTACATTAAATTTTATTAATCTAAAAGCCTGTCTAATTAATTGAGTTTTACAGTTTTATCTTTACCAAATTCTGTTTTCCATTATTTTCTGGATTACATTTTAATGGTTCCATTTAATTTTAATAACCAAAAGCATATCCAATTAATTGATTTTATTAGAAAAACCCCCAAAAACATTATATATATATATATATATATATATATATATATATATATATATATATATATATATATATATATATATATATATTTTTTTTTTTTCTTCCCAAGAATTACTGCACATTTACATTTTTCTCCTAAATAATATTTCTGGGAAATACTCCTTTAAAGAGTGTTTTTTTTAATTTTTTTATAATTGTATTAGTTGTAGACTAGAACATGTGGATATGTTGTCATTCTTGCACTATAATGCTGAACTTTGATTTCAGTGATTTGGACTATGAGATGGACACTTGCTTCTTGCACTCTATGTTGCACTTTTCTTTTGCTTTAAAAAAAGGATTTCTTAGAAATTTGGATTTTATTTGGTTTAATAAAATATAGTTTAATAAAATATTCTTAAGTAAAATTGTTGATTTTTTTTGTGGGAAATTAATCATTTAGATTAACTGATTAATCAACAAATTAGTCGATAGATCAATCGAAATAAAAATAGTCGTTAGTGGCAGCCCTAGTCATCATTCATTCACCCTCTTGTTGTTCCAAACCTCTATGACTTACTGTCTTCTGTGGAGCATAAAATAAGCTATCTGAAGAATGTTCATTTGTTTTTGACGACTATTTTTGGTCCATATAACAAAAATCAATAGGAACCAAAATGTTTTGGTTACTTACAAACACACACACACACACACACACACACATCACAGAAGACTGAAAGTCATATAGGTTTGGAAAGATATGAGGGTCAGCAGTACATAAGAAAACTTTCAATTTTGTGTCAACTATCCCTTTAAGTCTTTTGCAATTTCCCTTTAACTAATAGCCAAATTCTTAATGACATCACACTCCAGGAAGTGACGTCATTGTAATGGTAAGACAAAAGCAATGATTATGTGATATTTGTATTGGTTTGTCAATTAAAAGCATTCCACCATTCATCATTATTGTTAAAAGTAAATATAAAAGGGGATATTATCCTTATGTTTTATGTAAATACAGCATAACCACGTTTTTATACATGAGGCACTGAAAAACCTTCCTCTCTTTCTTTCCATCTCTCCCTCTCATTCTCTCTCTCTCCTTCCCCTCTTGTTGTGACCTTTGGGAGCCCACAGCCCATGTTTATGCTGATCAAATATCCTCCCTGAGCCCTGAGAATTAAAAGGCCAATGAGAAATTAAACAGGTGCCCACCTCCTGCATCTTTTGCTATTCATCATCTTGGCATTACAAACACTAAATTAACTGCACTTCTCTTCCCTCTCTCCTCCGTGTCCTCTCAGTGGACTATTTTTAATAAGTAATCCATAAACTCATTTCTCACCTGAAATCAGAGCCTTTTCTTTTGCCCCTCTCTGGGATTCCTGGGTCTGGACACATGTTGTGTCCTTGCGCCACCCCCATCTGCGATACTGCAAATGACAAAACGGGAGAAAAAAGTTGGTATTTATGAAACAGCAGGGTAGGATGGGATACCCCCACTTTTCATTTTCCTCTTAAACATTGAAGTCATCAAAAAAACACGTATTAAATGGTTATACTTCTATGAATCTTGACTCAACATTTGTGAGGGTTGTTCATATGATGTTAAGTGAACAGTTTAAGTTAAACACTTGGTAAATAACAGGGTTTCCCTAACTTCGTCAGTTGAATCCCTTTGACGTAAAGTTTATATTTCAATAATTTAACAGCGTGTTTGTATGTTCATAGTTCTCTGATGATGGTTAATTGACAAATAACATGTAAGTAAAAAATAAATAAATATATATATATATATATATATATATATATATATATATATATATATATTGTGACGGGAGGAGCAAACGACAGACACAGTGGGTGTGGCGTCAGGCCTCGGAGAGGCTTTTTTTAAACAGAAATAATAAAAGAAAGTGTCCAAAGGGGATAAAGTGTCCAAAACAAACAGGGGATCTGGTGTCCTCGTCGTGCTGCGAGGTTTGTGAAGGAGGGGCAGTGTTCTGGAAGGGAGGGTCCAGGTAAGGGGCGGAGTCCGGCGGCCGCACGCGCTCCCCTCTAAGGTCCAGGGTGCGAGGGACGGTGGCTTCTCCAGCGACGTCGTCTACCTCTTGGCCCATGGCATCACGACGGGACTTGGTCGGCCCGGCATCCTGGCCCGATGGCCATAACACGGGTGCGGTTTCGTCTGGACCGCGGGTCCAGCAGCTCACATCTCTGGCAGCTCGGAAGTCCCTCCACGTTCCCTTCCTGGACCCACGAGGAGACCAGTGTGCATGCACGGGGAAGACACCGGTCTCCCGAGGAGAGGCGCGCATGGTATTTGAACAGCGGCGGTGATGAGGCTCCATTCGGTTCAGGTGCGCCTCATCACACGCCGCCAGCCCTAGCTGTTTCAGTGCTCCTCCTCTCTCACACACCCACTCCCGTCGGGAGCCTGGTGAAGGGCGGCGAATAAGGGACGGGGTGGTGATGATAATAAGGGGGAGGCAACCAACTCGTCACATTATTTATATATATATATATATATATATACACACACACACAAACACACACATACATACACACACATATATATATATTAGGGGTGTCAATGCGATTAATCCAAAAATTTTAACGCGTTAATATTATTTAACGCAAATTACTCGTTTGATAAGGTTTGACCCCAACTTCTTCCAGTCATCGCAGCGCAGAAGGTTATCTATCATTGTGTGATGAGGGTACAGCGAACCAGTGTTGCCAGGGTAATGTTAGCGGCACAATTGGGCTATTTCAAAAATACAGTCGTGGGGAAAAATTACAGAGCCGTGGGTTGCGGTTTTTTGGGCTACTTTTATAATGCACCGCGGCCGCCCAAGGTGTATATAGACAAATTAAAATTAAAATAGATCCTTTTACTAATGTGTATTATACTTGGAATGTATACCTGGCAACTTAAGAACGGAGAGGCGGTTGTAACATCAACATTAAATTTTTAATCGATTGACAGCACTAATATATATATATATATATATATATATATATATATACATATATATATATATATATACATATACATATACATATACATATACATACATACCTTTTTTGGGGTCATATTTAAATTTACTTTTACAATTTGGTCTTCACTCTGAGTATCTTTGTTATTTAACTATTATAATTCATGGAATTATTATATGATTTAGATGTACATTTTAATAATTTTTATCATTCATCATAACCTAATTGAGGTCAATTGAGTGGAAACATTCAGAATTAATTCATAGTTTATTGCTATCGTGGCATCCCTTCAATTCAAAATATAGGCCTATACATGATTCATATAATTATATAGGTAATTCAGATGTGCATATTTTAATGAGTTAATGGATTTATTATTATTTAACTTAATTTTCAAAATTCATACATTTTCATATAATATTCCCAGAATTCATTATGTCGTTAAAAAAAAAGATGACAGTGAGCATAAGTTCTTGACCCAGGTAGAGTGTCATCCTACCCTTTTTCATAATTTTCTATTTTGTGCTCCATGAACTAAATTACCATGTTTCAATTTAAGTCCCCATACTGAAAGATGCAACATTCTTGCTAAACCTAATAAAAATACTGTTCTTTAAGGGCTTCTTCTTTCATCTTGTCCTACTATTTTTGGTGGAGGGGGCAAAAAAGGCCAAATTCTGCCTAAAATCTAAGATACTCAAGATTACCATCTGGTTTATTGACCTGCTGCATAAAAGCAGCATCACACTTACAACTGTGCAGCTGGTCTGAACATCAGCATGGATTTAGCTTGTGAAGAGAGCAAGGCTATCTATAAGTGTATTTGAACGTCTACACAGCCTGCCCAGGAGGTTTATTGAATGAACAAAAGAATCAATCAAGTCCTCCTAAGAATGCCAAGATGTTTTCAGACATCATTATGCGAGCACAAAATTTTTTCTGGCATCAAAACACACAAACTCATCCAGCCCTGCAGGAAGTGGATATGACACTCAGGGTCAAGGAGGTTGGCCGCAGCCTCGCTTTCTGCAATAGGTAGCTAGGAGGCAGGAGAGGATAGTGAAGGGAAAACCTGAAGTGACACATGTTGATTGGCCGAGGCACGCCTGGGTGCCTGCACTCATGCATATTGATGTGGGACAAAAGGCCAAACTTGTCAGCGCTGCCGTTGAGACGCTGCTGGCCACGGTGATGGTACTGGGATCCCTGATGACACCCTCAATGGGCACATGCTCACATGGGCAGGCTGACATTTTCTCACAATGATGCAGAGGTAATAGAAATGTAAATAAAGACGGCATAACAGAAGAAAGCGAGCTGAAGAAGCCTCTCAGCACACAGTCCAATTACCCCTCCTCGATAAGCTTTTTCTTTCTCTGTTTGCCAACAATGGAAACGGTAACTTATTTTCCCTCCCCTCTGGCCTTAGGGAGAAAAATAGCTCCATTTGTCTCCAATTGACATGGCGTAGAATAAAGATTACGTTAATGTTCAAGGTTGTGTGCTTGTGCCGAGCTTGAGGACATGCTGCAAGTGCCACTGCTTTCACCAATGAGTGGACAATCTGCATGCTCACAATGCTTAAAAACCTTAACATTTCCAACAGAGTTGAAAAAAAAAAAAGGTTTTGGATGTAAACTGTTATATATTTTAAGATCAACTAAGAATTCAGTTGTGAATGTTTTGTTTTGGTAAATAAAGGCATAAAGGCATCTGCCATGTGCATGAATGTAAACGTAAAGTTGATTTAGGAAAATGTCCTTCATGTACATGGAAAGGTTGACTTACAAACTGATATCTTGCTGTGGTTGTCTTTACTTGGCAGCATCTTCACCCCTCTGGACTTCAGTTCTGTCATTTTCTTCACTGGAAGTCAAAAGAATTATAACATGTTTATTTGAGAGCAGGAAGGATTAGAAAAAGCTGAAAAAACTATAATCATAGGCCAGATGCTTGCTAGGCATTACAAATCATGAACTGCATTGTAATTACAATTACAGTCTTTTAAAGAAACTGTCATTCTTGTGCAAAAAAGCCTATTGTGTGTGAACAAAGCGCAGCATGTTTGTTGAAAAAGCGACAAAATAATGCCAGCACGCATTCATACACACACACACACACACACACACACACGCACACAGCCAGTCATTGTTTTCTGTTGCATTGTCTCGGCACTTAAATGTTCTCAAAAGAAAATCAGCATTTGGGTAAGCATTTGTAATGGAGATATTTACCATTCACAATCAGCTGTTTCAGCAAAGCCAAATAGTAACAAGTCAATTAAAATCAAGAAAACTGATTCAAAAATATCCGCAACTACTTGAAAGGTGAAGTGTGTCATTATTATCAAAACATGTATGTTTTATTATCATCATTATTATTATTATTATTTTTTTTATGAGGGCCCTCAATGTACAGATCTGGAAAACAAAACAAAACACAACACAACACAAAACGCCTTATATTTTCAAGTCAAGGTGGTGGAACCTGAAAAAAAAAATTTGTATAATTGACCAAAATAGTATAGAATTTGTGACAAATTAAGTATGTTGCCAAAAAATATCCAAACATTTTAGAGTGTATTATAGATCAACATTTTGGACATTAATGGTAAAACCCTAAGACTATGAGAATGTCTTTCTCTAAATCGCTTTGCCCTCTCTCTCCATCTAATCTCGGACAGAGTTGAAAAAAGACTGAGAGGAAGCAATGTAGCTTGTTATGTAAAGAGTGTGTTCTCATTGGACGTTACTCATTCCAGAGCATTTCACTAAAGGTTAAGAGAGGAAGGGAGGTAAAATAAAAGGAGAGAGGTCAGTGTGAAATCTAATTAAGAGCTTAGCTTCCCTTTCTCTCTTCCTGATACTCTAAAAGTATTTATTTATCAAACTCCAGCCCTGTAATCCCATCCCATCGCTCTGATCTGCTTATGGAGGAGGTGAAATTCCTGCAGATTCCGTCTTTGTTTCCCGTAGCTGAGCTGACTAATCCCGTTCCTCTGCTCATCTCCTTTGAGTGGTGACCTTTGAACTTGAGTGTGATGAGAGTGCTGCTAGTAGCTCAGCTGGTGTGTGTGTGTGTGTGTGTGTGTGTATCTCTACGTGTCAGGAGTTGGGGGTATTCATGACCTTTAACGGACTTATTAACACTTAACCAAGATGATTCAAATGGTATGACTTTAATTCTAACTGCAGACAGGGGAAAACTGCAGGGCACACAATGACTACTGAGAGCAGGTGTGGTAGACCTACAGTGAATCTCTGCACTTCTTTGCAGGTTTTATGCACTGATTATGGGGAAAAACTCTATAAAACAGATTTAAATATGGTAAAATATTTTTATATATTAATAAAATAAAATAAAAAAGGAAAAACAAACTTGCAAAGGGCAGGATGCTGTGTAGAATGTACTGTAAATAAGGTTCGGCATATATCTTAGCCTTTCGCTTTCTCCATCTCTCCCATTTCAGTCTCTTCAGTCTTGACAGCTAGAACCCCTGAGCTGTTTCGATGTCTTGTTGCATAGACACAAGTAAAGGCACCAGGCCCACGACAGCCTGGTGAAGTATCTTACCTTGATACTGAGCACTGAAGCCTTTCAGTTTGTGGTTTCCATCGGATGTGAAGTGGAGTCTCAGCCAGTTCTTGCTGCTGATGATGGGTGATGGCAGGTTTGGACCAGTAAACCTGTAATAATTAAGAGAAGACAGGATTTATGGAGTGTAGTTCACTTTATTCTCTCTTTCTCAGTGGAACACTAAAGCAAAGCATGCAATTACAAAGAACCGAGGATTTCAAGCTTCAACAAAGCACCATAAGAGTGGTCCAAGTGACTCATGCGCTATATTCCAAGAAATCTGAAACCATTCGATAACTTAGCGTGATGAACAGACCGAATTGTAGGTCCTTTTTTAAAGCTTGAAAGCTTTAATCATTGTAATCACATCTAGCGACCATCACAGTCCTCAGAACTTCTCCTGTTATGTTTTTACAGAAGAAACCATGTCATTAGAGATTAAAACAACAAAATGCCGATAGTATTTCATTTTAGAGTAAACTATTGTTTTAACCTACAGAAGAGGAAAGAAAAACATCAAGTACGAGCATATTTCACAACCACATGGAGTCAAGCAATTTAAAACTTCAAAAGTAAACCAACAAAAACACATCAACAAAACAAACATAGACAGACATAAAACGCACCAGTTTCAAAGTAATTAGTATGTGTAATCATCCACATATGAAAAAATCCATACAAAAAAATTATATTTGTATATATAGTTTTCTCCCTCTGTATGATTTGCTCAATAACAACCCACCTGCCCTAAGCTTAGATGTACCAATGCTCAGGTCTTGGGATTGTCAGAATTAGTGTTAATTACTCAGATAAGACAAGCACAGTAGGACAGCTTCTTTATTGTAGTGAGCGTTAATCGCATAAGCTGAGAAGAAAACAGAAAGTTGTCTGACAAAGAAACGTAAGCTCATTCTTGCAGTATTTACCAAATGTCAGATTTGGCTCAACAAGCTCTACAAGCACAAAGAAAGACAGACCTGAAGAGGGAGGGAGAGCGAAAGAAACAGATGTATGGGGAAGTATTAATAGTTTACGGGAGCTTAGTCCACGTTTGCTATTTATTGCACATCTGATGCAATGAAGTATTTTTTAACTTCTCCAGCTCAGAACGACCAAGCCCAACAGCGCTGAGGGAAGGGGATAAAAATGGGTGAGAGTCACTAGCACTACAACTTTTTTTGCAAACGAAATCATTAATATTTAAACGACTGCATGAAATATGTGTGTCGGCTGCTTATGTTGTAATGGCTTTTTTTTGGAGGAGCCTCTGACCAGTGATTTTTTTAATTTATTTTTTTTTAATGTATTTTACTTGCAAGCCATCAACAACACAAAACAGCTTGTGTGAATACATGCAGACCATGATTAGATGAAAACCAATGAATTTTCATTGAATTATCTACATAATCTAATATAAGCCATAGCTCAATGTCATCGAAACATCTGCTAGAAAAGTCATTTTTGACGATTACATATGCAGCGCATTACAGTCACTTGTCACGACACGTTCACGACCAGCACCTGAAGCTAAATATGATTGACATATTTCAGTGCTAAACATTTTTAGCTATGGTGGTCCAGTAGTGCACAACACAATGAAATCTCCACAACACACAACAAAATTGCCACAGCACGATGCATAGGACTAATTTAATTGTGATGTGCTAATTTTGAGGTGTTGTGGCTTGTTTCCAATGTGCTTTAGTAAGTTTGTTGTGTTGTGTTGCGCCAATTCCGTTGTTTTGCAGCTTGTTTCCGTTGTGTTGTGGATTGTTTCCATTGTGTTGCACTAATTTAATTGTGTTGTGGCTTGTTTCCATTGTGTGGCGCTAATTTCTTTGTGTTGCGGCTTGTTTCCGTTGTATTGCGTTAATTTCATTGTGTTGTGGCTTGTTTCCATTGTGTTGCGGCTTGTTTCCAATATGCTTTGGTAAGTTTGTTGTGTTGCGCCAATTCCACTGTTTTGCAGCTTGTTTCCGTTGTGTTGTGGCTTGTTTCCATTGTGTTGCGACTTGTTTCCATTGTGTTGTGCTAATTTCATTGTGTTGCGACTTGTTTCCATTGTGTTGTGCTAATTTCATTGTGTTGCGGCTTGTTTCCATTGTGTTGCGCTAATTTCATTGTGTTGTGGCTTGTTTCCATTGTGTTGCGGCTTGTTTCCGTTGTGTTGCGGCTTGTTTCCGTTGTGTTGCGCTAATTTCTTTGTGTTGTGGCTTGTTTCCATTGTGTTGTGCTAATTTATTTGCATTGCAGCTGGTTTCCGATGTGTTGTGCTAATTTCTTTGCGTTATAGCTTGTTTCCATTGTGTTGTACTAATTTCGTTGTATTGTGCACTACTGGGCCACCTTACTTAGCCCTCGTCTACTTGATTTTAGTCCATGTCTATTTTTGAAGACATGTCTATTCCTAAAAATTGACAACAATCACTTTTCAGATATAGCATCCTGTCTATCAATACCCTGTAACCCAGGGCTGGGCTTTGGTCCTGGAGGGCCACTGTCCTGCAGAGTTTCACTCCAACTCTAATCAAACACACCTGAATAAGATAATCAGTGTCTTCAAGATTACTAGAAAGCTACAGGCAGGTGTGTTTGATTCAAGTTGGAGCTAAACTCTGCAGGACTGTGGCCCTCAAGGACTGAAGTTGCAGCCCTGCTGCAATTAAACTGGCCATTTTCAAATCATTAAGAAAATTAAAAGAAAAAGAAAATGAGAAAAATAGAAAAAAAAAGTTTTTGTATGTGTGTTGATCATTATTTAGATTTAAAAAAGGGCCTAAATTAAATCAGTTGATACTATAAAGTGACTGTATCTCTTCACAAAACTTGAATTAAACTGCTTAATTCACATGGATTGGTTTTACAATGCCTTTGTGAATCTTCAAAGTTTTAGTTACCTGGACTTTCAATGGAGGGACAAAAACATTAGGTTTCATTAAAAATATCTTAAATTGTGTAGCAAAGATTGGACAAAGAATTTTGGGGAACTCCGTGTCTGGTATTACTCTAGAAATGGTAAAAAAATAAATAAAATAAAATAAAAATAATAATATGTACCCTGCAATATTTAAATGAGGTTGTAACTTTGCAGTGTCTACATGCCCATTACTGACTGATTTGCATTTTATAATTCTAGTAATTCCACACACATACAAGACACCCCCTAAACTACTTTATGTACCCTATAATAGCAAAGAGGCTGAAAGGCGAAAGAGCTTTTCATTACAGATGAGCCAAATTGAGCCACATTGTGTTTAAGATGGCAACCAAGAGAACCGCGCAGAGCAAAACAGTTTCTTTTCAAGCACATCTCACAAGAAAATGCCATCCTTCTGACAGCCCAAGTATGTGCTTTGCCCATTTTTCATTTTCCCACACAACAATGACAGTGGTGAAGGAAACACAGTGAGTCTAATCGGAGTGAATAAGTTCTCACACAGTGTTGTAGCGAAAGTACATTCCCTTGAATGTCAGGCGTGTGGACCTGTTGTAGTGTCGACGCTTGAAGCCCAAGGGTGTAATCATGGAGAATGAAGTGTACCACAGCGCTACTGATGCACCGGTGCCTGTCATAATGCTGTGATGCTAGAGCAGCAGGGAATCACATAGTCCTATTTTAACACACATTAGCGCAGTTGGGGCTCATTAACCGAAACAGGCCCAGTGCTCTCAGGGGATGCAGGAACAAGACTGACAGAACATCTCCGTCAGGCGTCTAGGGGATTGGCCAACTCGCTCTCATAGGACCATTCAGCACCACTGTGCTGAAACTTCAAGAGAAGGACATGGTATCATTACTTTGATTGGTGGATTTACAGCTATGGTCATCTACTATGAACCACCACCCTGAATACACAAACACCCTCTCATCTAACTAAGTAAATAAAACCAAACATGCACTATAACTACTGTTTGTTTACATGAGATAGTATATTTTAGCTGTGATCCTTAAAGACAGGGCCAGCATAAATTACTATATATATTAGGGGTGCTCCGATCAGGATTTTTGAGGCCGATCGCCGATCACAGAAAGCAGTATCTGCCGATACCGATCTTTTTAAAGCCGTCTTTTTATTATGTAGAATTATTTCTATTGATACTCCAATCAGTATTTTTAGACATTTATTCAGTGCCTGAATTTCATTTTTGAAAATTGGGGGAATTCCCCTCTTAAGTGACTCTTGTGAGAGATGATTTTTTAATTCAAGGTGTGGAGGGAGGCATTTTTTATACAGTTTTTCAAAAATATTCTTTTATCTCACCTAAATATTTGATGCATAGTTTTAGTGCATTTTTGTTTTTACAATCGTGCAGTTGTTGCAGAAAAGCTTACACGCAGCACAATCCTGATTTCACACAGGAGCCCACTACTGACCCATGTGTTTACCACAAACAAAACATTTATCCATTATTTTGATTTCAAATCCAAACATTGATTACAGAAAATGTTTTCATTGTGATTCTTTCTTTTTCTTTTAACAGTAATACAATATTTATAGACGTATTTAAATGCAAAACAAGCAACACATTATTCAATACTTTTTACTTTTGCATTTACTTCTAGATTTATATATTAAGTTGCTCAAGCAAGTGGCAAAACATTTAAACTACTTTTCTTATGTCATCACAAACATTCTAAATGAACTTATGACTGGCAGAAACAGTCAGCTCTGCTGCATTTTATTTTGCATTTAAATCTTTATTATAAACAATCCTGCAGTTCTTAAATAAATTTGCTTTCTATACTTCCACAAGTGCCATCTATTATTGCCTTGTTTATCTAAAAGCGATCTTTTCCTAGCCAAAAAGCCATATGTCTTGACTGTGAAACACACTAGACTTTAATTATATGCATTTATAGTGTCATTACTACACTACTACACTTTTCACTGCACTGCTGCAGACGCACAGCTCATGGAACGCACTACCGGACCACAACCGCGTGCTCTGATACGTTAACATGAGCGCAGAAAAAATACACACCGCATACGCACTGCAAATTCAGTATAATAATGTGAACCTGGCGTTATGTGTGTGCGCTTCGAGCGTACAGTCTCTCCAGGAGAGCACATACACACATATACTAGGGGTGGCATAGTACATGTATTCGTACCGAACCGTCACGGTACGGGCGTCTCGGTTCGGTGCATGAGGCCTTACGACGAACACAGGCAATTCACCCCCAATCCAGAAGGGGGCGCCCGCAGTAATGCAGCGCTGTTTGATAACCGCCAGCAGAAGAACAGCGAATGCCATGAGTTGCGCACTTGAAAACAAAGCCCCCTAGCCAGTGACCATGTGCTGATTTTGAACGCGTCTCTCACATTAGACTGACAAGAGAGTATACTTTAACCCTCTGGGGTCTGAGGGTGTTTTGGGGGCCTGGAGAAGTTTTGACATGCCCTTACATTTGTGCTTTTTTCAGTTGCTTATACAGTTCGCGGCGACGGAGAAGACAGAGAGCGCTCCCTGTTTGTTTTCTTTATTCTTCAAAAGCACAACGTTTAGTTGTTATTATGAGTGTATACAAATAAAAGTAGACCCCTTACAGATTCGAATGGTGTATTGCTCTTATCTGTACGATCAAAAATGGCAGAGTAATTCAAGCTCATTTCGGCCTTATCAGGAAAATCTGCCACAAAACGCGTATACGCGTTTGTCGACCCCAGAGGGTTAAAGGCTTGTGCACTCAACTGTTTGCGTAATGGAGCTTTGTGCTCGTGTGTCCTACCTCTCTCATTCGGCACAAATCCAAATATTCCATAATATTTCCATATTCGCAATGTAACGTATCTGAATGCTAAACTATTACTTATTATGTAAATGATAGCAGTCGCGTTCCAACGGTGACACAGAGGAGGGCGCGCTGATGTTTGGCTCACTGTATTTTATTTTGATAACAGGGTTCCCACACCTTGGTTAACTTCAAATTCAAGGACCTTTCAAGGACTTTCCAGGTCCAATACCCTCAAATTCAAGGACTTAATGTGGCGACACATTTCAAGTGAGAGCAAAGGTTACATCGCGTCACCTTGTAAGATACATTGTTACAGTTTTCATGTGTCAAACACAACTATGCAAAAAAGCAATTTTTTTTTTTTTTGCATTTATTTTTGGCCATATGACAGAAATCTGATATTTTTCGTATTTCTGTTTTGCATAAAATTTAATCATATTTGGTACATACTATACTGTATTCTAAAATGATCTGATATTAACTTTTGCATGGATTTTATTGAAAAGAGCTTAGGCTCATGTAACCAGAAGTTTTAAGATATATGAATATGCTTTTAAGTTTTTCTTGCCTCATGGCTTTACATTATCTTAACAAGCAAAGCAATTCAACATTACATCCTTTGGATCTCTGGCAAGCCATTCTTTGTAATCTTCTTTGGTGAGCCAAATATCTTGAAACTTGCATTTTCCAGTTATCACGTTTCAGCGGTTTCAGCCTATTTTTGCAATGTTTCACGGTGTGTCTGTGAAACGTTGAGGTACCATCTCAGTAGTTTCGTGTGCGTGTGAACGTTATGGCAATGAACAACACAAAGTACCTCACATGGGAAACACTTAACGTAACGCATAAATGTGCAACGTAAATCAAGCAAGCTAGTATGCACAAAGTGTTGGTGAAATAACACATTAGCGGACCGGAGGGAATAATATGGAATTTTCAAGGACCTGTATCTATGTTTGTTTATTTTCAAAAACTTTCCAGGGCCTTGAAAATTTTTAATCAGATTCACAAACTTTCAAGGATTTCAAGGACCCATGGGAACCCTGTGATAAAGTACCAACTGCGCTGTCAAGTTAGCAATGCTGGAACTGATGTGTTTTGTGTGTGTGTGTGTGACTCCGGCGCGATCACTTCAACTGTTTCCTTATACCAGCAGAATCAACTTTAAACACTTATTGTCTTATTAATAATCACTGTATAAAGGTCTGCTTTTATTTGTGTACACTCACAATGAAAACAAAACAGATTTTATATATATAACATGTAATAATATTTAGTATTTTCACATCTAGATGGAATTTTTTTTTAATTTGCACTACTGTCTGTTGTGAAAAGAAATAAATGAAAAGAAACTGAGCATAGTAGATTTCCCCCCCCCCTGTTGTACCAAAATCGTATCGAACCATGACCCCCGAACCGAGGTACGTACCGAACCGTGACATCTGTGTACCGTGCCACCCCTAATATATACATATATGCACACACACACACACGTATATACATATATATATATATATATATATAATATTATTAATTATTAATTACAAGTTATGAAAAATGACCCCATTTATGGAGATCTAAAGTGATACAAAAAAAAAAAATCTACTACTGCTGCTACTAATAATATCAATATGGACACCATATATCCAAACCACAGCATATGCCGGTGTCCATGGTGTAACCCAATCCCTGACTAAACTTTATGTCCCTAAAACAGTTCACGGTTAAACCGTGACACCCTATGTAATGCTAAAACCATCTTCACAAAAACTGATGGGCATGAAGATGGTGAGAACATGATTAATGCCTTCCACAGAATCAATCACCCACAGGTCCGCCTTTACTGAAATTAGTTTTCATCCTCTCACGCACATTATTTATTTATTTATTACTACCCCCAAATTCTCTAGACCCTTTTTCCTTTGAGGCCTGCCGAAATAATGGAAGTGGCGTTGAGTTCTGACTACTTGTCACATGACATTAGACTTGATTTACGATGGCAACCACCGGACAGATTAAGTGAGGCTCGGTGCAGATTGCATCTTTTATTGCACTATTGCCAGCTTTTGTTCCGATATAGAGATCCCGCACTGGAACAGGTGGATATACATGGGTCACACCGAGCTTCTGTTTCCACACATCAGGATGGATTCACATCTCTCTATTATTCATCTAGAATTCATTACTTTTCTCATTCACCCCATTCACTTTCTTAAAGCAAGATTTCAAGATATTTTCCACAATAAAAATAGTTCAGTGTTGTTTGAACAATCATTTTCGCTGTATAGAACTATGATTTGTAAGACAGCTGCAGAAGCTTTGTTCAAATATGAATGCATTTCATAATCATCTTTTAAAATGAGTGTCAACTAATCCTCAGCCAAGGGTTTTCTCTACCACAAGGAAAAAAAACTTTTCATAATTATGTCCAATTAATCCAAAACTGCGGAAAACATGTCAAAATGTTTAAATCTTGCCAGATTATACTAAAACACAATTCTTAAAAAGTGAAGTTCTGTTGCAGACATCAAGAAAAAGATTCCAACTACGCTGTAAAAAGACAATTGTTATTTTGAAATATTGTAGAAATGTAACACTAAAATTGTACCAAGTATTGAGGAATAAAAACACGACAATCAATTAATTGATCCTTGTATGTAAATACACTCATCTTGACAATGAAAATGAAAATAAAACCAGCAATGCAATAAGTTTGTTCCAGCATGTATATATTATTATTATTATTATTCCCAGTATTATTCATTTGAATAAAATTATGATCTTAATCATTTTAACAGTTAGAGTTGTATATAAAATTGTGGCTATACAGTAATACATCAATTGCCCACAGAATTGTCTCATTCATTAAATAACCATTAAATTTGATCTAGGATTCATTTTAACACTAAACTAGTATGTCAAACTGTGGCTATAACATACAGTACATATAAAAATATTTCTTATTGTCAGAAGACCACTTAAAATAACATGTAAGCATCTCCATCAATAAATCATTAAAGTTTTTGATTGACAGTAGACATTTCCTGAAAATGAGACACATGATGACCTTTATCCCATTCCCATTCGTATTCACACAGATTTAATGATCTCACAGGTGCCTCATTGGAGCTGAAAAACCCCAGATGGAAATCTCCCAGATCAATATGATGGATGGATTACAGTCACCAGACAGGAAATACTACAGTGGTAACTTGAAAGTGCACTCATGGACATGAGTTTAAACTAAAGCCAGATCTGCTCAATGAGATTGTGTGTATAATAGAGTTTACCAGGCAGACTTAATGTTCATAAGTGAAGCTACATGCACAAAACATGGGTACATAAGTAGTAACGATGATAGTGCAAGTCGAGCACATAAAACACACTTCCCCATCGTTTCCACACACCCATAATCTTTTTAAAGAATCACTCTCATTCTCTTTCTCATGTCCATCCCGCAATGCAGCAATTGAGATGTCCATTTGAGTTAAAAAGCAATTCAGGCTCAAGTCACCCCCATTAACGTATAGTGATTATCCCAGGGAATGGATCAGGATCGTGTAAGTAACAGAACGGGGGTGGTATCGAAAATGTCATTATAGATTACAGCCCTCATAAATATGCTATTAGGGCAAGCTGAAAAGAGCCTGACGACCCTGGCGTCACCCCGTCTCACTCTTTTATTTCCTTTCTTTTTAAGAGAAACAATTTGCACCTGGCAAAGAGGTCTGAAAGTCAAACATGGATTGATGGAAGACGCTTTAAAGGTATCACTGCAAGTTCAATACCCCCTTCCACCCTCGTTCTTAGTATTAGATTTTGCCCAGACGTGCCTCAAGAGTGCAGCTTTAAATGAGTTCTTGATCCCCATCCAATGAACTTCCTAGATTAATCGAAAATTTCTATAGCATCGGAGCAGGGAAGTCAAGGGCATGGGACTCTCACGGACAGAGTCGGCACTCAGTTTATCACTAACCAAATAAATATCACCACAAAGGTTAATCGGCCCAAGACTCGATACCATTACATGGTAAAAAAAAATAAAAAATACAACTGGAGGTCGTCTGGCTAAACTTTTGACAAGCCAAATGGCCTAACAACACCGATTCTGTTCTCGCTGGTCAAACAGAGGGGTTGAAAATGTGGTGAGACGTGATTAAGTTCTTTTATGTTCGATCCCTACAATCGCTGTTCGTGTTTGATTGCAGACTGCAGTGGTAGAGGTTGATTTTGGGATCTGTGGCACTGCACAGCGCCTGTCTCACACACAGTGGCGGCTTAATTGCAGATACTTAAGCAGATCAATCACTCCGCTGCTTTATATTCTGCTCAGGCCCGGTGGCTGAGCATGGGTCAGGGTGACTTTAAAGCTCCAAAGTTCCAGTATTTTAATGACTGTGAATCATAAGAGAGTGAGCGAGAGAGAGAGAGGTGGGTGTGGAAAGAGTGTGCTCTCGCTCTGAAGTGACAAAACAAATCAGACTCCCAACCACTGAGTCCAGAGCTGGGAATTAGGGCTCGGGAAAGAAGAGAACGTGGCATGGGCAAAAGCTCTGACCTTCATGTGGTTTAATCCTGCTGGCTGTGGACTGCCATTAGATTCACTTAGAGTCTCCAATGTCTCTCCTGTTGAGTTTACCAATCACCAATCACATTTATGGCCCTTAAGGAATGATTAAAGGTCAAAAGAAAGGGGGGAGGGTTGGAAATGAAAGCTGAAGAAAAAAAAAACTATGTATTTTTTAATTCTCTCTCAGGGGTTTCGATATGGACCACTTTGCAGCTTAATCGGGCCAAAAAAATAAAAAATAAATTGTCCACAGAAATATGAAGATGACATCAAAAGCAACCAACAACATTTAAAGGGATAGTTCACCCAAAAATGAAAATAATGTCATTAATTACTCACCCTCATGTCGTTCCAAACCCGTAAGACCTTTGTTCATCTTCGGAACACAAATTAAGATATTTTTGATTAAAATCTGAGAGCTTTCTAGATAGTTACATAGACAGCAATGTAACTACTAACAACGTTAATTTAATGAATCTACGAGAATACTTTTTGTGCACAAAGAAAACAAAAATAATGATTTTATTCAACATTTTCCTCTCTTCCATGTCAGTCTTCGACGCACGTTCACAAGAGTATCACAACACATGCGTGTAGTGCTGCTGACGCAGGAGCCGCCGTTCTGACATAGAATGTCCATCTCTCTTAGTTCATCATCTGTATATTCTGGTTTGAATAAGTAAGGATGGGCAAAAAATTGCAAGTCATCCTCTATCAAAATCTTCACACGTGTTTACGAAGACTGTTTTATGTACAGCATGTGTTTTCCTCTGCTTGTAAACAAGACGCAGGGCATCCAGGTTCTACATCAGAACGCCGGCACTTGCGTCAGCAGCATCAAACATGTGGTGGTGCTCTCCTGAATGTTTGTCAAAGACTGACACGGAAGAAAGGAAAATGTTGAAAAAAGTTGTTATTTTTGTATAATTTGCACAAAAAGTATTCTCATAGCTTCATATAATTAAGGTTGAACCACTGATCTTATTTTATTAAAATATCTTATTTTGTGTTCCAAATATGAACGAAGGTCATACAAATACATATATCTCCCAATCAAACAAGTTATTTCCAGGATAGGTGGTTGGTAGGTAGAGAGATAGGTAGGTAGGTAAATAAGTAAGTGAAAAGTAAACAAAAGTTTTGCATACAAATTAGAGTGTGGGCAGTTTGTGTGTGCTATCTTCTCAAACTCGTCATGTCCCCTGCATCCTTTCGCATTCACAATTCTTCTTTCTTTCCTACTACTCTCATCTCCCTCCATTGTCATGCCATATAAAAGCATAAAAAGAACATGAATAAAAAATCAAATAAAATATATAATAAAAGCTCCAGGGCAAAGCAAAATATAAATTATGTAAGATTATGTGTACTGTATGTACATAGTTGTGCAAACACTGTCATAGTGACATATGTTTAAATGAAGCATAAATAAAAGAGAAACATGTGGTTGGAAGAAAAAACATGGCCAGGGCCCCAAAGCAGCAGGGGGAGGAGTCTGAGAGAGTTTGGAGAGGAACTGATTTCCATTGTGCCGTCATACATTATTCATGAGATGCCCTTTGGCTCCACGGCACAGTCTTGTTAAATTTTGAGGAGGCTTTTCTTTCTTTCTTTCTTTTTTCTCCACGTCACTTTCTTTCTTTTTACAGAAAATACAATATAGACCCTGATTGAAAGAAATTGCCCTCTGGATGGAGCAGGCCTGGCCTCAATCTATTTTTTTTTTTCTTCAATCATTTCTACATCGTATGGTTATTGTCTGTCCCTGTTCTCTTCCTAAAACATGGCACATAAAGCTGTAAACATACAGACGTGACATCATAAGTAGTGATGAAATTAAATACTTGCCAAGACGATAAATCAGCTAATATTTGGTCATTTAGATTTTTAGTGTTAGCTCTCTCTATCAGTTTTAAAATCTACCAACAGCTTGGAATGGAAGTGGATTTTCTGTTTTACCACCCACAAATTTAAATGTATTTCCATATAGTTACAACCGAGTCTGGATCTCTCAAGCTTCTAAAGGTTTCTAGATTTGTTTATAAGATCTGACTCGAAAGATTTTGAGAACTTTTAAGTTTTTTAACAAACACACTCTGGCAGTCTGCTTTTAAGAGATATTTAAAGGATAATCGGAAAAGTCCTTCTGCTATGAGATTAAGTGTGACTGCATGATACAAGGTTTTCTTTTATCTTACAAAGTAAATATAAAAGTAGCTTCTATTAGTTTAAACCATTATTTTGAATTGCAAAACTCTATAAATATGATAAAAACAGGTTCCTTGAGTAGCACTGCATGCCATCTATTATACCAAGAAACTGAATTCTATCTTTTATTTTGCTGCTATTACATGACAACAAAGCCTGGGCAAACTAAACGAAATATAAGTTAACGAAAGCCGTGACTGAATGATTAAAGCAACACAACATTGCACTGCTTAACAACATGTAATGATACTCTCTAATTCAAGAAATGAAACAAGACCACATAGAGCAAAAAACACCCATTGAACACAGTATTTCTAAAATTAGCACAAGTATATCTAACATTTACAGGAAAATATCTGAACATGAAAGAAGCTACGGACCTCCACTGAAATCTCTATTAAAATAAGCATTTTCCTGCAACAGCTAAAATGACCTTCCTATTCCACCTGTGCCTTTGCTAAAGTAAATGAAAATAATAAAAGATTACAGAAACAATAAATAAGCATTTCTTTATCTACCTCACTGTAATCGCCCATTCGCTTGGGTTTGTAGTTAACTGGAAAAAACAAATTAGCTTCCAAGGTCAATCGTGGTTGCAGCTGTGTAATTGAGCTTTCCCAGAGGATCCATAAAAGAGGCCCATAAAAAGTATCCATTGCTATTTTACCATAGATAGCAAAATCATAACGGTGTGAGCTTGATAGGGCAGTGTGTTCAGACGTTTGTGTGTCGGTAAGTGGGTGTGTGAGTGAATATTAATCTGCATCCATATATAAAATTACTAGTTAATGACACAGCTTATTCATGTATGTTCAATACATCATCATGGCATCAGTATATAATATATCTATACTCCCCTTTATGGTATACTATAACTTTAAGTTTGCTTTTGTTCTCAACTTTATGTGCTGATCTGCACTGGCAAATCCAAAAAATATATTATTCAACTTTTTTTGGGGGGGGGGGGGGTTTACACTACATTCTGTTTTGTCCAATGTATTAATGCTGCATGCAATACAAAATAAATAAAAAGAAAACAACCCAACAAAAGCAAAAAAAAAAAAAAACACCTGACAAATGGCATGCGATTTAAACCTCACAGTCCCCAATTCACTGGTTTCTACATATTATTCACATTTGCATGTTCATGTGCTCTCGATTCAATCCATCTGCTGTCAAGAGCTTTGCCTGTGGACACTTCCGCCATTCATAATCTTGAAATGAATGTGCTGCGCGTTTATTTGTGACTGAAACTAATTCTCTCACTTAGCCTCTTTCTATTTGCAGTGACAGAATGGATCACAGGCATCAACTGTTTTTAATGCTAAAGAGATCACAGCATTAAGGCATTCACATTCAGGGCTATTTTATGTCCTTCTGCGCTGCTGGTTAAGTAGGCAATACAAGTTTCATATAGGACTCAACAGATACCTTCAGTAACCGCTTTATTATCCAAATGACTAGGGATGCACTGATAGGATTTTTATTTTTTTTATTTTTTTGGCCGATAACGATATTAACAAACAGCTATTTGCCGATTCTGATACCGATATTGGTCAGTTGCATAAAGCAGAGCTTAAAAACGTAAAAAAAAAAGATAATCGACTGGTTCTCTTCCGGCAGAATCTGTATTTGAACATATCTGTTCCTGCTAGGGGTGTGTTGATAACGATAATTAGACGATAGTTTGCTGAGTGTGTTATTGTGCTGATATCTTAAGGACTACTGTGGACAGCTAACTCCTAAAGTTTTTCATATTCTGTGTGGTGGTCAGTTCTTCAGTGATAAAATTAATTTTAATTTAACTTATATTAATTAAGTTTAAATAGATTTTTACTCCAGGCGGGCTAGGGTGAGCGGCGGCTGGCGGGCTAGGGAGAGCCACAGCTGGCGGCAATGAAATCCCCGCGAACAGCGGGCTAGAGAGAGCCGCGAACGGCGGGCTGAAGAGAGCTGCAAACGGCGGCAGACCAGAGGGGCTTGCGGCCAACGGACTCACGGTGATCCCGTCGAACTCCCACGCCCACTTGCTGTGGGCTTCGGCGGGATGATGAGCGGCAACTTCCATGCCGCGGGACAGACAAACAAAACAAAACAGGAACCAAAAAATAAAAACTTTCCAAAAAACGAACAAAACGAGGTGAAGGGGCGCCGCTTACTTTTTAGGTCTGGTCACGGTGCACACAGCAGGGAGGAACGAGTAACACGGAGACGAGGATAAACTTCAAAATAATAGTCTTTAATGATGACATCAGGACAGGACAAGGCAAGGTTGACACAGACAGGAACACCGGGGAATAACGAGTAGACCAGACGAAAACTAACTAAACAGGCAGGAACTAAATACACATGACAATTACTGATAATTACTAAAACACGGCTGGACAAGACTTAACTAATAATCACACTTAACAAGGACAGGAACAAGACCAAATATGGACACAAGAGGCAGGAACACATGACACACACGACAGAGGACTGACAATGTGAAGGTTGATGTTACGTATTAATTTGTTAATGAAACAAAAATATATTTAGTGTGTAGCCCTATTCCTTTTTTAAGAAGCCTATTTTACTCTGTTTTGTCCGGTCACAGATGCATACTAACGCATAATGGTGAATCGCCATTGCGACTTACCTATGATGAATTTACAGCTGAGCACAGTCATTCACATATTTTGTACAGATTTTATTTTGTTTGGGCAAGTTAATTATCCTGCCCAGAGAAAATCGTTGGATTTTGCAACAGACATGCAACTCATTGTCTCCATGCAGTTAATTAATAAACCATCGGTATCGGCCCATTTCATAATATTAATCAAAATTAATTAATCAAATTAATCAAAAATCGGCCAATAAATATTGGCGGCCGATACATCGGTGCACCCCTACAAATGACCTCGTAGGAAAAGAGCCTGCAATGACTCAAGGTCTGGAGGTTAACAAGCACACAAATACAAACAAATTTAGACAGCGTTCCACCCTGAAGAGTGTAAAATGACTGAATTGGAGAAATGTACATAGTCATAATAGTGTGTGAAGAAGCATTCAGGATTGTTACTGTATTTTGTACATAGTACTGTACATATGACAATAAACAACTTTTAGTTTTGACTTTGAATATAATGATGTTTTAAGTGCAGTAATCATAGCTCCCCTTCACAATCAAAAGACTTGAGCTATGAATGGTTGTTTTATATGTAAAAATGAGAAACAAAGAAGAATTTACACTTAGCCACTTCCTGCATTTTAAAAGACTGGATGGTTGCCAGATTATGAAAAGATCAAGCATAAATGTACTTCAAGATGCATTGAGAGTTTTTAATTTTTTTATTATTTAATAAACAACGTTACTCATTCCACATGGAATTACATCAGCATACGCATGTTTGGACACCAAGCAATCCACACGTGAGCAAGCAAACATGGATGAGACGCATGGATAGACCAACTGCGGGGGGAAAAAAAGTATATGTATGTGTACGTGTGTGTGTGTGTGTGTGTGTGTGTGTGTATTAGATCCAGTCATTGTTATTTCTCTTTATATATTTCAATCTATTTTTATTATTTGATTAGTTAGAAAAATAACTAATAATAATTATTTAATTATTATAATAATCATAATATAAATTTAATTACAATATTACAATAATTATAATAATAATGTATTTAATTATTGTATTTAATATGTATAATACGAAATAAGGTGCATTAAAAATAAAAAATATATAAAAATAAAAAAAAATTCTGTAGTTTAAATGTAGTCTTGTAATATACTTCTCATATTTTCTGCCCCACATAATCAACATTATCATCATGAAAGTAAACTGTTTGAAGGCTAGACTGAATTTTGATGAGACATTTATTTATATGAATTATATAAATAAAAACTGATCAAAACACATTAAGTGACCAAGTGTAACTACAACGATAGTAATAATCACACCACAATGCTACAAATGCCACATCAAATCCACAACAGTGCCCAAGTAAATCCACACAAAACCCTTATTCTGAACCGAAGACCCATAAAGCTGTCTGATGAATGGAGAATTATCTGAACAAATGAAGACTGTAGCAACTGATGCACATTCTCCATGTTTAACAGATTGTACCTGTAAAGCCAATGGCAAAGCATTTGACAATGTCAGCACAGAGCTTCCAGCCAATAGCTCACAGTCACTCAGGGATGAATAAGAAACACAGAGCAGAGAAAAATTAATTGTATTCCGTTACGTAACAGTGTTGTTCATATTTCATGCACATGTTAATGGTAAAATCCAATCTGCCAGGGCAGCAAACACCCTTGGACACATTCTCACATACACAACTTCATGCACACAGACACACAAACAGACAGAAACACACATTTACTCTGGCTTATCACTAAAGACCGGGCTGCAAACCCATCTGCGGTTCCTCCCTACCACAAACAAGAGTGATTAGCCTATTTTCTTCCCCATGGCTGGACATTTCTCAGTAGTGTGGAGGTAGCGTCACCATTTCTGAAGTAACGTAGCTTTTCAGTAGTGAAACGGATACTCAGACCAGCAAACTGCCAAATCTTCTGCTTTTATAGAGGTGCTCACACTTGCTGATGATCAGTTAATCAAAGGCGTTTGATTAGCAGTGCCTGACTGCTACTTACCCTCTTAATCCTTAGGTTAACAGTAAGGGTGTCCTAACTATGTCACACATGGCTTTTCCATCTTGGCATTATTTTTGTTAAATAAATAATGACACGGTGTGATGTCATGTGGTGATGTTCATCTGAGGATTTATTTTCCAAATTTGTGTGAAAACCAAACTTCATTTTTGATTAGTAATATGCATTGCTAAGAACTTCATTTGGACAACTTTAAAGGCGATTTTCTCAATATTTTGATTTTTTTGCACCCTCAGATTCCAGATTTTCAAATAGTTGTATCTCAGCCAAATATTGTCAGATACTAACAAACCATACATCAATGGAAAGCTTATTTATTCAGCTTTCAGATGATGTAGACATCTCAATTTCAAAAAATGTACACTTAAGACTGGTTTTGTGGTCCAGGGTCACATATATACATATTGTGACGGACCGGTGGCCCTCCCCCTCATTATCATCACCACCCCGTCCCTTATTCGCTGCCCTTCACCAGGCTCCCGACGGGAGTGGGTGGATGAGAGGAGGGGCGTGGGATCAACGTGGGCTGGCGGCGTGTGATGAGGCACAGCTGGACTGAATGAAGCCTCATCACTGCCGCCGTTAAATGCCGAGCACGCCTCTCCTCGAGAGACCGGTCTCTTCCCTGTGCATGCACGCTGGTGTCCTCGTGGGTCCAGAAAGGGCGCGTTGAGGGACGTCGCGCCGCCAGAGATGCGAGAGCTGCGGGATCCAGAGTCAGGTGAAAGCTGCACCCGTAGTTACGGCCGTCGGGCCAGGATGACGGGTCGTCCATCCCGCCAATGCCCGTAAGAGGTAGAGGAAGAGCCGCCGCTCAGGAGAAGCCGCCGCCCCTCGTACCCCGGACCGCGGGAGCGCGTGCGGCCACCGGACTCCGCCCCTTCCTTGGACCCCTCCCCCCTTCTGCAACACTGCCCTCCTTCACGAGCCCCGTAGCACAACGAGGACACCAGATCCCCCCTGTTTCGTTGGACACTTCTTTCCCTGGACACTTTCTTTTATCATTTTTGTTTAATAAAACCTCTCCGAGGCCTGACGCCACACCCACTGTGTCTGTCGTTGGCTCCTCCCGTCACAATATATATATACACATATATATATATACACATACATATATATATATATATGGCTGA
Organism: Onychostoma macrolepis; assembly: GCF_012432095.1. Lineage (NCBI taxonomy): Eukaryota > Metazoa > Chordata > Actinopteri > Cypriniformes > Cyprinidae > Onychostoma > Onychostoma macrolepis. The sequence goes on from NC_081173.1 coordinate 13,471,044, forward strand.
GCGATATATCGCATGGGATATGCATGCGCATCTCGTCAGTAAAGCTGGTTCCTTGATTAGCGGTAAATCTCCATCACCTGTTTTCAAATGGAGCGGCATTTAATACACAGAGCCGTAGTTCACTTACAAGCTAGGCAATATCGCGTTCATTATCGAAGGTGATTCATCTGCGATAATGAATGCAATATTGCGTAGCTTGTCAGTGATCTATGGCTCCGTGTATTAAATGCTGCTCCATTTGAAAACAGGTACATTACAGTCACAATACACAATTACAGTTTATGTATTTTGATCAAATAAATTCTTTACAAAAATATGGAAAAAATAAATAAATAAAAAAATCATACCAACCAAAAACGTCTGCTCAGGAGTGTATTTAGTCTTTTTTTTTTTTTTTTTGTGCATTACATTAATATTTATTTCAATTACCATGCATTTTACCAAAAATATAATAACATTTTGTACAACAAATTTGAAAAAGTATGTGAAAATATAAATTATTCAGTATAGTTGAATATTGATTTGTTCAATGTAACAAGCTACTTTAAAAATGTAGATTTAATATGTATATTAAAAAAAAACAAAATAAAATTCTCAGTCACACTTTATATTAGGTGGCCTTAACTACTAGTACTTACATCAAAAAATACGTACAATGTATTTATTGTGTTCATATTATCACTATTGCAAAACACTTTTGACATGGGTAAGTTATGGACAGGTTTGGCGGTATGGGTAGGTTTAGGGGGGGTGGGAGTTGGTTAATGTGTAAGTGATGGGTCAACAGTGTAATTATAAATGTAATTACAGAAATTAATTACATATGTAATTACATGCAGGCAATTTTTTAAATATAAGTATAATGTAAAAACATGCATGTACACAATAAGTGCATTGCATCAAATGATTAATGTAAGTACATAGTAGTTAAGGCCATAGTAGTTAAAGTGGGACCAAATTTTCAATGGTTGTAGATTTAATACAAAATCAAATTTTGATTTGCCTGCTTCTCTTTTCATCTTTGGCCAAAAACAGAGTCTCAGTGATAGCAGTGGGGTAGAAAGCACTAGCTAAGTCCTCTCTGAAACACAGTGACATTCATTTGCCTACTGCTACCTGAGTTTGTGTACAATAAAGGGGCCGCTGACAGTGCAGTGTGTATCCGCTACTACAGAAACTGCTTTTTGATATTTACTCTTTTAGTGCTTTTTTTTCAGACTCACACAGCGGGGACCTCTCTCCCAAAGCCGCCTCTTTTTCTATGTTGAGGGACGTGAGAGAACCGGCGCAACATGAAAACACACCAGAAAAACACACCGGCGACGTCTGTATCTGTGTCAGCATCCCTCCGGTCCGGCCTCAAACCGAGCACGGGTTCTTGTTTGTTTACACGAGTCTGCGTGTAAAAACCAAGATGCTTGGGAAAACATGCCGCAATGTCTTCGACCCACCTGAAGATTGACATTCATGGTGTTTATGAGTCGTAATTTCAATGTTTAGCACATTACATATTAGAGTTAGCGATTCCGCTCAGTCGCTTCTCTGTGATGTGGCGGCTTTATGAAGATGGATTCAAACGGATGGATTGTAGGGGGTGGGTCGGTTTGATAGAGCTATCTGCTGAGGAGCAGCTGAACGCACCGGCTTTATGAGAGCTTACCGAAGCTCTCGGCACACAGGCCCCCGATGATAAACGAGGAAGCCGCCACGCAAATGTCAACAGTAAACCCGAGACGGAGTTGTCAGACTTAGCCAAATAAAAAGAGGAGGGATAGAGAGACATTAACCTGCTGTTTACAGGAAGAAGGGCTTGTCCAGACAATGCTAATGCACCTTGAAGTCATACATCAAAATTCTCAACATGTCACATGCTGTCGACGCCTCTCCAGGAGACCACAAAAAAAACACAAAAGGGCAAAGGTGCGTATCGGTGGGATTCAGAAACATGCCCCCCAGGAGATAATGTTTCATTATTGCGTCTAGTGAAGGTAGTTTCTCTGTGCCAGCCCACTGGTTATGATCAGTATCACAACAGCAAGATTATTAGATCTTCTATCATCCATCTACATACTCATCATGCCTCGAGAGGGAATCTGGCATATTAGCATATATCCAGCACAGGAATATGAACTGATTACCATCTGCCCCCATTGCTTTCAGCGAGTCAGAGGTCTGCTAGCATGCTCGCACATAAATCATGCTAGAACCTTAACATCCAAATGACAACACGTTACACTACATGAGATTAAAGGTGAAGTGTGTAATTTATGCAGAATTAGTGCCACCGAACAGAATAAAAAAAAATAAATAGGCATGAATTTTCAGTCTGAATTTCAATTTGTATGCTAGTAAGTGCAAGCTGGTGGAAAAACAGTCACTTTGGTCTTAAGCGCATTATTCAACACACAATACAGAGTGTGTTGTGCACATTAAATTTAGTTTTTTGCACATCTAACATTTAATTGTTCATTTATAAAATGTATAAAATATTTTATTTATACAATAATTTAATTTATAAAATTAAATTCTTATTTATAAAATATTCCATAGCACTCTTGTTGCTGCTGTTGTTATTATTATTAACAACAGTACAATTACAATAATATTTATGTATTTAACAAAATAAAATCTACAGAAATCTCACTATTACTATTGCACTGTAAAATATGTAAAATATTAAATATTATTATTATTATTACTACTACTATTAACATTATTTTATTAACAGTACAATTACAATAATAGTTATTTAGTTATTTATACAAATTAAATCAACAGAAATCTCACTATAATACTATTAAATGATAAAATATGTCAAATATTCCATAACAACGATGTTATTATTATTATTATTATTATTACAACAGTACAATTACAATAATATTTATTTATTTGTTGTTTGTGTTTGGCTTGTAAATGTTAAATCTTAGAGCTTTTATTTTGGCGGAAAACCACAGGGAAACTTCTTTTTTAAATGAATAGATTTATAAACCGTTTTTTTTTTTTTATTATTATTAAAAACTTAGGTCGATGTTGACTAAAGGTTCACCCAAAAATAACAATTCTGTCATCATTCACTCACAAGATAAAAAAAAAAAAAGGGTGCTAACTTTCATTGTACAGACAAAAACAGTTGAGACTACACTAGTCTGGGGATAAAAGACACAAAAGTTTGGTGCGTCTTTCAATTATGCAGTCTTCAGATGTGAAAGAAAAAAAAAAACAGACATGGGATAAAGAAAACAAAACATACAAATATAAAAGAGTTTGTATCCATAGTGCAGCACTTGGTGAAATTGTTTGAAGGAGTTTGTAACATGATACTGTTGAATCCAAAAGTGCTTAGGCTTGTGCTATCATCTATTACACTCTTTCATCAGAAGAATGAAGGCTTGAGTTGTGGGGATAGAAGATAGACTGGTATACCCTGTGGGTATTAGTGTGGAGAGGCACAAGAGATCATAATCGCTCTTCCCAGAGTTCTTCTTGATTGGATTTTGTCCAGACCTTATTCTTTGGTGTGCATGCATGATATATCATTGGCTTCTTTCTCCTCCTCAGTGTTTTCTGTCTTCATTCGGTTTCATTGATTTATATTTTTTATGTTACATCTCGTACTCTGAGGAAAGTCAGAACGAGCTGAAGTGAATCAACTGTGATACATATTAAAGTGATCAATCACCCAGACCGTATGGATCCGCTGTGTGTGAGTCTGCGTATGAGACAAATGAAAAATTGCAGTCGGGAAAGAGCACAGTGACAGAAAGAAAGAAACCTCTAGATGACATGAGCTGAGTGAGTGATCCGTTGGCGGTGACGTAAGATGAGCGCATGACTTAAAGCAGGACAAGTGCCATTCAAAACTGAAGACACTTATAACAAGTCAAATTCAATCTACATCCAGCTGAGACACACTGCAGGTGCAAGTGGACTCAAAATAAGTGTCTACAGGAAGAAGGAAACAGAAAAGGTTAGATAACTGAATGATTTTAGTGGAAGCTTTAAGATAATCTAGGAAGATAAAAAATCATTATAAATATCTATAAAATGTATGTTTAAATATGTACGCTTTGGTCTTTACATACAAAAAAAAAAAAAAAATGCATAATGTACCACCACAACCATTTACTGCAGGTATCTACATCTCTGACAAAATCATCTTACTAAAATCGCAAATTGGGTCACTATAATGCTTTTGGCAAACTCCATGCATGCTTTTACAAGGCTCTTTTTTGATCTTCTGTTATAGCACCCCATACAGTGCAGTGTTATGCAAAGCTCTTGATATGTTTGACTCAACTCCACTGGCTTCCTTTAAAAATGTAAAAACTTTTAAAAACTTTATACGCAACCCCTTTTAATGGTTTTATTATAACATCTCTCCTTCATATTCACAAACCGAATAATAAGCCCTTAATCTTAATCATGGAAACTGGATCAAGAATATTCTGGAGATGTTCAATAACTCACAGGCAGAAGCCAATTGTGAAGCATTTATGTCCTCGTTAGGGCTTTTTTTGTCATGCAACACAACTGAATATGTATGCAAATAGCATATTTCATTGTCAGTGTCACATTGTTTACAGCGCTCCTACACTGCACAATGTATATTTATTTATTTATTGACTGATATAGAAACTGGGTCTAAATAGCACTGTAGTCCGAATCTTCAAAATATCAAGATTTATTTTAGGAATTTTGAGGGGTTTGCTTAATTGGAACTGATTTACTGATTTATTTTTATTTGATTATTTTTGGTCTTGTTGATACTGCCTATCAGTAAAAAAAACACAGACAGATTTAGGTAAGAAATGCATATTTCTATGATGTATACAGAAATGCTTTAATAAATGTCAAGTTATAGTATGTAGCAATAAAAAATATAACATTTCTGAATTTTTTAGATTTCCTTTAAGAGACTTAAAATTCTTCATTAAGGTTTAATGAATTCTTTGTCTAACACAGGGGTCACCAAACTTGTTCCTGGAGGGCTGGTGTCCTGCAGAGTTTAGCTCTAACCCTAATCAAACACACCTGAACCAGCTAATCAAGGTCTTGCTTGGTATACTTGAAACTTCCAGGCAGGTGTGTTGAGGCAAGTAAAACTCTGCAGGACACCGGCCCTCCAGGACTGAGTGTGGTGACCCCTGGTCTAATATGTTTTATGAATATAGTCTTTGAAATTGGCTTTACAGTCTTACAACCACAACTAATAAAACTATATCCCACAGTAATGTCATGAATGTGGAATACTGTACTTTTAAAAAAAATTTATGGTGGTGCTTACTTATTCCATCCATGACAATATTAGCCACTTTATTCATCCCTAAGGAGAAATTTAGTGGAAAACAGCAGTAACAAAGTGCACATAATATAGTCAATCTTTGAGCTTTTTCAGCATTGCAGGTTGTGATTCAATTAGCACTATAAAGATTTCCCTGAAGCCTTTTTTATTATTATTAATATTAGAACATGCTGACAGCTTTGTCAACTGTACCAACCCACAGCCACTCCCACCGCAATGAGCACCACTCTTCCCACAGACAATATAAAGGGTCTGCGAGCACAGAATGAGCATTAAAGCATGGACTAGATGCTCTTTTCACCATCTCTAGTTTCAAAAAACACCTATCTTAATCTTAGGTTTCACTTGGCAAAATAATAAAATACCTACACTGGCATAAACCTTAAATAGAGATGTATGTACTAAGCAACTTTATCAAACTTTTTTTCCCCAAAAATTCAAAGCATTTTCTGGGAGGCAGCTGCCGGTGGTGAATAAAACGACTGATTTAACACTGCAACTGAGCCTCTTTTCCACTAAAAGTGTTGCATTCATAGAAATGCAACCTTTTAAGTGTTTTAAAAAGGTGTGAATCTGCTACATTCATTGATCTTACATTAGCTACCTTTGATGCAACAGGCTAGAACGGCAGCGGTGATACTTATTCCCTGTATGTTAAGAAAAAAAAAAAAGTCAAACTGTTAGCCTAGATGTTCTGGGGTATAAAACTGCTTCTGACACAGTCTAAGCTGAATCACTCAGCAAACAGCAGCAAATAATCACCCACTCATCTGACCTATTTGTTGGTTTATAGGCTGAATCTTCAGCTATGTAGTTTCCAGTGGAAACGGCTGCAATCTGAAAAAAGAATGTCAGTTAATTAGGCCAAGATTAAGAAAACAGCGCCACTGTTGTTAATGCTCCCTCATTAATTCCACAGCCTCTGGAAAGACTGCAGACTACAATACAAGAGAGGTGGAAGCGGACAAACCAACAGCCCCCAAAATGAGTATTTTTGCAAAAGTTTTAACCTGTTGTGATCTACTTTTCAACTGGAAGCCACGCTGACAGCATTAACAAAGGACATGGATTGCACAGCTGGGTTCTACCCAAAAAAAGAAAAGGATTGCTGGCACAGATCCTTTTGGCAATGCATAATTGCATCTCCAAAAAGCCCTGCATGTGTGTATGAAAAAAAAGTGAAAGAGAGAGGGTGCTTCCACATAAATGTGCACTGATCTACGACGTACATCTTTAATCAGACACCGACGAGAACCAAAAAAACAAAAAAGCTTCTCTAATAGCAATGGAGTTCTCCATGCATGACTAATGGTTAAGAGAAGCCATCCCTCTGGAGCTCATCAGCTCAGTGTTTGTACTCCCACATCCTCCCATCACGGTTAATGATGGATATCTCCAGCCCCTCCAGACTTCATGCTTATAGTGGTACCAATATAACGAGCTCCATCCTTAAACTCTCAATGTGGTAGAGGGAGACAGAAGCAGCTGGTTTGATGTCGCATCGCTAACACCAAAAGCAATCAGAAGAGGTGAAACTAGCTAGCAACGTAAGAATATGGATCCGTCTGGGTCAACCCAGCCAGACGGTTGCTACAAAGTCCATGCGAGAGTCCCTAAATGGATTAAGAATGGATTTGTCCTGGAATTTGACATTGCTTGGCACTGAGCAAGATTTAATATGCCGAGAAAAAGATAGCAGATAAAGATATACTGTACTATAAAGCTCTTTATTTAAACAAAAAATTCAAGGGCATGATGCTTTATGTCTGGAGGAAAGAAAAGTAATTATGAAAAAAAGGAATACTAGAAGTGGGGGTTTTACTGAAGAGGCTTCCCCTGGTGGTCTAGTGGTTGGGATTCTGTGCTTTTTCTCTATTAAAGCCCTGGGTTCAATTCTAAAAATGTTTTGGGTGAAATGGTTTATAGATTCTCACTCTAAAAATGGCTTCTTAATGAGTTTAATTAATCTTTTTAGACTTGTGTTCAGTAAAAATGCATTTAAAAGATACACAAGAAGATATTTATAACTCCTAACTTAAATCAAGTGGAGAAAAACTAAGTGACAGTGGACTAGGACAAAATACCATTGTATTAAAGATACCATAGCACTTTATTTTACAGTTCTGTTCCTCATACATACTATGTACTACTTATAGTAATTACAGTAACTAGGTATTAACCCTGAACCTACACCTAAACCTAACCCTATTCCATGTTGTTACTTTATATTAACATTACTTTCTTAGGTAAGTACACTTTAAGTACATGCAAGTACACACACTATATACAGTCATGGCCAAAAATATCGGCACCCTTGCAATTCTGTCAGAAAATGCAACACTTCTCTCAGAAAATCTTTCCAATTGCTGAAATGTTTTGGTATTCACGTGCTTATTGCTTTTGTTTGCACTGCAACAACACAACAAAAAAAAAAACAGAAGAAAAGTCAAACTTGATAAAATTTCACACAGAACTCAAAAATGGATTGGACAAAATTATTGGCACCTTGTCAAAATTGTAAGAAATAGCTGCTTTTCAAGCATGTGATGCTCCTGTAATTTGTATTTAGACACACCTGTGGCAAGTAACAGGTGTGGGCAATATAGTAATCACACTTGCAACCAGTTAAAATGGATAAAAGTTGACTAAACCTTTGTGTTGTGTGTCACATTGAGCATGGAGAAAATAAAGAAGTATAAATTGTTGTCTGTGGATTTGAGAGAAAAAAATGTGGAAAAACATGGACAATCTCATGGCTACAAGTCCATCTCCAGAGATCTTAATGTTCCTGTGTCCACTGTGTGCAATATCATAAAGAGGTTTACAGCCCATGGCACTAGGTGCGTTTACATGTACACTTTTTTGTCATTCCGATTAAAATCATTCCGATTGAAAGATTCGATGAACTGTTTACATGAGACGTTATCTAATCCGATATGGTGTTTACATGTGCCTGTGCTTTCGATTTTAGGATATGCTAATAGCCTACAGTGACAACAAAAACAAGTCACCAGAGGAAAAAACGCCCATATTTACGTTAATATTTTTAATATCTGTTTGCACTTGCTTAGAATAAACGGTTAATATTTGAATCCTTGAGTTCATTCGAGCGCTCAGTCATATGGCCAGAACGCGATCATAGAAATCATATGCCCCTCTGTAATGCAGCTGAGATTAATTGTACTCTGATACTACAAAGTTGTACTGTACTTAAATGGAACAAATACACGATTTCTTACGAAGAGTTGCTGAACAATGAATCAAAGAAGCATTGCTTTATCACAATCGTGTTTCGTACAACATTCATGGCGTGAGCACGTATAAATTCAAGCAGATCGGAAATTATGAATCTGTCATCTATACAAATACAAATGACAAAGGCAACTTTTGGTCAAGTTGTTTATTTTCATTGAGCTACTTTCACTATCATCACTGTGTTGTTTCTAAGCTGAAAAGCAGAAAATTGCGCTTCATTTCAGATCTGTTTTTCACTCCGGACATGAGAGCAGATAGTCCGTCACACAGCAAGCGTTCTCCTTTCTAATGTGTTTTTAACTGTATAATGGAAATTTTAACTTTATACCTCCACTATTACCCAGTCTCTACTGTAGTGTCGGTGTCCCCAAATCACGGAATGTACTGTTGCCGACATCATCACGTTCACGTTCTGACGACCCGACCTCTGGACGTGATGACGTAGACGCAAAGTAATCGGTTTAAAGTGTTTACATGGCAGGATTTTAATTTTGTTCGGTTTATAGAAAGGTTTATCCCACCCCTCTCAAACCGATTACAATTTCATTCGGTTTGGGCATTTTTATTCCGATTGAGGTGTTTATATGGAGCATTTTCATTCGGATTGGACTTTTAAACCGATTACAATGCTCCATGTAAACGCACCTAGTGTAGCTAACCTCCCTGGACGTGGACGGAAGAGCAAAATTAATGAAAAATTACAACGAAGGACTGTTCGAATGGTAGATTAAGAACCCTGATTAACTTCCAAACAAATTCAAGCTGATCTGCAGACACAGGGTACAACAGTGTCAGCTCGCACTATCCATCGCCATCTGAATGAAAAGGGACGCTATGGTAGGAGACCCAGGAGGACACCACTGCTGACACAAAGGCATAAAAAAGCAAGACTGGAGTTTGCCAAAACTTATGTGACAAAACCACAATCCTTCTGGGAGAACGTACTGTGGACAGATGAGACAAAAGTAGAGCTTTTTGGTAAAGGACATGATGGCACTGTTTACAGAAAAAGAAATGAGGCCTTCAAAGAAAAGAACACAGTCCCTACAGTCAAACATGGTGGAGGTTCGGTGAGTCCAGATCTGAATCCCATAGAACACCTGTGGAGAGATCTCAAAACAGCAGTTGGGAGAAGGCATCCTTCAAATCTGAATGACCTGGAGCAGTTTGCAAAAGAAGAGTGGTCCAAAATTCCAGTAGAGAGGTGTAAGAAACTCATTCATGGTTACAGGAAGCGACTGATTTCAGTTATTTTTTCCAAATTAAGTTAAAGGTGCCAATAATTTTGTCCAGTGCATTTTTTGGGTTCTGTGTGGAATTGTATCAGATTTGACATTTATTCTCTGTTTTTTGTTGTTGTTGTTCCAATGCAAACAAAACAAATAAACATGTGAGTACCAAAACATTTTCAACTGCAACAATCTTCTGAGAGAAGGGTTGCATTTTCTGACAGAATATAATAAGGTGCAACCAAAGAGACCCAATACAAAAGGCATGAATACAATTTAACAATTAACTACCTTACATAATCCACTTCTTAAGTATCTTATTTTAAGGACTTTCATATATTTTAACTGGAATATTGGACAAAAAAAAAGGTTGTTGGTTCAATGCCTGCAAACAATCTTTTTTTTGGGGGGGGGGGGGATTTGGCATGTACTGTACCTGATATATCCAAAATAATCAATACTGAACTGAATCGAATCGAAAGCTTGTGAGCCAGAATCTAATCAAAACGTGAAATTTGTGTCCAAATCCAGCCCTATTACTTGGATCATATCAAGACAAGTAACTTAAAATGTAACTAGAAGCCACATTTAAAGCTTCACAATTTTTTTTTATTACTTTTTTTTTTAATTAAAAAAAAAAAAAAAATCCTACTGAAGTCATGGTTAGGTATAGGCTGTATCTGTGACCCTTCAAAAACCGTTTTGGTTCACGACCCACCAGTTGAGAGCAACTGCAGTAATGAAATGGGTCTCAATGTATCATGGAAAAACGAGAAACCATCAGTGCTTTAAAAAAAGCTCCAGGTTAACTTGTCATTCTAAATTGCCTCAGAAAGCTGCCAGTACACCATGACCTCAAGGGTTTTCTCTAGTAGGTCAGCTGTGTATTAATCAGTTATGTGAGTACAGAAGTGACTACATAAGCGTGCGACACAAACATTATGTCAGCTGTCACTTCAGGCCGAGACGACGAATGACACTCCGCCCCCAAGCTCCAGCTACCGTCAGCACACTTGACTTTTGCCAGAGCCAATAGAAGAGCTATAACAAGCATGATGACATGTTTGTTTCATTTAATGCAAAGTCCAATATCCGTGAAAGATGAAGGGGAGCTGCTGCTCCAGCACATGGAGATGCAGTAACTTTTTTCATTTGTTCTCCTGCCAGGGCGGCCCAGTTCTGAAAGCTCAATTTTCTGCCATCCCGACTTCTTCAAAGAAGGAAAAAAAAGAGGAAAGAAAGTTTAAATAAAGCTTTAAAAAAGGTAACAGGCGATACAGTGGACCTGTATAAGCTTCCTCCTCCCTTCCATCGCATTTATTCCAGCACCAAGATAAGAGTGGATTAGAGATCAAAGGTTCCCAGAAAGGAGCCGCAAAACGGCTCCAGATCCTCGCTTTCTCAAGCAGGACACTGAAAGGTGCAAGACAGGAATTGGGTGGTTTGTAGTTGAAATATCACTTTCAAACCTTCTTTTTTTATTTTTTTATTTTCTGTACTCAATGCCCAAATCAGTTCCTACACTGAGACCATTTGACACAAGTTAAAGAACTAGGGTCCATCAGATGCTATAACAACCCTTAGTTTTACTCCCTGATGTTAAAATATTGTCTTCTCTTTGTTTACTGAGTTGAAACAACTGTAAATGACCAAAAACTTCCCCTCTGGCTCACTCAGAAATTTTCACAACACTTTCTTTTTAGTGGAGTGGTCTAATATGACAACCTTTGGCTCAACCGAGGGTGTAAATTTTGCGGCGGTAATACCTGTAATAAGTGGTTTAGCAGATAACTACTTTGTCCAAACAAAGGAAGATAAAGTGGTTTAGAAACCTGTTTGGGAAAACCTGTTGCTTTTAGTGCCGCTGGTGTGCAGAAATGAAAAAACTCACCATTAAACCATTTAAACCCAGCGGTTACAATTTGTGACTAACATTTAAGGTTGAAAGGGTCAAAAAGGAGAAAGTAAAGGTGGTCTTGATATTGACGTTTGTTACACCAGCCATTTTTACAATAGTTACATGACTAGAGCTTTTTATTCCTGTTTACCCCTCTGAAAAATGATATTTGTCAAAGCTCCAAAAAAGCTTGTAAAATTCAAAGACACAATTAAAACATTTGGCGCACACACTACCATTCAAATGTTTGGGGCTAGTAAGATTTTAGATATTTTTGAAAGAAGTCTCCGATGTTCACTAAGGCATTTATTTGCTCAAATATACAGTAAAAACAGGGATATTGTGAAATACTTTTACATTTCAAAACAAAACTGTTTTCTATTTTAATATACTTTAATAAAAAGCTATGTATTCCTGTGATGGCAAAGCTGAATTTCAGCAGCCAGAAATCATTATAACATGTTCAAGAGCACCAAGACTCAAGAGCAGCATGCATTTGACATAGACATGTTTTATAAAATGCATTTACAGTCACTTTTGATCAATTTAATGTTTCCTTGATTAACAAAAGTATTCATTTCTTAATAATACATTTCTTAAAACCATAAATGAAAAGAGACCCCAACCTTTGAAAAGTAGTGTATATTATGTATATGTGGTCACAACACGGAGCCTATACTTTTTTAATAAGCAACTGATTATGTCCCATTATAAAACTTCAGATTTTAAGCTACAGTAAACTTTTCAAGTGAAACTTTATACAATTGGCTGACAATCCTGTCACATTTTATTGTTTGCAACATCCTGTTGTTTTATAATGAGCAACTGCTATTTTTCCCCCACCAGTTACAATTGTAGAATAAAACAAATACTTTTACTAACTTCTTAAAAACGTGCATATGCAGTTTGCTTTATTAGCCAATCCAAGGAGTAAAATACATGTGCTCATTTAGCTGGGAATCATTTAAAAACAGTATACTGTTGTAGTGAGCAATTATCCAGGTAACAAACATACAGTAAGACGACATCCTACTCTGTGTGTGTGTGTGGGAGGGGAGGGGGGAGGTCTCGGAATCACACCACTGCATATATAGCTCACATCCACTATTGCCTCGGTTTTAGCTTGGAGGAAGCCTGTAGACCTATTCATGTAACTAATATTCCTGTTCTCGTCCATATCTCTGGCTTTCCTACTTTCTCATTCCTTTGAAGTAGGAGCCCACTGCAAAGGGCCGGTCTAATCGGCTTTATGGGTCACTGCACTGAGCAGGGGTGGAGGGGTTGGGTTGGTGGGATTTGGACGATAGGTGAGGACAAGTCCACTTAAAGGCAAATTTTTGAGCAAAGAGGCTGCTATTACAGAGTTCAGCATTTACAAGCTTCAGCCTGACATCCAAGACTCCTCCAGTTATCTGTACCGATGTGACAGAGCACCAAATTACCTACACATATATCCTGAGAGGACAGACTGGGAAAAGGGACAACTATAAAGTTTAAAACTATTGATGCGGTATTTCAATGTGGAGTTCAAAGACAAGGAGGTGAAAGCAAAGCATTTTTGGGAGGGCAGAGGTGGCAGGTAGGCATGGGCATAAAAAAAAGAAGGGATATTGAAGGCTGAGAGGTGAATACTTTAAGACTCTTTGGCACGAGTCCCATCCTCCTTTCTTGGCCTCAGGCCTGGCTATCCGAACAGTCTGAAAAAGAGCCAGAATAATACTCTAGCACCAGCAGCCATTTATCATTCGCATTTATAGACTTGCTATTTATAGTGTGCCTCTGAAAAAAATAAAATCTTTTATTACCTCCAATAAACTATGTAACAAAAATAAATTCTGACCTAACAGAGATAATGCAAATTTATATATTAAAAAAAAGTATATGGCAAACTCAGCACATGCACTAGTTCAGAAATGATAAAATCCCTTTTTTGGGATATATATATATACACACACACAATACTAGTTCACAAATATACAATACTAATGCTTTAATATATATTAGGGGTGTAACGGTACACATATTCATACCGAACCGTTTCGGTATGATATAAATATGATATAAGTATCATACCACCTGCTGTACCGAAATCATACCGAACCGTGACATTAAAACCGAGGTACGTACCGAACTGTCATATTTGTGTATTGTTACACCCCTAATATATATAGTATTTATATATTTATTTATTTTTTTCCTAATTTCACCTTATTTTTTAATACAAAAGATAAGCCAACAATATAAATTACCAGGTAGAAATTAATGGATTTTAGTGACGTTTCAAACTTTAACAGTCTTTTTGACTCAGAGTGGGCAATATTAAAACTTTTTCCCCTTGTTTTCAGTTCTCCAAGTAAGACATTTCATAAAATGATTTTGGATATACATATTCCTGCAATTTCCTTTCACTAAACAGAAAACAACACAATGCACCAGTTCAAAGCGACCAACCCACTATTTCAAGACTTCAAACATACATTTACATACAATACAGTTCCTCCTAGACTTCACTCCACATTAACTTGCTGAACACGAGCTTCAGATGGAAAACATTCACTGTCATCTTCAAGCATGGCTGTGAAAGCATCCAAAATGAAAAGAAAAGGTATTAATAACTGAAAAATAAAGGCCAGTGAGCTGAATGAAAGCCCCTGAATCTCAATAGGAAGATATCAATGTAATTATCTGAGGGAAAAACACAAAGGAGTCAGACCACATTTTTGATTATTGCCATGTTCTTGACATTGAGAAAGAGAGAGAATGAAAAGTAAGGGAATGAAAGAGCCGACTGCTGCTGTAGCATATGATTGGTTCCCATGCTTCAGGAAGAAAGGATTGATATGCATTGATGTGACACATTGGTTACTGTTCACCACAAATACTGTTGTTCACAAACATCACATCACATGAGTCAAGGACATCTTTTATATGCTGTTTTCACCACTTGAACTAATAACACAAAAGGTGATGTCTGCATCTCTATTGCCAGTGTAGCTACATAAATATAAGTCTTCTCATGTGGTTCTACAGTATCAGGAAGCCAGAGGATGTATGCTCAGATGTCTACTCTCCCATGTCTACAATATGGATTAGACAATCTGATGCAGATATAGTAGACAAATCTGATTTAATCTACATGGGATGCCAATATCAGAGCTGGACTCTATCCACATTGCCTTGATATTTACCTCTTGCTCCCTGGCCAAGCATTGTGTTGTAATCCTGCACTACTCACTGTGAACAGGAAGCTAATAATGGCCAAATCAGGCGACTGATGTGCAGCAGATAGCGCATCGCTCTCATTCCATTCTGTCTCCCGGAGTCTAAGACCGTGTTAATCCCATTTTTAATTTTCCTCTCCCCCAATTTCCTAATCACCTCATCTAATTAAAAACGCATGAGGCGTCCAACCCCCATCAACAGGAGAGGAAGGGAAGACACCCGAAACAAGCAAGATAAAACTAATGGGGGATATTCTCTCGCTTTTTTCCTGTCCAAAAGTTTCGTTTACTATGAAGTTTTTTTTGTATATATATATATATTTTTGATATTGCCACTCCTATCACGTAATACACAGACCTAATATACATGTGATTTATTTTCCAGCTGTTTATCTTCACAGACAACTTTGTTTTTAACAAAAACTTGTGTGTATTTGACAGTTTAAGCGCAATAAGACATGAAAGAGGACTTCGTTTTGTGCACACATGCCGTGTGACAGCCCAATATGAAAATTCCTATTTTGAGTGGAGGGAGAAACAGGCTGTTTTTGTGCATATCTCTTTAAATACAAATGACAAGAAAAGCTGTGTGCGTGCTTTGGATGTGTGCTGGATGATAAAACCGAATATCAGAATATCAGAAACTGATATGGCTTTAAAACACATGATTTCAATGCGATAGACATGATGATCAAAACCAGATTATTCTGAGGTATGAGCTATAAAGGCACAGCCCTATACTGGAAAATGGGACGGGGAGCAGCAGCTCATTTGCATTTAAAGAGACATGCACGAAAACAGCCTGTTTATCCTTCCACTCAAAATAGGCATTTTCAAAATGATATAATAAATTATCTTTGGGGTGTCCATGAGCTGAAACTTCACAGACACATTCTGGGAAGACCTGAGACTCATATTATCATCTTGTAAAAAAGGGCATAACAGGGGCCCTTTAATCAGATGTGTTTCCTGAGCACCAAATCAGCATATTAGAATATTGCTGAAGGATCATGTGATACTGAAAACTGGAGTAATGATGAAAATTCAGCTTTGCCATCACAGGAATAAATTACATTTCAAAATATACTGAATACAATAAAAAAAAAAAAAAGAAGAAAAACCCTAATTAAATTATTTAAAATGTAATATTTCATAATATTACTGTTTTTACAGCATTTTTGATTTTTTAAAAATTGTTCCAACCTATACCAAATGTATATAAACACACATACAGTATTTATACACACACACTATATACTAGGGGTGTAACGATTCATCGATATGGATCGATACATCGATACAATGTCTGACGAAACGATTTGGCGAATATCCTAGTAAACACAGTCAGTTAGGTATATGTCTTAACATTAACAGTTGAGAAAGAAAACACATGTGTATCAGTATATTAAATCTGTGCTTTCGTTCTTAAAGTGAAAGCAAACTAATAATAAATCTAATGCTGTCAAAGAAAAATATAAGTGCTTACTGCTCCTGACTAAATAACCTTTGTAACATCAAACATTATTAATCTATATTTAATTTATACAGTGAAGACTATGCGGTTATTTTATATTTGTTTATTACATTTCTATAGCGTACCTGAAAATTTATTTTAGACTGAGCTGAAAAACCTGAAAAGCACTGTTTATTGAACTTGTGTTTTTGTTCTATTGTATTTATTTTCTGCTATTACTTGTAATTTGGTTATCTGTAGAAAAGATTTATAGCAGCTAGAATTGTTTTTCCAATTGTTTATTTTCTTTATTATTAAAAAAAAAAAAAAGTGTAGGCCTATTGTTTTTTTTGGTTGTGAATGTCCCAGTTGAGGTACAGGATGTGAAAATTTCAGATAAATGTTAATGTTATATGTTTTGGTTGCATTTGCGAGTTAATAAAAATGTAGATGGTTATTTAAAATAGGTATATAATCGATTGATATACTCCTGTATCGAATTGAATCGAATCGTATCGTAGAATTTTTTGAGGTATAGGCAAATGAGAATCGATATCGTATTGTGACGAACCATCCGATTTACACCTCTACTACATACATATATTCACTTTTTTGACCCGTCATACAAGGGAGCACACAAAGTTCGCCTCTCATCCTGGGATATTGGATTAATATGGATCACCCAGCATGCCGATCAATACCAGGCTGACATATTCCTAGAGTGTAAAAAAAAAAAAAGCCCTGGCAAAACTTCCCCTTTGACCCCTTTGAGTTTCTCCCAGCACCCGGTTCTCTCTCTCCTCTATCAAAACACACCTATACACACAGAACACATGAAAATGCTCTCTCAAACCCACTGCATACTTAAATCATTGATTTTCTTTTCTCTACTTCAACCACTTTAAATCTTTTCCTGTCAGCTTAAAATTGCTCATCTTGTCATTTATGGCACAGTTCAGTTTTTATCTGTACACAAATGTCACAGCTTAAGTGAAAAGTCTGCACCGGGTCCAATATGGTGACTTGTACATTGAATGCAGTATTCATTTGTTTTAGTGTAGTATATTATATTATTTAACCATTTATAAACTTTCTACACACATCATTAAAAATATGTTTGACACCCTCTACATACCACTGACCAGAAGCAACAACCCAAAAGATGTGTATGCAGTAGTTCCAACCGCACAGCATGTTATTTTACAGCTTACATTTCAGAGTACACTTGCTGTGTAAGGATTTGTCCGCTATACAGTTGCCCAGTCCAAGCTTTGATAAGAAGTGCTGGGCAGATAGAATAGTATTTTAGTGTTGTTTAGAGTGAGTCAGCCATTTTGAGAGCAGCCAGTGCAGCGTGGCTTGCTGACTCGGAGGGAACGCTGCTCTCTGAATGAGGATGTCGAGGCGTGACCGATGAAACTCAATGACACAAAGACATGCAGGGGCATGCTGATATACACAGGTATTGAAGCATGCCAGAAAGAACAACACCAAGTCTATCTGAAAATCAAACTCATAAACAGCACAGTGGCCTGTTAAATGTCTCAAGAGATGGACTTGAAAGAGGCCGTATTTAAGCGTGCACAGTATGTCACTGCCACTATCGGGTTCCGGACCTGTAAATAAAATATCATTTTCAGAATGAGCAGCACCTATAAGTAAATATATTCCCAAATTTGTTTCCAAAGCTCATAAAGGTGCAACATCCAAGTCCTTAAACTTATGTTCTTAAATTAATTTTCAAAAATAAAATTGTTAATTTACTCATGTCAATGCAAAGCTATACGCTGATAATGTTTTATTTGCTTTAAAATAATTCAAATTGAAAAAAAAAAATGAATTAAATGATTTTTAAAAAATCATATGCATAAAAACAAAAATAATATAAATGTAATACATAAAAGTAATAAATACATTTAATATGAATAAATATATACACACACATGTATAAATAATCATAAGTATAAGAAAGAAAGTATGAAGTAAGTAATTAATTAATAATGCAAGAGATTTCTTCACAAATTCAAATTCTGCGTTCCAACACATAAGTAACAGCATACGGATTAAATAATGACATCTTCATTTTCAGGTGAACTACTCCTTTAAACATGCTCTCCAAATTTACAGTGTGTGAAGAACTGTTAAACAAAAGACCTTCACATCGCATGATGTCTTTGAGTGTTATTATGCAAATAGCCATCTTATTTGGCTGAAAATGAATTAATCATGTTAATGCCTCTGTGTGTGCGGTGTGAAGATTAGTGGTGGGATATGGTGTGCAAAGAATAATTGTGCTTCATGAAATAAAACGCTGAAGAAACGCAGAGCACTTTCATTAAAGCAGGCTGTAAAATAAGAGTGCAGCCCGCTGTCTCTCCCACCCTCATCAATATTTCACAAAATAAACTCAACAAATAAAAAGAAGATCCACAATGCTGAAACAAAGCACCAGACTTTCAAAACAATGCGGCATAGATTAGGCAAGCCTTTTTTCATCTGTTGTCTTTTACTGTCTATATGCCATATGAAAAACACATCTGATGCAGAACTGCTGTCCAGAGTTCCCAAATGAGACGATCGTTATTTTCCATTAAAATACATCTCATTGATCAACTGTTGGCAATATCCATGAAATGTTATTTAAATACTGTTGATACTGCAGTTACTGAACACAGCTTGAGAGCAAGTGCAATAATTATTTCATTTATTAGGTTTATTTTGAAGGAGCAAATTTCTACATCAAATAGCCCAATTAAAATAACGGATTCAAAATTGAAACTGTAAACTGATTAAATGAAATGAAAGTGATGTTCATGATGTACATACAGTAGATGTCATGTGAAATTACACCTGACAGATCTATTAATTTAACCAGTCTAAGTGCAGCAATAAGAACCCAAGTTCCATGATGCATATTTCACACAAACATGGCTAAAATCACTTGATTCAATCTGATTGGCTGCCCTACAACAGACTCAAAGTGCACTGGATCTGTTTAGTCTGTGGAGAAATAAAGTGTTTTATACAAGGAACAAGGCTTTTATGGTGAAGCTTTGCAGTATTCATGGTATTCAATATTTTGACATATTTTGTATGAAGCAGCGGGTAGTGAGCAAATGCTAGTAAATTAGATGTCCTTGAGCAGAAATGTTTTACACATTGGAGAATTACGTCTGAAATATTCGAAACCACAAAATACTAACTTTTTGCACAATGAAATTAACTACCACTTTGAAGTCAGTCTATTATTATAGCATTATTGATTTCAGATATATAATATTCCCCTGTAAATGTGGTTGGTAATGACTGATTATGGAGTTCCCAGGGCATCAGCCTCTTTGAAGGACCCCTGTTTTCACAATTGAGAGGTTGTAAAAAAAATAAATGTGTAAATATGAGGAAATGTACTATATAATATGAGTAATACACTGCAAAAGAGACAAGAATGTACTGTGACTGGTTGAAAACATCAAAGCTGATGAGGAGCCAGGAACATGTGCATTTATTTCACACTGTGCCAGTAGTCACTGGAACACATTCAAGCACTGTTTGTTTCTATGTCAATTTTACATCAGCTGTGGTTTTTCTCTAGCCACAGCAGGCATCTCAGTTTGAGGCCCCTGGCAGTGAGAGGCCCCGAGGCACTGGCCCCATTGGCATAACACATTATACGTCCTCTGTGGTTGGTTGGTTGGTTGGTTGTTTTACATGTTGGTCAGAAGGCCCCCTCTGAGTCTGTGGAGACGGCTCTTGTCCAGAATAAGCTACAGTTACTCCTTTCCACCAAAATAGTGCTGTTATCAGAGTTGGTTCTTTACTGATGCCAACTGGGATGCAAAATACACATTTCTACTACTGAATGGTTTTGTTATTGAATATTTTTGTTATAAAGTTGAGAACTACACCATAATGCACACTAGAGACAAGAAAGAATTGAACGATTCTGTTTCGTCTTAATGATTTTGGTTCCTTAATGGTTCCACTGACAATTTTTGTCTATAAAATGAATGCTAATGTCTTCCAATGTTCTTCAAATTATGATCTTGTTATGAGCTCTGTATACAGAATAAAAAGTCAAAAGGAACAACATGAGACAAATGACATGAGTAAACGACAGAAATTGCATCTCTCTTTAACTATATATGAAACTATACTAGAACAAACGTATTTCATTCATTTAAGGCGTTATGAACTGAGAAATAAAAATTCCCTTGATCTTTTGAGGTTATTGTACTATAAAAACATTCTGTAAGTTTCAGAACTCAAAACTTTCTTGTTAGTCTAAAAACAGCTATTATTGAAGCCGACGTCCCAAATGACAGGTTGTGGAAAGTGCCACTCAATGATGTAACAGTGTGGCTAAACACCGCCTCCACAGAAGATGATCAATGCCTGCTTCTACATCACAGCCTGTTTAGCCCCGCCCACCGATTCGCACATGTAGTGTAAATAAGGACAGAGATAAATGTAGGTCTATGCAGAAACCAAACAATAAAGATGGCTCCGAATAGAACAAAACGCGGTACAGTGCCAAGTTGTGAACACAAAAAATGTCGACAGTGTGTTTTGAAAGACTGAAACTAAAAGACAATGTTGTGCCGACTATATTGGATCCAACAGTAATATTGCAGCACACAAGTGTGAGTAACTGTTTTTATTGCGTGGTCACTATTCCTTTATTACAGATCGTTTGATATGTACTGATTTATGCGTTTTTTGTAGTTGTTTTCTTTTCTTTTCTTCACCTAAATCACAGCAGCAACCATCTGTGTAGGATGTAGGCTGTCAAACATACACAACTACACTGAAAAAAATGATGTGTTCCAATGGGGGGTGTAAAACAGGACAGAAAATAGCCTATCACTTCTAAATTATGATGCTTTATGATGTAAAATCTTGATAACATTATAAGTGGCCTTCAGATAACAGAACAAAATAATAAAAAAAGACAGTTCATGACCCCTCTAAAATCCATTTCTGACACAAAGAATTTTATATCATTCAAAACTTAAGTCATCCAATTCCAGTTCCATATGCATATGTAGCATTTATTTATCTATTAATTAAATTACTGTAGTTCTAAGAACTGATTTCCAGCTTCCAACTCACTTCAGCAAATGTGGACCAGACTTTATGCCAATAGTTTGACTTCTGACCAACTGATACTACAATATGCACAACTTTAAAACATAAAAGAAAAGTTGAGATGTTTGTCCAAATCAACCTGTCCCATGGTTCCCTCACAGCTAATGATCTTTAGTCAGAAAGAATAAGTGATCAGACAGCTACTTGCCAAGACCTCCACACACCTTGTTCGCGTTTTTGTGCGGCAGGCAATAAGAACTACTGCAGCTGCTCAGTGTGCTGTCACGCAGTGTATGCACTTCAGCAATGCCTGTGAAACACATCGAGCAAACCGGAGCCAATCACAGCAGCCCAGCATCTATAAAAATGAGAGGAGTGCTGGGTAGTCAGCAGTGAGGAATGGGGAGCTGATCTAATCCATTACCTTTAATCTCTCATAGTACAGTCCATGTCTATCATTACAACGAACAAAGCCTCAAACGTGCTTACAAAAACACTCCAGTCCATCTTGCTTTTTCCAATGTGGGCCAAAAGCCGAGCAGGGACCTAGAAGGGGTCAATTTAGAGCACGTCAAGCAAGAATCAATGGGTTCACACCCACCCGTCCCACAGAATGCCCTAAAAGATATATATATATATATACTCCCTCACCTCATTCACATGTACCGCTGTGTCATTTTGCCCTCCATTTAAAAGCTCTTGTACCATTCCGAGAGGGGAAAAAGTGTTGATTTAGGTCATGACACTGATAAGAAGCAACTAAATATGAGTTTGCTGACCGTTTTCTTCACCCGCTCCTGTCGATTTTGATTTCAGATGGCCGTCTGCTGGGCAGGAGAGAGAGAGAGATAACTTTACATGACGAGTGGATGTGTCTGATATTGCCAGACACCAACTAAGCACCGGCCATCCATGCCGTTTTGATGGATGGCTCAGTTCAAATGGAGACATTAGACCAACACATGCTTAAATAAAACATGACTCGTGAAAAAAGAAATAAAAAAGGTTTGATAAGTGCATTGGGCGGACTAAAGAGACCGCTATTGATTTCACACTGTCCTTGATGGGAAGCCAACACATAGTTTCGGTTTAATTCTGCTGCTTCAGCAAAGACATGGTGGAAACATGAAGAGGTTGATAAGAAGATCTGCACCTCAAGAGACATTTACACAAGCAGAAATCTAGGTGATGCAGTGTGGATTTACTTATTAAACATTGCAGTCTATTGCAGGTTCTTCTCATGTCCCAGGTGATCACAAGCTACAGAATACAGAGAAAATGTAACCACAACACATATGTTTGCATGTGATCTCTGCTTGCATGCTTAGCACATACTCCTCCAGACCATATGGTCCTGTGTATTATTCATGGAGGGTATACGTGTGTATTCTCTCTGCGAGGATGGGTAGGATATACTTTACATGCAGAGTAACACATCTTGAGGTATAATTGAAACGGCAATGTCACGAAGCCCAGTGCGATGTCGTTGTTTAGTCTTATGTGAAACGGCTTGCAGTACAACTAGAAACCATAATGATAATGCACTCAGCTCCCATCATCCTGACAGCCCCTTCTTTGTCATTTCCTCAGGGAGAAGAAGACCATAGTTACATGCCACACTTACATGTGATGCTTTCGGGCATCTTTGAGTCATGTTTAAAATGACAGTAATTTGTCCTTCACACAAAGACTGTCGGTATTTACTCACCCTCATGTCAATCCAAAATAATTATTGATTGGCTGATTAACTGATTGATTAACTCTGTCAGTCAATATTGAAACAGTTGAAATAGCATATAAAAGTGCATGCTAATAGTCACTATCAAGATAAAATAAACATATAATGATTAATTAATATAGTAATTATTGTTAAGAAAATAATTGGAGGAAAAGACGCAATGTGATGCATCGAGAATCAGTAGTCAAAACTGTTGCCCTCTGAATCATAATCGAATCAAATCTTGAGGCAAGTGAAGATTCTCACCTCTAGTCGCTCTAATGCAGGCATCCTCAAATCTGGCCCACTCCTGCAGAGTTTAGCTCCAACCCTAATCAAACACACCTGAGCATGCTAATCAGAGTCTTCAAGATCATTCGAAAATCACAGGTAGGTGAGTTTGATCAGGGTTGGAGCTAAACTCTGCAGCAGATTGGCCCTCCAGGGAAAAATTTGAGGAACCCTGCTCTAATGTCTTCCGTGATTGGTCAAAACACCTTGTGCGGTGCATTGTGGTATCATGGGAAAAAAGTCGAGCATATTTAGATTGGTGTGTTCTGAATCTGGTGGTATTATCAGAGATTATAAGGTATGGTTCCTAAGTGATTTTGTTTTGAAATATTCAGAAAATTTTAATTAGATTTTTCTCAAAACTGACTTTGCTGACTATATCGACTTCAACAAGTGCAGCTGGTTAGTCATTTTTATCTGATTCAAACAAATAATACATTTTTAAAGGTTTTTTTTTTTTTTTCCTCATTTTTGAAAATGTATTCATTGCGATTCATTTTGTCAGTACAGGTCACATTTTTACTGTTTTTATATTGTTATTCACTATTTTCCACTATTTTCAAGATCACTTTAAAGGAATAGTTCACCCAAAAATGAAACTTTTGTCATCATTCACTCACCCTCATGTCATTACGAACCTGTAAGTTTATTTCTTATGTTGAACACAAAAGAAGACAGTTTGAAGAACCAAACAGTTGTTGGTCGCCATTGACTTTCATAGTAGGGAAAGAAATACCATGGAAGTCAGTGGGGACCATCAACTGTTTGCATTCTTCAAAATATCTTCTTTCTCACACAGGTTTGGAATGACATGAGGGTGATGAGTAGATGATGACAAAATTCATTTGTTGGGTGAACAGAACTATCCCTTTAAGTCAGTCTTTTAAAATGAACAATTAAATGTATTATTCAGCATATCAAGAAAAAGAAAGATCTATCCTTCATATTGTACATTATAGTTTCATGATGGCTATTCACTTGTAACATTTAAAATAACTTTTTCATACAAAAGCATGCCTAGTTTATAGCAACCACATCTGTCCAGATCAGTCCAATTTGTATATTAACAGGTTTATTTTTAAAAAGCTGGTTAAAAAGAACAATTTTTACAGAAATTAGATTGAGAAAGTCACTAGAAAAAAATCATAAATCATCAGAAAATAGCTGTAAAGATTCTTCAAAAATCTTTCTTTTGTGTTTCTGGCTGAACCGTCCCTTTAAACACACCAATCCATTGCATTGGTTATGATGCGGATTTTGTTTTCTGTCTTTTTAGTAAATAATACATCCAGTGAAAAAGATGAATTTGATTTTGATCTGGGTGAACTGAGAACAAATTGTGCATGTATCTGACTCCCCCCTTCGAAAGACAACTCAATCTGTTTGAACTCTAGCCATCTTGAATCAGAAAAAAAAAAAAAAAAAATCAAGACAACGGGAGGAGGGACACATAAAAGAGAAAAAAATAACACAAGCACAAGTAACGAGAAAGGCATCCAGTAGAGAAATGGTATTGATATCCCCCTCCACAGTAAGACGCTGACCTGCTTTTACAGTCTGATGTAATTATCCGTGGCATGTGTCTAAACCATGGAGAACTGAACATTTGCAACACTCCTTCAGATTTCCATGCGAAACGCAACACCCTCTGTCCCCAGTGTTTGTTCTGGCCGAGATTCGCACCATTTTAAAAATGGTAACCAGAGGGCCGAGGAAAAAAATAAATCAAGAAACGGCATTTATTATGAACGACTTCAGAATGGCACACTTTCATCTGACAATTAGAGCAGACTGCCTACATCCTGACGTTTCATGGCATCTCAATAATAATGAGGGGGAGGTTGCAGAGCAAAGACTGACAGGAAGGAGATTGTCTCTGTGGGGATCTGCGTGACTCGACTGCCGATCAGCCGTCATGTTTAACACAAACACGCACCGAAAAACCAAAGCTACGCTTCACTCCTCCACCAATGGGCCGAGGCATACATGTTTACCGGGATAAATAAAGAAATAAAACGGTGGAAATGATTTACAACACGTGTTGTTTTCTTGCTCTCAGGGTTTTGGGTTTTTTTGCTAAGCGCCTCTTATAAATAAAACTTCATCTCTTAAAACCAGGCAAATGTGGTGCAGCACACAGATGACAAATCCTCTGCCAGTCACGCGAATCCAGACTGTAATCTAAAGAGAGCGACAGGAAAGCAAGTGGGCAATTACTTGAGCCTGCGCCGCTGCCAGCCAAATGTGCAAAACAAAATGCGCGACACCCGTCTCTCTGTCCGCATCCAAAACGAACAGCACGTTATTGCTAGAAGCGCACAGGGTTTTGTGAATGGCAGCCAGCAGGAATGACAGATTCTCCCTGAGGACTTGGGATTGGAACATCCTGGTCTCCCGCACGAAGAGACCGAGACGGGCTAAAAACAACTGCTGCGGAGGTTAAAACACAGCTGGGGAGACCTTAAGAAGGAAGATGTACGTCAGCAACCAATAAAGGCACAGTCACGAGGGTATAGCACACCAGAGATCTTAAGAAAGGAGAGAGATGTGAGATTTTTAAGAGATGAAAGAGTACTGAATGAAGCCGTGTTCTACAAGTCTACTGAGGCACTAAAAGACTCAGCATTACCTACGTGAGCTTAAAACAGTCTAAGGTAGTTTGCCAAGCTGGTTTTCATCTGGTTTCGCCAGTCACTCATCCAGTCTCCTCGCTCACCCGGCTAACAAAAACCTCTCTAAAACCAGAAAGCAGACCAACCTGAGTAGATTAAAAAAATAATAATTTTATACTACTATTCAAAAACTTGGGGGCAGTTACAGTTAGGGGTTATACAAATACAGTAAAAACAGTAATTTTGTGAAATATTACAATTTAAAATATCCGTTTTCTATTTTAATATATATATATTTTTTAAATGTATAATTATTCCTGTAATATATGATTTGAAATATTATTCTTGTAATGGCAAAGTTCAATATTTTTTAGAAGTCATTATGGCAGAGTTCAGTGTCACACAATCCTTCAGAAATCATTCTAATATGCTGATTTGATGCTCAATAAATATTTTTTAATTACTATCAATGTTAAAACAGTTGTGCAACTGTTTTTTTGGAAATTATACTTTTTCAGGATTCTTTGATGAGCAAAGTTGATAAAAAATATGTTTATTTGAAATATAAATGTATAGAAAATGTCTAATGTCAGTTACTTTTGAACAATATTGTATTAATGTGTATATGTCTAATAATCATATTTGTTCATTCAATAGCAGCTAAAGATTCCACTAATAAATTCCCTTCAACATCCTATGCAAAACATCAATTAACGAAGCTATAAATGTCACTATTTAATTCTTAAACATGGATTAAATAGGTTATGTATTCAAAAGTTGATCTCATCACTTCATTTAAACCTCTACAACAGTGACAATAAACAAACATAATTAAGTTTAAAGAGGAGTTCTTATCATCGTTGACAAAAACAAAAACAGCATGAATAAAGTCACCAAACCAAAAACAAACAAACATAGAAAGCCTTGAAAAACAACCATATTTATGCTGCAATGCATTCTGGGATCTTAAAAATAAGCAACATTTTTCAGAATATGAAACTGTTCAGAAAATTCAGCTAGAATAGCTGGGGCAATATTTGAGGGAATATTATTGGTCTAATGAACGTTTAAAGTAATTGAAAGCAATTCAGATTCCTTAACATCTATAATTTAAAAATCTCCATATGCTGGATGAAATGTAATTGTTCTTTTTATATTGTAGGACATTAGAAATTACGATTTAACAAGCACATTTACAAAACTGTGCTCACAAAAAAAAAAAAAAAACACACACATGTAAAATGACCTTTAGAAGCATGGATCCATACCAAAAATCCAGTGCTTTCTATAAATACCAGTCTCTCTCACAGTTGAGAAGAGACAGGTAATCAATAATGCACTGAGATGTACAGATAGAGACTGGTGAGTTAGAGAAAGAGAGAGGAATAAAGCATTGTTTAGATGCATAAATAACAAACAATCTTTATAGCAGTGTTTAGGTGCCCAGGGTATACCGGCCTGCTCTCTGCTCTCAACCCTGCTGAGTAACAAGAGATCAGTGGGATTCAGAGGGCTGACAGGCTCAGATCTGCAAAAAAACAAAGCAACAGCTCCAGGATCTCTGATGTATTGAAAATAAAATAAAAGATTAAATAAATGAATATTAAAAAAAATAAGTAAATTAATTAATAATAACAATGTTTATTTATGTATTTATTTTTTTATTTTTTTGGCCTTTAAATGAACAAGACAGTGGTGAACACAGGAAACTAATCGTGGGCATTGTTTTGAACATGGGTTACTGTACTTAAGCACCACTGTACAGTGTATGAACATATGCACTCTCACCAAGCCACGGCTACGGCAATATTCAAATAGGTCAAGAAAGATAAACCCATAGTGGGTGGAACATCATGTGAATTCATACAAAACTGCTTCAAGTGGTGTCGATAACGTATTTTACCGAGCAGGATACCCATGTTGATATAGTAGTGTTTCTGCCGCTCAGTGGATCTGTGCTAAAGGAGATAAAGAGGGAATGAGGGGCTCTTTGGAGTGATTCATGCTGCGGGCAGATGACTGAGTGTCCAGTGTTATTTGCTGGGTCCTGCACAGCACACAGACACGTCTTGTGCCAATCAAATGCTCAGGGTGATAGAAACAGGTCCTGGCAGAGCAGCACTGTTTTTCTTCCTGATCACTTGCATATTGATTTTTGCACGCTGCCTTTGACATTCCTCCTTCCAGCGGCGTGTTTACAATGATGACCATTCATACGCATTATCAACAATGGTTGTAATAATACAAAGGCATAAAACTAATGATTTATTCACATTAAAATGTAATCAAATAAAATTTGAACAATTTGTTCCTTTTTTTGAAAAAAAAAAAAAAAAAAAGTGCGGCATGCGTAGTTCACTGTTTAAATTAAAATTTGACAAAAATGTGATGTGTGATATTCCTTAAAAAAATTATGTATTAATAAACTGTATTGTTATATGTAGTAATAGTAGTATTATATTGCAATTATACATTATGTACAATAATAATTGTAATATTTTCTGTCATAATTTCCTCAAGTTAAACCAAACCTATATTTTGGCAGGGAGAGAAGACCTTGTATTGATGAGCTTCTAAGTGTCTGACAACAGTTTTATTAAATGAAATGATGATATGCTTATGAAATAAACTCTGAGCAGCTCTGGAGATTAAATTCACATGGAGTACGAAACTGTGCTGCTCATTCACACAGAGACATTAAGACATGCAGAATTAACATTTGATGGCAGTCCTTTTGCAGTTTAATATTCACAGATATTAGTCCATATTGCAATTTGATGACGTGTACAGCCCTACCTTTTAAATTACTCATCTCAATTTTCATTCAAATGCTGCATTATACAGTAAATCCCATTTTATGACTGGACCCTACTTTTCAGCAATCAAACAGTAAAAATCCGCTCTTCAGTATGCAGAACAACTTCAACAATCCCTCAGAGACCAAACTAACCTGGCGTTCCAATTGGTGCTGTGCAGCAATTGGCCACTCTGACAGTATTTGATGCTTCTTTTGTTCATTTTTGTGCATTTTCATTGGTTAATTGCCTGTGAAGTTCTGGTGCTGGGTCGTTCGTTTCTTTTTTATTTACTCTCCCTGAGGCTTCTAGAACATGCCAAGGTCGAACGACACCATCTCGTCTCTCCCCGTCTGCTCGCTCCTCACCCTCTGTTAATTGCCTGTTTAATTAAGGGCTCAGCAGTGACCCCATGCATGGTGGCAGTAAGGGGACAGAGAGAAGTGGGGTCTATCGATCGCCTCCTCTGGCCAGGAACAACCTTCCTTCAGCACTCCTCCGTTGACCCTCAGAGAGCGTGTCTGAGAGGCAGACGTGCATCCATGCTTCATGACTCCAGTGCAGGGTGTCACGACGACTCAACAAGGCATACCCACATATAGGGCTGGACCCCAGCAGAAGCGAGGCTCTTAGCACCACAGTAAGTGGGCTTCTCTAATTGGTCTACAGAAATAAGCTGTTCATTTACATGCCAACTTATGCAGCTCATTGTTCAGAATCTACAGCCTCAAAGGAACTGAGCTATGGTCTCAAAGTCTCCAACGTTTTCACGGTGGTCCAATTAGTCGCCATTCTGTTGAGAAAATACTGTCAACTCAATTTTTTTCCCCACTTTACCATTAGGTTCAATTTGTTAAAACTGCGATGTAGCCAAAGCAGCAACAGATCTTTTTCTTCTGCACTGTGATACACATCCAAAACAAACAGACTACTGAAAAAAAAAAAAAAAAAAACAAGTGGTCGGGACTTTTATGCATCAGTTGTTGATTGAATGGAGGAAAATCTGAATGTGATCTGTAGGTTGACTGTAAGAACGTTTTGGGTTTGAAACGGACTAAATGATTGAAGACGTCCAACATACTGTACTTCAATATTATGACTTTTCAATAAAAAAAAATTATATTATATTATATTATTAAAATATAATATAAATTATATTATATTTTAATAATATAAATATCAAAATATTTTCAAACAGGTTTCCAGAACTCTCCCCAGATAAAAACACCCAAACAGCCCAAAAAATGGCATCCTTCTCTACATATTAAAATGGGATAGAAGAAAATAGTCTTGCATATTCTAAAAATTACACACTTCCTCATCTTGTGGCATTAGACTGCCACATTTATGTCCACAGCCCTGATACAAAAACCGTCCCTGTCCTGATCCAATAAGAATTTCTGAGAGCCTGTTACAGTACTTAATGAGTGTGAAAAGGAAATTGTGTGAACGTGGAGACTAAGAGGCCCATAAAACCATTTTCATAAATGAACAGTACTTCGGTGCCCCCAGACAAGGTTTGCGATGGACTGCAACGTTTTTATCCCCTCTATTTGGTCCAAGCTCTGTGCGCATTATGTGCTGAATAATTGAATCAAGCTGTGATTTGGTTCTGTTCCATTGAACAAGTGCTGAGATGTTTCATGACTGTGGTTCTCCTGGCTTCCTCTCTCTCATAAAACACCTACCCGCTGCCAACAGCACCACAACAAGCGTTCTCACTGCTTAGCGATGAGCGCTATACTTCGGTTTCCCCAGCAATGCCTGAAAAACCAAACCGTTAGGGCACTCACCACTGAGAGGATCCTTCTGTGCCGGTTATCTCCAGAACGTCGTAGTCTTCTTCCAATTGAAAGTCAGAGAAGACCAAGGCGATGGTGTCTCCTGGTTCAGCCAGCACGGTCCAGGTGCAGTCCGCATTGTTGTTGTACTCCTGGGGGTAATTTGGACTGGTGATGACACCACTTTGACCCCGTAGGGTGCCGCCACAGCCATCGTCCGCTGTGAAGAGGTGATACAAAAATAGACACATTTAACTTCTTAAATCAGCTGGAAATAAGAGAATGATAAGATGCCATGGCACTCAATGGGGGCCTTGAAGTTTGAGGCAACACTTGCAGGCCAGTGATGAAATACACTGTAACATGGGGGTAATTAATTGAGATCTATGTAAAATTCTGTTAATTATTTGTAGTCAAAACCTGTTCTACTCTTTAAAGCTGTGTTAAGGAGACGATTATATAACAAATAGGCACTTAAAGGCTGCTGTGGTAATTGAGCCCCCTGGCTCTCCCAACCTTCCTTAGTGAATCAAATGCAATCTCTCTATTTTTCACTCTCTTGATACTCAGTCTTTCTTCCTGACAGCGAGTCCGTGAGGTGAGGAAAAAGCGCCGAGCCAACTGAGGGTGAAGGCGAAGCAACAGACCCACTGACTTCCCTCCCCCTGTTTTTTTTTTTTTTCTTTTCTATGCGTCCCTCCCCTGAGAAAAGGAAGAAATCAAAACTTTTTGACATGGAGAAAAGTTGAGTCTAGATACCTGACCTCCTTTTCAAAAAGACTATTCCCCAACATCACCTAAAGAGGTATTGTCTCTAGAACAACGTACATAAAATGAATATAAAAAAATTGTTAAGACAACCATGCTGCATCTAAAAGTATTTTTGTAGTTGATAAGTTGGAAAAACTCTTTGTTGGAGATTGTACAGGTAACTGGGGACTACAAGATATCCATGGTGAGTTTTCGTAGAAATCATATAGAATCTGAGATGTTTAGTTGAGGTGTCAAAGTTGGGTCATCTCAACAGACCTTAGTCAAGGAAGAGTCATATTTAATCTTTGACAGGAATGAAAACAAGGCTGTGAGGAATAGATGTACAGTGCGTTCAATGGACTGTATGGTTGTTTATCAACATAAAGACTGTTCTGCTGACAAAATATATTTCCAAAAACTTTCAGTAGACAAAAACTCCATGAAACAGTTTTGAAAGTTGTGAGTTTTGTAAAGTACTTGTGATCTAGGACCTTCACACACTGTGTGCCATTGTGAAAACTGTAAGTCTATCTCTCAAAGCCTCATTCATCCAAGCGAATTCAATATGGAATCTACCCTGATTAAGGTCGATTGAAATTGCAATTCTTCAAATGTCCAAAAGTCTGAGACTAATATTTGTTTGTTTATTATTATTGTTCAATTAACATAATACATTTCAGGATATTTTATTCGATTATCGATGCAGAATATACAAATATACTTCTGAATATACAAATATGAAAAATATTTCTCATTCAAACTGTCAATGTTTCTTTTTTAAATACTTTTTTTTTCTCATTTTATGGTAACTAATTTTATGGTAATAAAGTTTAATGTACACTACCATTCAATTATTATTATTATTTTTTAAGAAGTCTCATGCTTATCAAGGTTGCATTTACAGTATTTGATCAGAAATACAGTAAAGCAGTAATATTGTGAAATATTACAATTTAAAGTAACTGTTTTCTATTTGAATGTATTTTAAAAGGTGATTTATTCCTGTGATGGCAAAGCAGTCTTCAATGTCACAGGACCGTTCAGAAATCACTCTAATATGCTGATTTGCTGCTCAAGAATTATTAATGTTAAAAATTGTGCTGCTTATTTTTTTGTGAAAACTGCAATACATTATTTTTTCTGCATTCTTTGATGAATAGAAAGTTCAAAAGAACAGCATTTATTTGGAATTGAAATAAACATCACTATTTTATGCTAAAATTATTTTTACATGTGCTCACAAGCTTTTGAACTCCACTGTGTAGGAAAAAATAAATAAAAATTCACACTTACAGTAAAAAGACATCCCTGCCCTGTAAAGCCACTAGTTTGACAGCTATAGAAGAATTCTGAATTATGGGTGCATGCCAAGTGGATATGTTGCCTTCCAGGCAAGTAAAGGAGCAAAAAGCCTCAGTGTAAGCGAGTGAGTGACTCATAATGATAACTAAGAGCCTCTCTGGGGTAAAAGAAGGGTTGAGGGGAAAAGAGAGTGATGGGAGATTTGTTTAGGAGGCGTTTGAGTTGGCGTTCGTGTGTGAGTTCGAGAGGGAGGAAGGAAAGACAACACGAGAGAAAAAGTGAGTCATCACACCTACCTACCGGGCAAAATTCTCTCTCACCAGCCAAATAAACAAACTCTATGTCAGAGCGAGTGCAGAGTGTGCGTATATGCCTCACACAGGTGAAGGAGCTTGCTTGTCACTGATGGGTGATGAGTTCTTCTCTGACAGGCCAGCATGGGATTCATTAGCAGTGACTGGCTAATCGCATGATTTCTTTTCTGTGAGTGGAAAACGGCGGGAGGACCTGGGCCCTGTCAGTCTTCCGTCGGATCCGTCACTCTTACATTTCCCCAGAGAGACACAGAGCATATGTGAGGAGCAGCCTCTGAGAGTTCTAGAACAGAGGGATGGAGAGGGAAAAAAAAGCGCAACGGAGGCAGGGGAGGGAGGGCTTGGAGAGAGGACCGGCTATTGGTATTCCAGCCGAGAGTTTCCTTCACACTTCAGTAGAACACACCGATCACTGGCCTCAGCTCTGCTTCTCAGTTTGGTCGTTTGATCTTGTAGAGACTTTGTGACTTCATGTCTAAACTGCTAATATTTATAACAGGCTTTGCGAAAAATTATTTACCATTTGCAAAAAACTAAAAGCATCACTAAAATCTAGATTAACAGTTCATGAAGGCGATACCAGTGTTCACAAGTGCTGGCTTTAATGAGTACATATATGCAAGGAACACATGACCAATCACAATTCATTATGCATACAGATGTCAGAATGACAACCTGTCACAATTCGCTACACATACAATACTGTTTAAAAGTTTGGGGTCAGTGAGGTGTTTTTTTTTTTTTTTTTTGGAATAAATTTAATTGATCAAAAGTGACAGTAAAGACACTTAGAAAAGATTCCTATTTCAAATAAATGCTGTTCTTTTGAACTTTCTATTTACCAAAGAATCCTAAGAAATGCATCATATTTTCCACAAAAATATTAAGCATCACAACTGCTTTCATAATTGATAACAACAAGAAACGCTTTTTAAGCACACAATTAGCATATCGCTGAAGGATGGCAGTGAAGGCTGGAGTAATGACTGGTTAAAAATAAAAATCTGCTTTTCTATCACATAAATGCATTACATTTTAAGACATTCAAATAGAAATCAGTTATTTTAAACTGTAATAGTATTTCATAATATGAACCACCCCAAATCTTTGAATGGGAATGTATATTTATAACACTATAGGGTAGAGTGGGGGAAAACGCCCCCCTACTATTTTTCCCAAAATAACCACAAGATACATTTTTATTGTTACTATGGACTACGTTGGCAAGAGTGACGTAGAGGTTTTCACCATGAAGCTTACACTGGTGATGTACCGGTGAGAAAACGGATTTCACAGTAAATTATCTAATTTTCAACAGTAAAAAAAACTATAGCTCTGTGTATTAAATGCCGCTCCATTTGAAAACAGGTGATGGAGATTTACCACTAATCACGGAACCGGCTTTACTGACTAGATACGTAGCATCAACTAACAAAGTGTTTCAAATAGGCTATTACAATCTTGTAATTCATAATTATTGATTATATTCTTTACAATTTTAAGCTAAAATTGCCTGTACTCTGATTTTGCTATAGGTGGGGTAATACGCCCCCTTTGGTACAAATTTAATTTTTGTTAAAAATGTAATAAATTGAAAACTCCGGACATTTTTCATACTTGGTTTATAATTTATGCCATTGTCACTAAAACTATGATAACTGTTTCGGACACATTTAACTTTTGTTTCACCGAGAAAAAAAAATGACATAATCCTTAAGGGGGTGTTTTCCCCACTTTACCTTACTTTGTATAGTATTTATATTACATTACTTTGGCATTAAATACAATACAATATTTGTAATACTATTAAGTTAACTTAAAGTGAGTTTCTTCTATGACAGATGGGGGAATTTTTTTTTTCCTTCTGACTGCCATTAACATATTGGAAAGACCATCATTGATTTATTTATTTATTTATTGGCGCAAATGGATATACAAAAAAAACATATTTTCTGTTATTTCCCCATCATCACTATAGAAGTATACCCAAATGTGATGATTTTTGAACCCCAGAAATATGAAAAGTGTCCATCACTGAGTAGTATGAGAAAGAGACAAGCATAACCTGTTGGTTTTACCACAGCAAAGCCATTTTTGCACCATGGTACATGAAATACAATGTACAAAATACTATAGTACACATCGCAATCATTCATTGTCATAGTATGTAAAAAGTATCAAATCACCCCTCATTTTTGCCCCATTTCCTGACAACTACTGTATGTGACAGAATTTTAGTTTAAATCAGTCAGTTTTCTTAAGCTCAGACAGACCTTTGAACTGCCCCAAGGAAGTCTCTTTAATGTCAAAGTGACTTGTTCAATTGGCTTGGATAAATGGATGATGTGTGATGCATAAAGATCTAAGCCCCTACAAAAGATGGTCTGCTTGTGTTTCATGTCTCTTCATACTGCCTTCCTCGGGCTCTGTGGCTGCCATGGTAACACAACAGCGAGTGGTGTGCAGCGGCACCCTGAGACCCGAGAGCCAGCACTGATAAAGAAGAACAACAGGGAAAAGAAAAGGGTTTTGGAGGAACAACAGATCCAACCAGTTCGTGAGATTTCAACTTCTCGGTTTTCTCTTATTTTCTTTTTGGAACGAGCATTCCTGTTCAGTGTGCCATAGAGGAGGGTGCCATGCCAGCAGCCCGCCATTTTGACGTTTTGATTGCGGAATACTGAATCTATTCCCACAGTGCGAGTGAATGTGGGGGTTGAGAGGGCTGTGAGGATACAGACCATGTGGAGATGCTTAGATGCAGAGATCTGAACGTATATGTTCATCTGGGAAACTATTTACTAAATGTAAAATATTTATAATGTGCTCTATAGGAAATGATAAATAAGTCAGACTTAATACTGTGAAGAGGCCTGGAAGATAAGCAGTAATGAGTTCAGAGAAGAAAGATGGCTTCTGGAGCCTTACTGACACTGTGTGACTCCTTTGAGGGAAATGACCCAACATCCTGCCACCTTCTGGCCACCCATAATCAGAGCCAGAGACGAGGCTGTCTGCTGTCGGCTAGCACAGCCTTTGAGTTGCTGTTTTCTCTACTTGTGTACAGAGCAGAACTTCATTTGGTGACAGTGGCATGGCTAATTAATTGGAAAACCATTCAAATAGAAGAGAGAAAGCATGACGGATGATAGAGGATACAAAAGTAGTTAAGATTTCAGAACAGCGATTTAGTGTCATATATATGTTTAAGGTTACTTCCCTGCTGACTTACGGTGCGTTTCCGCTACAATCATCTAATCTGCACTCAGTGCCGCTGGCAACGCTACAACGTCACTGCTTTGGGGCGTGTCAAATTTAGGGCAGAGCACGCCTCTTAAAACAATGTTTACACCCATGTTTGCGTTTCATCTTCCTCTTTTCACAGCGATTGGTTGTCACCCAGCATTTTTCGCTCGACATTTGCCAAGGAAAGTCGAGGAATGTCCAACATTTTTGAAGCTCTCAGTGCTTTCTCCACTGCCGCTTTCAATCCCAAAATACAACGCACGAGTGTTTACGCTCAACTTCCATAGGAATGAATTGAAAACGCTCGCTCCGCTCGCTACGTGCCAGTGGAAACACACAGTCTATAAATATAAATTACGGGGGGTTTTTTGGCACCAGAAAATGGACAAACAAGATTTAAAAAGATAGCATTTCAAATTTAAAAGATAACATTTCAAACTTAAATTATAGCCTATTAAATGCAAGTAATAAAGTTTTAGGCCTGGTTTCACAGAAAGGGCTTAGATTATGCTAGGAATAGGCCATAGTTCAATTAGGAAATTTAAGTTGTTTTTATAAACATGGCTTAGGGACAAAAAAATAAATAAAAATCTTTATCATTGTTTATCTTGATATAAAACAAGTCTAAAGGTTGATTTATACTCTTGCATCAAACCTACGGCGTAGCCTGACATACACTTCTCCAAAAATGTAACAATTCATCAAATCTATGTGGACCGCAACCCAGGTCAAAAAAATAATTAAATCTGCGATAGTGTCGCATTTCCTCATATGCATTTCTGCTTCCGACATAACTACAGTGAAAACAAAGATGGTCTAACACGTCAAGCTGCAACAAAAGTCGCCACCATCACTACTGACATTTCACCAGCAACATTCTGTGGACACTGCCTACTAGTGATCTGCATGCGTAATTGTACGTCGTCATGGACAATGACGCAGAAGTATAAATGAAAACCGCGTAGAGGCTACAGCATAAGTCTGAGGCATAACTATAAATCAGCCTTAAGGTGACTTCACTTATGACTTTATTTTAATTATATAGGCTATAGATGAGATGACTTTATTCTTTGCCACCTTTTTTTAAACCAAAAAGTTTGTTTAAAAATAAAATCCCTAAATACATTATCCCTGCTGTACCCCCTTCTGCATTCTGGTTAAGAACCATAAGATTAACTGTACCAAGAACTGCAGTATGATTCAAATACGGCACAGACATGTCTCCTGTAATATTTTTCAGAAATACTTTATTGCTAAAGTTAAGAAGGAATGAGCAGCTGGAGACATATTGTTAGATCGACGGTTGTAAGATCCATGAACTGATAACAAAAGTCATGCGGGGCAGAAGGACACCAGTGAAGGATAGTGGAGCTTCAGCATTGGCAAGTGGGGGTCGTCTTCTGGCATTGCGTGGCTGAGCATGTGTGTCTTTACGTGGGCTTCCTGTCCCCCAGCCCGGGCACAGATGGCCCTAGTTCATACTGGCCTGCGAGAACACACTCACACCCGATCTGGAGACCACAGCTACTGTGCATTACACTCGCATATGTCTAATACATTATACATGCTATTATCTGTGGAGCACGTTTTCATTGTTTTATTAACTGCTAGACCTGTGTATGTTTTTATGAGTGTGTCATGAATATGTGAATATGCCCATGTACAATTAATTTATGCATGTTTATGAGCCCTTGTGTATAACAGAATGGACGTAAAATGTAAGCACGTCATGTCAATGGGGGTTCAACGTGTTAATATTTGGCCTCAAACTGTCAGCATGTTTTCAGTGTATCATGACCGAGAGCATTTGGATATCCCTTTTCCCCAGGCAACAGCTACCACGTGACCTCGCTGTCTCACAAAACGCATTCATGTGGCTTTCACACGTCGGCAGGTATCACCTCGGGGGTCTCTACTGCGGCTCATCCAGGAAAAATAGAACTGTGCAGCCAACCTGCTACTAAACGCTGGGATATCTGTCAGC
Organism: Onychostoma macrolepis; assembly: GCF_012432095.1. Classification (NCBI taxonomy): domain Eukaryota; kingdom Metazoa; phylum Chordata; class Actinopteri; order Cypriniformes; family Cyprinidae; genus Onychostoma; species Onychostoma macrolepis. Next base: position 13,509,284 of record NC_081173.1, read on the forward strand.
CCTGATAAAGACACTTGGTAACCTTTTCTCAAGTCTCTCTTGAGGAGGTTCAATCCCGCCTGGCCCATTTGGAGCCCCCAGACTCACCTCGGCAGTACGGCAGGGGGAAGTCCCAGGCAGCGGTGCCGGAGGAAGTGGCCAGGCAAGAGAGCACAGTGTGGCCCTCCAGCACATAACCCTGGTTGCAGCTGTAGCGGATCTTATCACCGATGTTGAAAGTAGAGCCCTGCTGCATGCCGTTCAGGAGCTGGCCTGGATTCCCACAGGTGTAGCTTGGAAGGGCTGGAATGTGACAGAAACAAAAGGTTTTAACTGTAAACGGTTTTCTATATAATAAACTGAGAGAGAGAGAAATACATTGAGATTTTTAATGTATGAGGTATTCCTGTAAAATTAAGTCTAAAGTGAAATAAACTGCATTTTAAAATACATTTTAAATTGTAATATTTCACACACAACTGTTTCTATATCTATTCTATATAGGCTAAAAGACATCTTTACAAAAGTCTACAATATAGATGTAGGGTTCCAATTTGCGGTAATAGCCTGAAATTATACAATAGGCTATATCTATAATGCAACTTCATAATACCTATAAAATCACAGCATTACTTTTCATTATTATGATTTTCAAGCCATTTACAGTACTTCGACCCATCAGAAGTCATTGTGACTTACAATTTCATTGACATTTGTCAAGATTTAACACATTATGTACATGATAAATGGATGCAAGACATTATGGCAACACAGCGCATTAATGTCTAAGGCAAGTCAGTTTACTAGGAAAAATGAAAATTTTAACATTTCAAAAATGTCAAACGACCAGTTGGACAACAATTACAATTTTTGTTCTTCTGCACAGAAGGCTTAATAAAATATAGACAGATATAGAATGACCGACAGACAGAACAGAAGGAAGGAAAGAAGGATGGAAGGATGATGGATAGATGAATGGAACGATAGATAGATAGACAGACAGACAGACAGACAGACAGACAGACAGACAGACAGACAGACAGACAGACAGATAGATAGATAGATAGATAGATAGATAGATAGATAGATAGATAGATAGATAGATAGATAGATAGATAGATAGATAGATAGATAGATAGATAGATAGATAGATAGATAGATGAACAACAGAAAGATATAGAATGATAGATAGAATGATAAATAGAACGACAGATTAAACATTTGCGGGTACAGATTTACAAAATACCCATACTGGAAGATAAGCTCTGCTAATGGCAATGACCTGTTAGCAGGAATAGTACACTGCTGTCTTAGTAGTGCTGGCTATGGAGAGACAGCTAGTGAGAGAGAGAGAGAGAGAGGTGGGCTGACTGCTGATTACATCAGTGCTGATTAGGAGAGCAGTTTCGTCACTGCACATGTGAGAGCATGTGAGAACACCTCGTTTGACTCGCACACACACACACATATTTATCAGCATGCATATTAATGAACAGTTACGCAGGTGTGAGAAATATACACTTGAGATTGTGTGATTTTAACCAGGACTGAGTTGAGTGCTCCCTTAACCGTTAATTAACTTGATTGAACGAGTGGCATGAGCATGAGCCAGAATGCTAACTAGATTCTCCTGTCGCTGGTCCGGCAGAACTGTTCAAAAGAATGAAGACCATCTACTTTCTCTTTCTGATTTTGCATATACATAAATCATAAATGCATAATGGATCTGTTTCTTAAAGTCTCTCAAGGCCAGTAGGGATTTCTGTTTAAGTATTCTGCGCAGCCTCTGGATGTCCCCTCAAACACTGTTCTCCCTGTGGCCCCGCTGCATTTGTCATCTCCAGTCTATAACTCACAGGACTGACTGTACCACCCTTGCAGTTTGACTGCTTTAACCATTTTAAGGGTCGCTATATCCTGCCCGAGTGCTGAAACGGCAAGAGATGCTTCTCGCGTTACGTCTGCATCTATGACCCTCCTTCTATTTCTCTTTCTCTGTCGCCATTTCCACTGAACCAGAAAGAGAGAGAGAGAGAGAAAGAGAGAGAGAGAGATTTGGGAACAAAAGAATAAACGCTATTCTTGTAAGCTGGTGAAGAATAGGATTCAGTTCTAATATTTCCATCACTTTTTTCCCCTTTTTTTAACAAATTCCACTTGAGAACTACTGTCACAATTACAACAAAGTCTGGTGCGCTTCGTAACTCATTCCAGTCAGAGTCACTCAGTTGGACAGGTTAAACATCATCTGAACAACATGTAAAGCAAGCAGTTGCAGATAAATAGATAAATAAATAATGATGGCCAATAAATGTTTATATCTTTCTCAAAAGTGCTCAGTACAGCAACCTGATAAAAATTTGTGTCTGCGATCAAGAGACGGGTATAAATGACACAGCAAGGTCAAGAAATGAAGTTTGCGTATGTTCACAACAATCGTGACACTCATAAACTGCTTAGCATGCAATATTTCCACAGCAGATTCAAGAGAACTGATTTTATGCTGATGAGGATTGATTTGTTTTACCAGCAAAAAATAACTGAAGCAGCAGCAGGCGTAAATAAGTAATTTGCAACAGCGAGAGGGCAACACCACATACAAATCACTAATGAAAACATATAGTTACCTAGAAAGCAAGTCTGTCTGTGACTTTAGCACGTATAGGTTATGTTATGAAAGTTGCATGTCCACGCACATAAAAATGAATATGAAAGCTCTGGCACAATCTGCTCTGACACGCCTACCACTCTCCACAGTCTATACTTTAAAAGTGACATTGTGAAATTGATCCCAACACACTAGCACATTAGCTCAATAAGCAGTTTCTGCTTTGTTGAGCAACGATTCAATCAATGCCTTTCTGTGCGTGCACAATTACCAGGCAACTGCAGTGAACACTCATCACCTCCCTGCACACAACAGGCAAGACATGCAATCTTTTGCAAATCCCACAATTCCTTCTACATAGGAGAAGAGTATTAACGGCTTCCCACTAAAACGTAATGACACCCATGCATGAGTTCCAGCTGAAAGGAGGCTGTTGAGCTGTGCATGGAAATAAATTGACTTTAGCACATCCACCTGGTCTTTTATGCTTTCTGAGGGACGTTTGAGCACAAAAAAATATGAAGTTAAAATGTTTGTTCAAAAAAAAAAAGGTCTTCACTTCTCAATCATTTTTTCCAACCTTGTATGACTTACTTTCTTCTGTCAAACAAATCAGACTTTAGTGGGGGGGTTTTTTGTTGGTTCATTCAATGAAATTAAATGGGGTCGGGTATTATTTGGACCCCAACATTCACGATATCTTCTTTTTCCCCCACAGATGTCAGTAAGCCATACAGGTCTGAGGTAATCTATTTCTTCTTTCTTAGATCAGACTAAAAACAAAGACATTACGAAACTGCATATTTTTGTCAAAGACATAAATGTGTATTTTTGTTTATGCCCCAGAGTAATAGCTGTTAAAATTAAGCATCAAAATGCAATTTTGTTCAGATGATTATATAAATAGACCCAACAGTGGAACTTTTGAAAGACAGTTGAAGATAAACCTACAGGGATTACATGTTCTTTCGGCCTATAACAACCACCAAAAAAAAAAAAAAAAAAAAATGCTTCATATTTAAGAGATAAAAAGGGATATTTGGCAGAGACCTGCAAAAAATTATCTTAAAATAACTACAATTATTTATATATTTATATATATATATATATATATAGCAAACAAATTAAATTCAAGTAAAATGTCTACTTTAACGTTTCAAATAACTTGAAAACAAAGTCAAAATATGGGAGAAATAAATGTTCCAAACTGAAAAATCGTCACTTTCATTTTACCATTACACCTATACACATAAAATACCAAGTTTATTAAAAAAAAAAAAATAGAAAAAATAAAAAGATTACTTGGCATGCTCAAACAAGTGTTGGCTGCATTATATTATATTATATTATATTATACTATACTACAGGGGTGTTGAATGTTTGAATATAAATGGCTGATAAAAGTTCTAAGGTGTGCAATTATTTTCAAGGCTTTCATGCACAGCCAAAGTAGTTCCAGGCAGGTCTTGACCGCATTACATTTCCACATCCATAAGATTTCTGTTATTTCAAAGGTCCTTTCATCACTTGAACAATGTCTTGAGGTGTGGTAACTGTAGGATCAGAACGAGTCAGACAAAACTAAGATTCGATCAGAACATCGAAACATGAGGAGCCGAAATTCCAGAAAAGCCCAACAGGACATCATAAATCTGTCCATGGTACTCTGGCGCCATGAGTCTGGAGCAAGCCTTACCAACAAGCCTCTTTCACAGAACAGCTCGCAACATTAAGACAAAAGAATACTTATTGATAAGTACAATGCCAGAAGGAGATCGTCAAATTTGGGACAAGTAATCATTCTTTGTCAAATGTATCATATTCTGGTTATAGAAATCACATCCAAAAGTATACTTTGCGAGTGTGTAAAATTCGGACCATGTGACTGATAACATGCTGATTTATGATGGAATGAACAACCCTAGCTAAGAAAATAGCCTATCTAATTGGTCAAGACACCAAATGGCATGTGTCCAGAAGCCGAGTTTAAAAACTCAGGACACCATCAAATCTTCCCTTCTCGCCACTGCGTTTTGACGCTGTTTTTTTTAGCGCTCTCTGAGCATGCTCTGGCCTACAGGCTAGTTGCTACTTAACACCACGATGAGAAGAAAAACCACCTAGTCTCGTTACACCCTTTCTTTCTTTTATTTTAGTTTATTTTCCATTGCGAGTTTCGTGTTCTCAGTTTAAGTTTTGCCGCCACGCCTTGTCTCCGAGTTCACCTTGAGCCTGTGACCACCTCAAAACTTCAACCAGACCAACTCTGCATCTTCAGCCAACACCCAAGACATCCCTTCAACGACTGCTGAACTTCCAGCCAATCACCAACTCGGGAAACCCCTTTTCCTGCAACGACGACGACAAAAGGGAATCCCTGTAACACAAAGGTAATGCAAGCAAGTAACCTTCAGGTCCAACTGAACTGGTGCATTTAATATAAATGTTAGCCTCATTGAGAAACTCAATGCGAGGGTTAATTAAGTGATTGATGGTTGTTCAGGTCTATGCAATAGCACATATTGCTATAAACATGGGATTTCACATTCTCATTCTCTAAACTCATCCTTTCTCTCTTTCTGCAACGTGTGAATGTGTGAATGCGTGTGTTCATGTGTTAGATTAGTTTATGTCTTAGGTTTAATATAAATAAAGTCTTATTTATATTGAAAAGAGAAGTATCTTGTGTTTTGTGCTTACAAATTAATGTCTTAATCTGCCGATCTTGTTACTGTGCTTATTAATAGTGTTTTCACTATATTTTGGATTTTAATATCCAGTGCAGAGTTGATGTTGAACGGCTCGTTCAGTGAATCGCTGCCGACTCAGTGATCAGCCACAGAACAGTAATTCTGTTCAAATTCCCTATAAAATCATAAATGATTCCCTTTGAGCTAAATTAAATTATTTACATATTAAACCCTACATAACCATAGTATAAACTGTCTGTTGAATTATTAGAAAATAAAGCACACCTGAATTGGATCACCACCTGTGATATCAATGTTTTTTTTTTTTGTCAATTACCAATGTTTCTGCATTAAATACTGTTCATAATGTTTGACAAGTGTTAAGTCAACAGTAGGTTCTACAGTCAAAATTTTGTTTCGTGCAAGCCATTATGACATCCGAATGAGTCAGTGGATTCACACTTAATCCCAAGGGGATTGTGTGAAAGTCAAGAATACTCCAGCTTCAATGAGTGTTTCTCTCTCTCTCTGTACCCTGAGTCATAAGGGCTCTGGTCTCTTTGCGTTTCATCTGGATCTAGTTTATTTCTATTTTCTTAGTAGCTTGAGTCAGCAGAAAAGCAGACACAGAGGTAGGGTAAAGATGAGCTTAATAAATGCACAATTTATGTTCTCAAACCACTGGGGGTTGAAGGTGTCTGTCTCACATTGAATGGTCAGTAACATTATGTGCTCATAATTGGCTCAGCATCTGCCCAGAGGAAACCTGCTTTGATTCTTCATTCTGTGTGGTTATTTATTTTATTTATATATATATATATATATATATATATATATATATATATACACACATACACTTATTTATCATCTCTGAGCTGGCAAGATGTGCCATAAACAGCAGGATTTCAGAGCCAATTAATTGGTAGTATGGCCAGCTCATAATCACATTTGGTTGTGGAAATATTCACACACACACAAATATGCTGACAGTATAATTGTGATGATAACTGTTTTAGAACAAGAAATTAACTCATAAATTGGAATGAACCTAGATTTCTTCCTAAGAGAATACACACAAGGCTGTTTGTGACAACCTGTCGCTGCAGTGATTCTAGATGGACAAACCAAAGCCCATGAAATATTAATAAGCACTCAGACAGACCCTAAAATTCAAGACTGTGTAATCCATTGGGCCCCTTAGAGCTTGTGGAGCAGAATCCTTCAAGAATTTGGCCGTCAGAAAGTGACAAGAAAAGTGAAAGAACAAGAGGCATGAAGAGCAGCGTCTCTTCCAAGAACGAATCTACAATTTCAGCCCTCAGGGGTCACAGCCTCTCACTCAGTATAAGATGTTGTAGTTTGACATTTCTTATTTTAAGTATGCAGGGTGACAAGTTCAAATCTTGGTCGACTGATAATTGGATTTTTTTTGGCTGCGTGTTATTTTGTGATTTAGACGACACATTCAGAAACGACCATACATCCAGTAAAAATAAAAAATAAAATACAACATTGTTAGCATACGTCATATAAAATAATATATTTTATAAAATATACACTTCCGTTCAAAAGTTCAGGGTCAGTAAGACTTTTAAAAATGTTTTTATCTTCTTATGCTTACCGAGGCTTATGTAATCAAAACTGATATTTTGAAATATAATTAGAATTATTATTATTTTTATTTTTTTATTGCAACCTAATATTTATTCATGTGATGGCACAATTACATTTTTAGGAGCCATTACTCCAGTTGTCAGTGTCACATGACCCTTAATCCTTAATATTTGTGTGTAAACTGATACTTTTTTCCTAGGATTTTTTTTTTTAATGAATATATATATATATATTATTTAAATATATTATTTGTCGTCACTTTTGATCAAAATAATGCATTGTTGCTGAACAAACTTTTTTTTTCAAAATTAAATGGTAACACTTTACAATAAGGGTCATTAGTTAACTACATTAGTTAACGAACTAATAATGAACTGCACTTATACAGCGTTTATTAATCTTTGTTAATGTTAATTTCAACATTTACTAATACATTATTAAAATCTTGTTAACATTAGGTAATGCACTGTGAACTAACATGAACTAACAATGAACATCTGTATTTTTATTAACTAACGTTAGCGAAGATTAGTAAATCCAGTAACAAATGTATTGCTCATGGTTAGTTAATACATTAACTAATGTTTAACTAATGAACCTTATTGTAAAGTGTTACCAATTAAATAAACAAACAAACAAACAGAGCTAACAAAGCCCAAACATTTGAATGATAAGGTATATTAACATATAATTTCATTATATATTATATAAAATAATGCCAATTTTAAAATTCATCTGTTAATGTTGCTGCTTGACAGACAATAAAAAGTGACTGCAGAGGCAAAAAAACAACAATAAATAAATGAAGACATACATAATGGGCATTATGTGATCGCTAACTGCACATCTTTCAGAACTAAGACTAAAATGAGTTTGCCTCATTGTATATAAACACTAACAGTGATAATCTAATTTAGTGAGAAATTTTAGTGCGCTAAGGTTAAATTAAATCACATAACTGCCTATGGCCTGTTCATCCTGTACCCCATAAACATGGCTTTTACCATCGGCCCTCTGGGCTTTCAAAAATGTTTATGCAATGTCTTTATATCATTCTTATCTACATCTTTTTGTGTCTAAGGTTGCAAAAGTCTAGTGGCACCTCACTAGACCGGGCAGCTTTTTCTTTCTTTGATACCTGCTTCTCAAGAGCACTGAGGGCCAATACACTTAATCTGGAGGCGTCTTGTCACTTTCGTTCTAAAGAGCTCTACCGCTGAGAAAATTTCAAACCACCTGGGCCTGCTATGGCTGGCGCATTATTAAAAGCCTTTCATACAACCGTGCACTGTTATATACAGCGGGACAGAGACTGAGCACCTCTGGAGAAGAAAAACATACCTTGGATGTTTTACTAATTCGGAATTAGCCGATTTATTTGCTTATATGGTGTGATGAGCGAAGCAACTGAGCAAATAATGTGAACTTGCTTTCCACAGGAACATACTCGGAGTGAGACCTTAGTCTCATCGCGTTGCCACGGCAACAGGCACCGGTCCACCTGGGTGCGGTGGGCCGGTGTCAGCAAGGAACGTAGAAGGACGGGAGTGTCAGCGAGCTCGTGTTTGTTTGTATCTTCTCTGTTTCACACATTAGAGGGACCCCCGTGTGTGAGGAAGAGTTTCCAAACGTAGCTCCGGCGTTACCGTTTACACCTCCACTAGTCTGCTCTTTCTAAGAACTGGCGGTCTCACAGGCTGATTCGCATCGCTCACCCACAGACAAAAAAATCCCCGCTGTCTGCCTTCAAAGCTATTTAGCAACAAGCCCATGTACCTTTTTAAAGCAGCATGTGTAATGATGCTACTTACTGCATCCTGCGGTGAGGTTAAGGAACTATACATTTGCATTCAAAAACATGATACATTAATATATGCTTTGGTAAAATCACCGGTTTTTGTGAATGTTTTCTCAGCCTTGTGTTATTTTTTTTTATTGTTTTATTATAATTTTTTTATTATTATTTTATATTTATGCAGCTCTTTCTTTTTGTAACTGCGACAACAACAGGATGTGAAGATCCTTTAAGGACAAAATAAAACACTAAAGAATATGTCATGCACCCCATATCCTTACATTAGATTTGGTAATTATTAGGGATGCACGATATTGGATTTTTGCCGATATTTTTCAACTCATTTTCAAGTCTCTCCTGTGCAGAAATTATAAGCTAAATATTTTACATTTTGGTTAGTTTTTAACAAGAACTTATTTGTTAGAATTAAATAAAAAAGGTTTTTTGACAGTACACTGAAGCTTTGAAAATAACTATAAATAAACTATATATCAAATCGCTGCATTTTTCCTTCCAGAAAGATGCAATGTTAAGTGTTAACCCTAACATTTTATTTTAAGATTTAACATTTGTAGATGGTCTAAAGCAAAAGAGTTGTAAAAATTCTGAAAATCTTTTAGAGCTCATGATTTGTTTTTAAAATAAAACACTACACATTAATGAATAAATCAATATATATAAAATTATTTAATTTATAAGTCATGTTTGAGATTTTTCCATGTAAGCTATAGCTTCTGACCATTAAATCAAAACACTCATTTTATGACATCAATTACTGCTTTATTTAATCAGAAACACAGTCTAAATGTTATTTGTGTAGGCCATTTTACTTTTAATTTAATTAGAAGTAGGCCAACATCGCCCCCTACAGAAACTCCTTACGAAATGGGCTTTAGGACCCGGGGGAGGCTGCAGCTGCACATGCCATTACTGTTTACGCCATTCAAACACAGAAGGCGTCTTTCTGCACATGCTTTCACAGATTAAATGCAGCGATCCAAAAGAGTGAATCTGATCGTCATTCAGACAAAACTTTGCTTCAAGAATGAGCCACACTGCTGATGTGATCTAATTGCTAGAACACCCTGAGCACATGTGAGTTAACATATTCCTCTTATCGGCATAATTTTTCATATCGGGCGGTGCCGATATTTACATTTAAAGCCATTATCAGCCGATTCTGATATCAGTCCGATAATATTGTGCATCCCTAGTAATTATAACAGGTTGCAGTTTAAATAATTATATATTTCCCTTAAATTGCATTTATGTTCAAATTTAGACCAACCAAAAAGAAAAAGAAAAAGTGTGACACTCATTATACTAGATTAGATTTCACTTTGTTTTTTGTGTAATCACAACCAATCTACTTTATGATTGGAAAATGAGATTCACAAGCTGCAGCTGAGGGGAAATTTTTAAATGTTTTAAATGAATTTCTTCCTAAATGTAGCCTATTGTATTATGGTGCATTTATTTATTATTATATAAAAATAATTTTATTTTAAATATTTTTTGAAGGTTGGCAACAAATGTATATATATATATATATATATATATATATATATATATATATATATATATATATATATATATATATATATATATATATATATATATATATATATATATATATATATATTATCATTTTGAAGGTTGATAAATGGCAAAAAGCTGCATGCATGATGCATTTATTTATTTTTATTATTTTATTTTATTTATTATTATTTTTTATAATTTTGGAGGTTGATACATGGTCAAAAAAAGTTGCATACAAATTCTTCAAAGAAAAAAAAACCATACAGGAATTTCAAAGTATATGAGAATGATGCTTTATGAGTTCAATGGAAAATGCCTTTGTGGACAGGAACATGCATGGATTGTGCCGACGCTGCTAGCAGGAATCCCTGGACGTGACGTCAGTCAGACAGCCTGTCTGCGTGTGTGAAAGAAAGCGATTGCGTCCTCTCAGAAATCACCCTGCCATTTGGGAGATTTCCATGTGCATCCCTGTGAAATCAATCCATGCCTAACAGGGATCGAGGAAGCAGATCAGAGCCTCTGTAGCAGCTCCTAAATTACACAAAGCTGCCGGCCTGCCTCAGACGAATGTGAAAGAGGAGATGTAAAGCATGCTCGAAGAGTGGTATTGAACAGAGAATCAGACATTTTAAAATGAGGAAGCAGAAAAGAGACACATTGCTGGGGTGACCAACCTCAGCAGAAGAAAATAAGGGGTACTCGGCATGTCCAACAAAGCTACAGAATCACAGTATATGGCTGTATAAAATGATTAAGCGTGAAACGTATTGGAGATGCAATCACTTGAATTTATTGTTATGGCATAGTAATGAGTCACACAAGATAACACATTAGGTTAGCATATACCTAGGCAAATTATAACACTAAAGAATTATGACTGAAAACAATTAATATTAGCTACTAAAACAGTAACAGATCCAGTGAAAATGTGCTCTACTTTCAATGTCAACAAAAACTGGTACAAAAAGTGCAAAGCTAACAGATAAAAGCTGTTAAAAAAAGACTAAAAATAACACATCTGTACTTTTCTGTTCTCAGATCCCTTTTGTATACCACTCATTTTTTCCACCCTCCCTTGATCTGTCTTGATCCTTCCACCGCTGCCAAGTGTAACTTCCATGTAACGCAGCAAAAGCCTGTGTAAGGCCTTTAAACTCAAGCGAAAATTATCTTAACATCCATCTTTCATGAACAGCAATTAACATTGACACTTGCATGCAAAACATACAAAAAAACTGAATTGTTCTCACCTGTAAAGTGCTTAAAATAATTTTTTTTAAAGAAATTCATAATTTTATTAAGCAAGGATGCATTAAACTGGTCAAAAAGGATCATAAAACATTTCTATTTCAAATTAATTAGAATTTTTTTCTATTAATTAAAGAATCCTGTAAAAAAGTATCACAGTTTACACAATAATATTAGGATGCAGAACATTGATAATGATAAGAAATGTTCCTTACGCACCAAATCAGCATATCAGAATGATTTTTGAATGATGTGACACTGAAGACTGGAGTAACAGATGTTAAAAATTCAACTGTCATCACGTAAATAAATTACATTTTAAAATACTATACATTCAAATAGAAAATAATTAGCCTACTTTAAACTGTAATAGTATTTCACAATATAAACTTGTTGTGATGTATATTTTAATCTACATCTCTACATCACTTTAAGAACTGGGAACATGTTACTTTATGGCTGACAAGCAATCAATTAATAAAAATAAATAAATAATGACAAACTTCTTTACAGGTGCTATTCACTGTTTGGGGCTTTTCTCATTTACTGTGTCATCCCATAGAGGAAACAAGAGAACACATGTGTACAAGGACACCGTGCTGTGTGCAGTGTCCCGCTGTGACCTCCACAACTGTCTCTGCCCTCCCAGGGTGGAACTACTCTAGTTTTGATATTAAGCCTCGGGTAGGAATCTCACAGGATTCCCCATCCCACAATTAAAATTAAACAAGCATGTCAACATCCCAATGAACAGTGCAATGTCTAATATTTTTGTATGGGACTAAAGTGTATAATGGACAGTTGTTAACATGCTGGTGCTACTCTTTTCAAACCAATATGAGTTAGAATAGCTCACTGCCTCCATTCAGCAACTCAAAACTGGAAGATACGGCAACTAATAAATATGACATCTTTGATACTGTACATGACTAGAAACTCGTGATATCCATCCATCCAAACATGTTATTATAACTTAAAATTATTGAACTTGTTCAGCTAAACATTATTGGTTTAAATGAACTTATTTTATTCTTGCTCTACCAACCTAAACTAACTGTGTGGAAAAGTTTCCTTAATTGAATTAACTTCACTGAACAACTCTTTTTTTTTTTTTTTTTTTGAGTATATAGTAGCCAGTGTTGGGTGTAACACGTTACTAAGTAACACGTTACTGTAATTAAATTACTTATCCACTGAAAAAGTAAAGTAAGGGATTACTGCTCATTTTTAGGTATTTTAATTACAGTTACTTATAAAGTACTTGCGTTACATACAGTAAATCATTTCAACAGTTCTAAAATCAATATTGAATTTGAAATCTAAATTCACTAAATTTAAATCAGATACAGATAAGACTAAAATCAATCGAATCTAAAAAGGGCCTACTTTTATTTGTGTACACTGACAACAACAAAACATCGTGCTTTTGCAAAATAAACAACAAACAGGGTGCACTTTCTGCCGTCTAGGTCTCCATGAGCAACTTTCCACGCATCACAGACTCAGCAGATATTTGACACAGAGACATGAGAAATGTCTATAGAAAGCTTGTCTGTCTACTTTTAAATAAACAAATTCAAATCGAAAAGGAATATTATCTGATTATGTAATCCGTATGAAACTAAAGCGAGGTACAGTCTTTCCCGTATCTGAATGCTTGAAGTGTATACTTTTAAACTGAACGAATTCTGAGCTCATTATATGCAGTCACCTGGGCGCAAACACCCTCATCTAGATACAAAAAATAGATTAAAAAAAAAAAAGCTTAATCTAAATTTAATCGTTTTTGAAAGAAGTCCTGCTATGAGGAATTAACCTCAGAAGAACAGCGCGATCTGACACGGTTTTATTCAGCAGAGAAGATAATTTATGTAATTTATTCTTACCTTACCTACATTAGTTAACGTGTTATTTTTACATAAACCTGTATGGATTTTACTAGTTGGGCTTTTCCTGAACATCTTGCCAAACTGAAATGTATTGTTTAACTTTTCTTAAGCTTTTTTGTTATACATATATTTTGTTATTCAGAGTATTTCTATTTGTTAACCAAAGAAGGTTACATTTTTTGTTATTTTTAGTATTACAGTTGTTTTAAAGCTAAAAGGCTAAACTATTCTATGTTTGACTCAAATTTAAAGAATAAAGATTTTAATTTCTATTAAGGTTTATAGGGATTTTAAGATGTAGCCTAATTAGCGATTTGAATAATTAAGTTACTTATTGAGTAACTAAGTTACTTTTCAGACAGAGTAATTAGTAATTTAAATACAATATTGATGATGTAATTAGTAATAGTAATTTTTAGTAATTAGTAAAAAATAATTTTTGAAAGTAACTTACCCAACACTGATAGTAGCACATGCATTTATTTACTGGTGTGTGGGTGTGTAATATGCAGGACTAAAGTGCAGTTTTTTTTTGTTGTTTTTTTTCAACTAAACCATTCAAAATTGTGACTGTGCTTGACGGACAGTGATCATAATGCATATTTGCTGCATGGAAAAGAATAGATATGACATTTAGATAGCTCCTTCTATAAAGGTTTTGAACAAGATAAGTTGACTAGATAGGCTGATTTTCTATTTTAAGAGAATGAGAATGAAGGATGGTGATTTCTACATAACCACTCAAAATAGTAATTTGTCAGTACTTGACTGTTTAATTAAATTATGAGTAAGCCTCAAAACAGTTTCCCCATCACTGCAAATGCAACACATATGACAAATCCCCCTTCACTGCTGGATGTGTGGCCCATGCTACAGGTAAACATCTGGAGCTAAATCATGTAACATCTGGAGGCACAGCCTACAGATAAATAAAACTTGCAATAATTTCTTAAACAGCTGAGTTGACAGAACAGCTCAGAGAGTGTATAGATCACATGAGGCATTAACATATTTAACTAACTAGTAACTCAAGCAATGTTGGTTAAGCCAATTACGTCACACATTGTTCTGCATGGCATGATCGGAGAACCTGCAAATGAAAATGCACAGCAAAAATCATACAAAAGAACATCATAGTGTAAATGTATGAAATATTAAACACTTCAAATCGCATGAAAGACTGCATACGGCGCTGTAGATTTCAAGAGGTCTTTTGTTAGAGTAAACGTATCACACAAAGGTTCTTTAATGTTTCTAATTTGGAGAAAAAGGGAAACGTACAGAAGATTTAAAGCATCTGCTACTCTTGCGCCTCAAAACAGAGACCTTTTAACCGAATTTAAATGAATTCAGATGAGGACCTTCTCAACCAGATTCAAATCAGCTAAAAGCACGGAGCCAGCATGACTCATGCGGTGGGGTGTCTATGAGGAATGTTTAATTGGATGGCTTTACCCATAATGATTCACTATAATCCTAAAGCAGCTTACCTAAATCAACGGCCAACAGCGTTACATGTATTTGTATTCAGAGTTAGTGGAGAAACCTGTCTATGTGCTGGTATACAGTGAAGTGGAAAGCAATTGATTATCAATAAAGACTCTAAAATAAGGACAAATGCTGACCTAGAAGACCATTCCTCAGTGCTCTATTGGTCATGCTTCTCATTTAAAGGGCATCCAAGTTAATCTCAGATTTTTAACTGCCAAAAAATGCGCAACTTGGTAACATGGAAGCGATCCACCGATGCATCTGCGAATGCCTTGCATTGATGGAAATTGTTCACTGTGGCGGTTTCAAATGCAAAAAGACAATCCATTGACCCTGTGTTTGTTCCTTGACCTAAACGGAGTCTTAATTAACAATCCTCTCTTTTCTGTCCACCAAAACAACTCTTGTGCGCAGCAAAAGTGAGGGCGGATCGATTGAGTCTGCTGATGAATTGCACCATAGCATTATGCTAGAGATTTTTCCAAAGTTATCAGCATTAAAGGTAAACCTCTATTTATAACAATTAACCTTGCGGATGTCAGTTCTGCACAACGCACACAGCAATAGTGACACCCGTGACCTTGTAAATCCACACTAGCTGTACTTGCTACCAATGCTAAGTTAGTCTAGATGGCCTTCTGCTTCAGGAATGAACGGGAATGGAAAAGGCTCTTGGTTCAATTGCGGGGTTCAATCCCCCCTCCTCCTGATCCCACTTGTTTCTTTTTATGTTGTATATTTGTAGCACCGTAAGTACTAGCAGCAGCTGTTTACTCAAAAATGCCAGTTTCAATGTTTTATTCATGTTTTTGGTCGCTTTGGATTAACCCTCAAACTTCACATGCACATTCGCTAGTGTTTGTCTGCTGTGGATGTACTGCAAGAGAAATGAAGAATACGTGCTTCTCTCTGAAGGCAATTTATTCAGAAACAAGAAGCAGTGAGAAATGGATTTTAATAGAATATTGTGACCAGGAGTGGGCAAAGATGATTAATAGTGCTTCAGTTTAGTGATTTAGGAAAACTTGCTTTTATACCAGCTAAAAACTATACCGGTGTACATAACGTGCCCCCACCATAGAGTCTGTTCGGAAGGATGAACATTTTTATTTATATAGCACTTTTAAAACACAGTGTTCACAAAGTGTTGTACAGTAAAAGTAAACAAATAAACAAACATATACATATATACATATATATACACACACACACACATATACACACACACACATATATACACACACACACACACATATATACAATATACATATATATATATATATATATATATATATATATATATATATATATATATATACATATATATACATCAGCGGGATTACAAAATGGAAATATAGACTAGAAAGATATTTAAACTTGCTCTGCCCTTACGTCCATGACATTGACTCACTGCGGAGAATAAATACAAGGGAGGAAAATGTATATTTCTTCTCTCCTTACTCTGTTTATGTGGTAAGTGACATTGTATGCACTGTAATGTAACTGTAACAGGCAACCGTTAGCAATCGTTATTCATTTTCTGTGCCTTTCTGAATAAGGATTCACGCTTTGGGCACACCCCCTAACCCCCACGATGTCATCGTCACATTTATCAGAACTACCTCCTATCTACTGAATAGCAAGATGTTAAACTTGTGTTTAAAGAAAACTTATCAAAAAGGGAAACATAATTTTATGTTTTATGTTACATTTTATGTTATATGTTATGTTATGTTACATTTTCACTGTTTACAATGGCAGGGCCTGCCATCTTGTCTCTTTGGCTTGTTGTTTCTGATTGCACTTTAACCCCAAGGGGGAAATCCAGATCAAATCCCAGAAGGGAAGATCAAAACAAAATCAAGTTAAAACTTGTTTTGAACAATTTCTTTGTCATCTTCAGATTGATTTTAAGTAAGGGGGTCGATTTAAATTGTAAATCGATTTTTTTTTAGGCCATATCGCCCAGCCCTAGTGTGTGTATATATATATATATATATAAATCAATAAACACATGATTACGATAGGATATTTGTATGTGATTTTCTGAATGATGAATGTGTACATCTGAAATGCTAATTTGTGCAGCCATATAAAAGGCTATAAATAGCATATTTTAACAACATTAAACGACCAAATTCCACATTTGATCGTAAAAGGAAGTTATTACAAACACTCGAAGGTGGTTTGAAGTGAGTTCTGAGTAAAAGTGTACTATTCATCTCATAAATTGTCTTATGAAGCATGATGCTAATGTTAGCTCTAATGCAGCTGCAGAACAGGTCCAATTCTTGTTCATAATGCATTTTGTCATAATACTTCATGTAAGGTCGCAAGAAAATATTTTGTTGTATTTATTTAGAAATACTTTTGATAATAGTTGGGTAAATGTATACTGGGATTGAAGCGATGTGGCTTGGTAAACGTTTTATTGCCAGTATAAAGGCTGATAATTGCTGAATAAAAACAAAAGAATAATAAGGATTATGTCTCATACCTGGCGGAAGTGTGAAAGGTTCTGTTTCCTTAAACTAGTTTGTCATGCATTTCTTTATTTCAACACATTTACAGGTAAATCCTAGTATTTTAAATTTGTGATTAATCATAGTCCATGACAGTGATTAACACGATAAAAAATTTTAATCGATTGACAGCACTAATGTAAAGTAAAACATTTCAAACGTTTTTTTGTTGTTGTTTGTTTTAATTTTGATTAGAGCTTACAGTTAATGAAAGTCAAAAATCCAGTATCTCAAAATATTAGAATATTTACATTTGAGTTTCATTAAATGACAATCCCTGCAGTATAAATTCCGGGTATATCTTGTTCTTTGAAACCACAATAATGGGGAAGACTGCTGACTTGGCAATGGTCCAGAAGACAATCACTGACACCCTCCACAAAGAGGGTAAGTCACAGAAGGTCATTACTGAAAGGTGTGGCTGTTCACAGAGTGCTGTATCAAAGCATATTAAATGCAAAGTTGACTGGAAGGAAGAAATTGGGTAGGGAAAGATGCACAAGCAACAGGGATGACCGCAAGCTTGAGAATACTGTCAAGCAAAGCCGATTCAAACATTTGGGAGAGCTTCACTAGGAGTGGACTGAAGCTGGAGTCAGTCCATCAAGAGTCACTACGCTCAGACAACTTCAGGAAAAGGGCTTCTGAAACAGAAACAACATCAAAAGCATATTACCTGGGCTACAGAGAAAAATAACTGGATTGTTGCTCAGTGCTCCAAAGTCCTCTTTTCAGATAAAAGTAAATTTTGCATTTCATTTGGAAATCAAGGTCTGGAGTCTGGAGGAAGATTGGAGAGGCACAGAATCCAAGCTGTTTGAAGTCCAGTGTGAAGTTTCTGAAGTCAGTGATGATTTGGGGTGCTGTGACGTCTTCTGGTGTTGGTCCATTGTGTTTTATCAAGTCCAAAGTCAACGCAGCAGTCTACCAGGAGATTTTGGAGTACTTTATGCTTCCATCTGCTGACAAGCTTTATGGAGATGCTGATTTCCTTTTCCAGCAGGACTTTAGCACCTGCCCACAGTGCCAAAACCACTTCCAAGTGGTTTGCTGACCATGATATTACTGTGCTTGATTGGCCAGCCAACATGCCTGACCTGAACCCAAGATGGAATCTATGGGGTATTTTCAAGAGAAGGATGAGAAACAGTCGATCCAACAATACAAACGAGCTGAAGGCTCAATAGTGCCTCAGCAGTGCCACAGGCTGATCGCTTCCATACCACACCTCACTTATGCTGGAGTTTGTGCTAAAGGAACCCCGACCAAGTATTGAGTGCATAAATGAACATACTTTAAAGAACTTGAACTTTTCGGTTTTGAAAATCCTTTTTTTGATTGATCTTAGAAATGTTCTAATATTATGAGATACTGGATTTTTGACTTTCATGAGCTGTAAGCTCCAATCATCAAAATAAAATAAAAAATAAATAAATAAATAAAACATTTTGAAATGTTTTACTTTACATGTAATAAATTTAGAATATATGAAAGTTTCACTTTTTGAAATGTTACAGAAAAAAAAAATCTAACTTTCACGATATTCTCATTTTCTGAGATGCACCTGTATATATAGAATAAAATAGTATTAAAAATACTATAGTATTTATAAAATAAAAATGCACAATACAAAATTAAATAATAAAATAGAAATACACAAAATAAATTAGGTCAATTTAAATATAAACAAAAAAAATGCACAGAATATGCCAGATAATTTTCTTTGGATAAATTAATATAGTTCATAACATATAGTTAATAAAATCTTTCTTAATATCCTCCTCCTCTCAGTTTCTGTTTTCCTTTCATAAACCCTAATGGTATTTAATAGCAATAAAAATAAATTAAGAAGAGAGAATTAAATAGTTTGAGGAAAGACTGCATATAAGTGTTCTTTGAGATGCCTAGAAAACCTCACTCGCACCAAGCAATCAAACTAAACTTGTCAAATGGTCTCAGGTCTACAAAGCAATCTCTAGTGTGAAAGCACTTTAAGTAGTCCATGTGAGCATTACGTGTTGCTGTTCTGAGAGTTAGCGATTAACTGGAACACTGACAGCATGTACAAAAATGGATGAAAGACTGTCAGGGCTGTCAGGATCCCCACTGATGGTTTAACAGCAGGATGCTGGGTCACTATGGGATAGATGTCTTTTCCCTCCACAGGTATGGATGATTTTGATTTCTGCTGGTTATTAATTTGATTGGTTGGCATATTTCTAATGCAATTAGTCTTGTTTACATCCCATTTATTTAATTTACATGATCACATCACTCTCATTTAATGACACACGCCTGGGATGTGCAACATAGAGCATGCCAAAAAGGTCAAATGATGTGAGGTTGGTTTTCCACTGAATAAATAAAGCAGAAAATCTGAAAAATAAATCCAGTCTCGCACACACACTATTAGGAACCAAAACTTCTGCGAGAAGAGCTTCTCTGGAGCTCATCTAAAACCAGCCTCAACCCTCCACTTCCTGTTATTTGTTCAGCAGCCTAACACATTCCTTCTCTATAAAAAGATGATGATGTAGATGCAAACTGTGTTGCAATATTTTATTCAACAGAGCACCTCAAACGTGTTTCCTTACACATTCTGGCATTTCAGTTGGGAAATGCCGCACTGGTCCAGCTTGTTCAGCAAAAGTTCTGATTCAAAGTTTTATTTTGTCAGTCGATACGGCACACAACAGAAATCATCGTTCTGCAAGGCTCCACGCGGGACAGGGATGTTGCCATTCTCGTACTCAAACGGCGCACAAAAGCGGGCTTATCCAAAGACAACGGAGGTCTAATCCGCACAAAACAGCGATTCGGAGGTAAGACAAAACGGAGAGCCGGGTGAGAGAGCCTAAGCTGCCGTACGGCAGAGCTAATCCTGATATGCGATACAGAGATGGGAAAGACTGATAAACATCCACAGCTAATGAGAACACAACCCCCCCCCCCATCTCATACGCCGCCCTGAGTGTGCGCTTTGGAGCCAGACAGCAAGAGAGAAATCGGTATAAAAGACAAAACACAATTACGGAGTGAAAAGGGACCACTGTTTGAGACAGAGAAAGCAAACATGTACCTCCAACAAGTTCTCCATTCTTAGACAGATTGTTTACCTCTACCTTTGACATCACTCGCAGGAAAAAACAAATAACAAGACACACACAGCAAGACAATGCAAAGTGAACGACAGCTGCGGCGAATGAGCGGCGCCAACCTGAGCTGAACGTGGCAACCTGCCTGCGGTTGACTGGGAAGAATGGCAGTAGTCCATTACTGAGGCTAATGAGAGTGTGAAAGAAATCAGCTCTGTGCAAAAGCCTATCCAACATACTGTCAATTCAGCCACATCCGCCAGCAGACGGGTTTGGCCGTTCAGAGGGTGGCACACACAATCCAGTTATCCCACACTGATACGGAACTTAGCAAGACAAAAACACCTACATTTGCACCTGCCACGACTGAAAATGGCATCATGTAGCATTAGCGTACCACTGCGCACAGAGCTGGAAAAGTCATTACTAGCAGGTTGAATGGTGCAATATAAATGTTAAACAGCTATTTCGGGTCTAATACATGTTTCAAAGACATTTCTGCGCTTTGAGTGTACTTCTGTGTTGGAGTGCACTGACTATATGGAACACTATTATTTTCCGTCATTATATTCTGCTGAAAACTCAAGCATGCTGGGCCCAGGCTGGTTTATGCTGGTTTGTGCTGTTCTATAATGTTGGACCAGAATTGGTGTGGTCTATAACTCATGCAGAAAGGTATCTGTTAGCACTTCCATTCATCTCGATTCCAGATGCCCCATGGAACATAAGAAGCACTGTATACAATTTGTATTCTTTGCTGTTCAGACCATTATTTTAAGCCAATTGACCCTTTGCAGGGGGCTTGACTGACAGGCGATCCGATCAATTATTACAGTGAATCTACCATTTCTTCTGATAAACACACCAGATAGGAGAGTAGATTAATGTGGGTGGGTAAACTTGAGAAATGGTGTGTATTGACGTCTGAAATAAAATACCTTCTGATGTTCATTTATGTTTATTTCATGCTTTAAGTAAATATGAAAACACGATTGTTCACGTGCCGATTGAACTGAGGAGCTACAGTGACCTGTCATGACACATTAAAAAGCCACTAAACATTATTGCTTGATTTTCTTTAAAAAAGACAAAATTTGTAAGCTAAGACTTCGTTTCATACCAGAAGAAGCCTGCTCTGTCTTGTCTGTCGACGTGTCAGTTTCCTCTTTACCAGGAATCTTTCTCCAAAACAAACCATTTCTAGTGACCCTCATTGTCCGGTATTTCTAGTGAAGCTGGAATATGCTGGCCACCAGCTGGACACAGAACTTGTGTAGAATTAAAAGCAAAATTAATAATAATAACAATAATAAAAAATAATACATTTAAAAAATGTACAAAAAAATTACAGTACGAGGAGTTGTAGTGAAGTAGTGAAATCACTAAAGGTTCTCCTGAGTCTAGTCATTGAGAGTGTGAGAGAATAAATGAAAGAATGTTCTTCAGGATACATAAAGGAAGATGCCTTATCTCTGAAAGTATTGCAAGGTGACCTCTTGTGGTCTATTCTGTCCAGCGTGGTGAGACTACAGTCTAAAACATGCTCAGAAAGAGAATCCTTCAAGTTCACGGATACACACTGTGTCTAGCTCACTAAAGCTCAATTGAATTACAGTCCACCCGAACTAAGAGGGACCCTGAGCGCTATCGATTGGGAAGCAAGCCGCCACTCTGTGGTCATGCTCGGCAAAAATACCTGTAATAAGTAACTGTAAGGTACAAGATACTCACAAGTATCCACTCAAATCCACTGTAAACTCAAATTCATACAGTATATGTACATTACGTTTAGGAGATTATCCCATAATTTTAATTGTCAATATTTAGGAAATGTTTGCAAACAGAGATCTATAAATTAATTATCTATCATAGAATACATTCTAAGATTAATTTATTTATATGATTTTTTTTTTATTCATTTATATTTGTTAAGCTAATATAAATTAACATTATTTAACAAAACAAAAAAGAAAGAGCGAGAGGGGGAGAAAGCAGGAAATAGAGGATATAATATCTGTAGTGCTTTTCCCCAATAAAGTATTAAGACAAATATAGGTTAATAACTGGGCAAAACACTGTAGCTCTATTCAAACACCTATAGTGAGCTACCTCACTGCCTATACATAGGCAGCTACTTTGTAAGGGAGCATCATTAAGTTCTCTATCATTTGAAATAGGCTAGATGTGTTTCCAACACAAAGCCTTTGATAACTTCAGAGGCAGCCTAAGTAAGCAGCTCAGCAGGTTTCTGAAAAGAGCAGGTTTAGTTTGCTACATGTCTGTCATATCAACCGTTCTTCCAAAGATAACAGAATATAGGGGTCAAACTACATTTCACAAACACTTTTCTTGAAAGATGCTCTCTCTCAGTCTCTCCTTCTCTGATATTGAAATGCAGAAGCTCTGGCTCAGGTCAGCGTTCTGTTCAGTCTCTCTGATGCTGCAGAATAGTGGTGGCGGGGGGGTTCAGGACCTTTCTGGATGTGAAGAAAGCACCAAGGAATGGCCAACCCTTTGCTGTGCACGAGCGCTTTAATGTGAGAAGACACAGGCACACATGACCTATTGTACTGTACACATTAGGTCATGTGTGTCATGCATGTATGCATGTTTGAGCAAAAACACTGCTGTTTTCATTTTCTCTTTGCCAAGCACATATTCTCTTCACTTTCTTTGGCTGAAAACACTAGCTTATACTACTTGGTCAAGCTCAAAGATATTAGACAGAATAGAGCTGGACGCTAGGCTGGGTTTATAGTATGATTACAACACTGTAAAAAAACAAAAGTTGAGAAAACTTAAAAGCTTAAGGCAACCAGCTTCAGCAGATTTGAGTTTTCTCTACTTGTTATTTTCAGTTTATACAACAAAAAGTACCAAAAAATAAATAAATAAATAAAAACGCCTGCAAAAACAATCTGCTGAAGCTGGTTGCTTTAAACTTAGGTTTTCTCAAATTTTGATTTTTTACAGTGAATAGTGAGGGCTGGAGTTTTAAAGCTTGACTAAAATACTGTATGATAAAAGTGGTTAATATAACTTTTGAAACTAGAAAAATTTGAAAATTATACAAAAGGCTTCAGAAGAAGGCTTTAAAGAATTTTAAGGTTATATTAACCAGTCCTCACTATTCACTGTAAAAAATCAAAAGTTGAAAAAAAATCTGCTGAAGCTGGTTGCCTTAAACTTTTAAGTTTTTTCAACTTTTGATAACATTTTTTTAAGTTAATGTTTTTTTAAATTAATTATTATTATTATTAAGTATCAGGTATACAAATAAGTTTTGCTGTCTGATGATACCAAATTTTTAAAAAATGTGTAGAAAAATTCAAAATAAATAAAGTCAACAGCAGAAATAGGAGTAATCTGATATTAAAAAGAACAACAATTATAACATTAAGTTTGACAGAAGAAAATCTGTGATATGAATTTTGCATTTAAGTGTTTATCATGCATTTAACAACACATCCAAGTAACCATATTTCAAGTGAGGTCACCATCTACTTCTTCACCTACAAACAGCAACAACGGTTCTCTCCTGAGTGCACTCTAAGAGACAACCTGTAGCACAAACCCATTCATCTTTAGAGAAAGGATACATATGACAGAAACTATTTGAACAGTAGTAGGATTTTCTGCTCAAGTCTCAAACAAACGCAAGCTCACCAAAGACCCCACTTCACTAACCACTGACCCTGAAAACAAACAACTAAGAGAGGAAAAGCAGCAGGAATAGAAGAAAAAGCCAGCAGTGAGTGCATGGAAAAGGAGGCGGCAAGAAAACTGTGGGCGAAAAGAACCTGTCAGAAGAGCTTTTAGCTCAAGTCACTTAGCAAATGCTCCTTAAGAGGGTGCTGAGAATTGGCCTAAAATATTAATGAAAGGCAGAATATGTGTGTGTTTTGCAGAATCAAAACCGAAGTATTTACTTCCCAGGACTCTGTATATTTCACAGTCTGACACCTTTAAACATCATTATGTATATTAATATGAAAAACTGAATTTATTTTAATCTGCATCCTAAATTCAGGCCAAGTAGCCATGAATTATGGCATTATAACCAATCAATCACATTGGCCATTAAGAATATGAAGAAAATGTTATTCCAAGTGGTAAATCTTATTAAAAATGTCTTTCGGACATTTTTCGGGATAAATTACGCATATTACCGTCCTAAAAAAAGATGTATGTAGGGCAGCGTAAAGGTAAGCAGGAACAGCCTTGTTCTTGTCAGCAACTAGGCTGCGGATGGTAGAAAACGGGGGGTGGGGTGGGGGTGTCTCAGGGTAATTAACTGTCAGAAACATTTAGCCACGAGCCACTAGACATGATTTCTAACTGATACTAAAAGTAGAAGCTAAAGTCTGCAGGAACTGTGACTACTGAGAAAACAATTAAATACATAAATCCCATATTTGCATTTGCCCCTCTACTGTAAACATGAGCCTTACTAAAGGAGGACTCACATGTTCATATTAGTATTCCTTATTGAACCACAGCTAATAAAGCACTCATTAATAAAGCAGTCTCAGAGTGTTTACTGCTAGGCTTGCAGAATGCTTTAATTATAAGCTTAAGCAAATGATTAAAGAGAACATTGCGTTCAAATTAATAGCAAACAAGATATCCGTTGTATTTCGATTCAGTCACGTTTGAGCCCGAAGAGATTCAGGCTTTTGACAGCATCCTAAACATTTCCAAAATATAAATCAATTTCACAAATAAGAACGTAAGTAACATCTCTTGTATAAACACATTTGTATAACATACTACAGTAATTCACACTAAATCTGTTACATACTGGTTATCTACTGATATCAGTTTTTTTTTTACAGGTAGATATTGGATATTGTTTGTGTGCATTTGTTCTATTTTTACATTTAACTAACGTTCATTTAAAGTTCATTTGTAAAAACACTTACATTTTATAAACCTTTAGCAAATCTCTGAATATATATTTTTTTCATTGCAATGTTGTGATTCTTAATTTATTTGTAGCATTTAAAACTATTGATTTTAGTTTTTAATTTATTTAAAATTGAATTTTAATAATCGATTATTTACCAGTTATTAACCATAACATAAAAATAATTATTGGCTTGTCGTATCAATCTCGTAACATCTAAATTAAACAAAAACCTCAGGAAGGACTCGTCTCTCACTAAAAAAAAAAAAAAAAAAAATTAACAAGTAGGCTCTTGTATTGGTATTTTACACCATTCTATGTGTCATGAACAGTTAATAAGGGCTCTGCATGCAAAAGCAGGAGGTCGCATATGGTGGCAGCATCCTGTGGGGTTTAAATGACACAGCAACTCAGGATTAAAGTCTTACAAACTCTCCAGACACAACACACTCTCTTCAGCCCTTGCACTCTGCTTTTCAGAAGAAATTTTGGCATGAGGATTTACAGGTGCTGTGAGGTGTTTTTTTTTTTGTTTTTTTTAGAGTACCATGCCTCTACTATGTCCCTCCAAACTGTCAGATGTCACTGGAATGGCCGTCCTGAGCAATCACACCTGTCTCTGTGACAGATTTGTGCTCTTGAAATGGCAAAAAGGAGTTATTGGAGCGGCCAGAAAACTAGCAGTATTTGGGGTCCTAATTCAGTGGCAGAAAAAGTCTGGAAGTGGTTAGCAAAACAGCACAGTTAAGTTATATATCGATGGCCTTTTTACCAGTTCATTTTGACAGGTAAAGTAAAGAGAGAACATGATACAACTGGGAGTGAACTGGTGAATGAGAACAATCTTGCACGCGTATCAACATAAAATGTGCAGTAACTGCTGCACCACAGCTTGGACTAAGCTCTGAAATATCTGGATATTAACAGGGAAAAACATAACATAACTACATACATACAAACAAAAGATGACTTGAGCATGAGTAGGTTTACACAAAGATGCATTTTCTGTTTTCCGGCAAACATTTCCTCAAGGATTTAATGATGAGACATCATTCAAAAATCAACTGAAACATTTACACACATAAGCATGCTTATAATAGGCATAAAACAATTAGATTTTGTGACTCTTGATATAATTGGGGAGACCGAGGCACTTGAGGACAAAAGCGCAAGATGGGCAGCCACTTCAACATATTTAAACCATCAAAAGATAGGAGGTCTCTAAACAAGGGAATAAACACAGCCATGCAAAAAAAGAACGAGTGGCATAGAAGTGGCTGCGGCTCCTATTGACGTACTTATGGCTTCAGTTCCACCGCTCAAAGACTTTCAGCTACAAACAACTGTGAAGTCAGCCGTGTAAGAACGTCTGTGGACATTGGAAGCTTTCCCAGAGCTTCCTCATTGTGGTATAATTAGCCTTCCGTCAACATTACCATCCTTAAAGAACTCTAAAAAGGATTGGAGGGGAAAAAATATCTTAAACTTATCCTGCAAGCAATGTTACAGAGCAGAATGTTTTTGGTTAAAGAATCCACTGGGGTCACTGAAAGACTCTAGTGCCTTAAACCAAAACAAACAGATTTCATCAAGTCAAATGAAATCATTTGTTTTAGTCTCATTATTCTTTCTTCTACTGTATTTCCACTCATTTCCAAAGAAGCAAAGAAACTAAGCAAAAGCATTTTGGAAGGTTTTCTGGGTTCCCACAGAGAGAATAGCCATGCTTTGTAAAGTTCCTTGTACACTCTCGGAAACCAAGTATACAAAAGTAAAACCTACTATTGACCTTGGTCAATTCCATTACTTCAGTAACATTTTACATCGTATGCCTCAATCCCCCCCCCACCAATTTTTTTTATTTTAGCAGTATAACTTGAATAGCTGCATAAGTTTGTTGCATTTGCTTTTTGTAGGGAAAAAAAGAAGAAAAAATTAAAGAAAAAGAAAATGGCATTTAATTGAAACTATATTAGAAAAATAGATTTTCTTTTGTACTGGGGACCAAGAAAATTGTCAGAAAAATAAAAAAACTGAACTAGATCGTTATTGAAAATTCTGTCATCGTTTACTCATCCTTATGTTTTCATTTGTAAGATACAACCATTTGCACAGCAATGAAACCAAAGCTCACTCTTTATTTGACTTATGATGAAATACTCTGCCAGTCATGGAACGAACGAAATTAAATGGCACAGTGAAATTTCACTCACACACAACCCCTTAAAAAAGCTAACATATCTACAAGAAAAATTCCCAGAGCAATGCGAAAAAAATAAATAAAATAAAAAAAATCACATGGTGCCAAAATCCCTTTAAATCCAGTTAGCTCATTTGGTGGCCAAGTATAACATTTATTTGAAAAGAAAAGGAAAATCTCTACAAGAATTTGTCAACATTATATTTCAATAAATTTCAAATAAACATAAGATCAAGTTAGCTTCCTTAACTCAAATGCACCACCATATTACAATTTACAACATGCCCCATTCATATTTCTACAAGTGGTCCATATCTTAAGCATGTGTCTGGTGTTACCTATGGTATATCATCTCACATGAACTTGGGCTTGTTTATAACTCGTCATTTCAACTGCAGATCTCGTTTCAGCAAAGGACTTTGATATGGCACCTCAATAGGAGCACATCAGGCACTTCCTGTGACCCTTAATGCCCGTATCCAGCCTCAGAACTCATCTCAGTCCTCTGCAGGCCTCCATGCTGCCATACACCATTAGCCCAGTTTATTCTGCAAAAACATCCAGAAGACTCTCAGGATTGGGGCAGGTGGGAAGCAGCACTGGCTGCCCGCTGCCAAGAACAATGCCATCCCTCATCTGCAGCTCTGCTGGAAGATCTGGGTCAGGCTGGAGAACTGGCCTTCAATGGGTGGCTAATCTTCAAGCAAACAATTTATGGACCACATGCTAATCTACCTTACCAAAACGTCAGCTGCTTCCAAGACTAGCTCAACTCAACCCAACAGAAAGGACTACAAAAATGCCTTTATAAACTGTATATTGTGGATCTACAGATGTAGCTAGAGGTGGAGCCATATAGTCATGTTTATTTACCAATTCCCCCTTTTGAGAAAGGGATTTTAAATAAATTAATAAACAAATAAAACTAATTAATAGGTTAAAAAAAAAAAATCTACAGTACGCTGTCATCTCACTCAAAAAGTACTTGTATAACTTTAAAGTGGATTAAAATGTCAAACCTGCTCTTTTCATATGAAAATGTAAATACATAAATAAGTTTTAAAAATACAAAATTAAAAGCAATACATACTAAAAATTATAAAAAATAATTATGAAATTATATGTGCTCGAATTCATTCAAACAGCCAGTGCACCATCATCTCGTTCCAAACTACTTGTATAACTTTAATAGGCAAGGCAAGTTTATTTATATAGCACATTTCATACACAGTGGTAATCCAAAGTGCTTTACATAAAAGGAAGTAAAATAGTCATTAAAAAAATAATAAAATCACAATAATAAAAAGGAATTTAAAAACAAATATTCTCAAGCTTTGTTCAAACTCTTCCGCACTAAGTGAAAAAAACCTTCCAAAACACCTAACTATTTCACTACTTCACCCCATATTTACTTTGACCATCATGAACCAAACAAATAGAACTGAGAGGTCCTACTTTCAACTGATTAACCAACACACTTGTCTTTCTTTGCCCACATTCTCTTTACCATCACAGCACTAACTTTAGCCTTCTGTTTAAACGTTTAAAATGATATAAAAAATTATTTAAAATTAATTTAAAACAGTTAAGAATAGAAAATGATTATAAATAAAATGCAGTGCAATCAGTTCGGACATAGCACAGTGCTCATTCAACAAATGCACAGCTAAACAGATGAGTCTGGATTTAAATGTGGCTACTGTTTTAGCACATCTGATCTCTTCTGGAAGCTGGTTCCAACTGCGGGCTGCATAATAGCTAAAAGCAGACTCCCCTTGTTTTGTGTGAACCCTTGGTATTTCTAACTGACTCGATCCTAATGATCTGAGTGGTCTGTTAGGTTTATATTCAGTGAGCGTATCTGCAATGTATTTGAGTCCTAAGCCATTAAGTGATTTATAAACGAGTAAGAGTACTTTAAAATCAATCCAAAATGTAACTGGAAGCCAGTGTTAAGGACCTGAGGACTGGTGTGGTATGCTCAGATTTTCTGGTTCTAGTCAGAATCCTGGCAGCAGCGTTCTGGATGAGCTGCAGCTGTCTAATGGTCTTCTTTGGAAGGCCGGTGAGGAGACCGTTACAATAATCCACCCTGCTTGTAATAAAGGCATGAAAAAGTTGACTGGAAACAAAACATCTAATTCTTGCAAAGTTTTTGAGATGATAGTATGCTGATTTAGTTGCTGCTTTGACATGACTACTAAAACTAAGGTTTGTCTCCAGAATCACCCCAAGATTTTTGACTTGATTTTTAGTTAGAGTCAAGGTATGCATTCACCTTGAGAACTTCATCTTTGTTTCCAAATGCAATGACTTCAGTTTTCTCCTTGTTTAACTGAAGAAAGTTCTGGCACATCCAACTGTTAATTCCATCAATGCATTGGCAGAGGGAGTCAATGGGGCTATAGTCATTTGGAGATAAGGCTAGGTAAATCTGGGTATCATCAGCATAGCTGTGATAGGCAATTTGGTTCTTTCTCATTATTTGACATAGTGGGAGCATATACAGGCTAAACAAGAGCGGTGCAAGAATTGAGCCTTGTGGGACTCCGCATGTCATGGACGTCCACTTAGACCTCTCCCTTCTAAGTATGACCTGAACCATTTGAGTACCATTCCAGAAAGCCCGACCCAGTTTTCTAGTCTCTCTAGAAGTACGTTATGATCAACAGTGTCAAATGCAGCACTAAGATCTAATAGTACCAGCACTGATATTTTGCCAGAATCAGAATTAAAGCGAATATCATTTATTATCTTAATGAGTGCTGTCTCTGTGCTAACATTTTAATAGTGGATTAAAATGTCAAACCTGCTCTTTTCCATGCAAAAAAATAAATATATATACATGAATATATGAAATTGTAAAATTATTAGCAATCTATAATTAAAATAAAAATGAATTATGAAATTATATGCACTCAAATGCATTCCTACAGCCTGCCCTTTTGTCAAATAATGTCCATATCAAATCTGCTCTTTAAATAAATGAATAAATACATTAGAATTGTTAAAAAAAATAAACAAATATTCCAAAAATATAGAAGTTGTTTTTCTTTTTAAATTTTTACAAAGTGAGGACCCTGAGGTTAAGTCTGTTTTGTTTAATTATAGCTATGTGATGGGATGCATGAGATGACTTAAGAGTTTTTGTTCAGTGTCTGCAATTAATTAATTGCTATTTTAAACTCATCAATACATTAAAATTCAAGCCATCCATATTTTTGAGTTGCAATAATGAGGCACCAGTGTTACTAAAGTGAGAATTATATGCACAGACACTGCTTTAAGGGTGAAAGGTTAAGCGCATGAGTGACAAATACATCAAGGCCCTGGGCTACTGCAGGAAATCAAATGAAAGCTATTCAGGGTAAGATGAAGGCAGCAAAGGGGCTGCTAATAAGTGGCCTACTGCATTAATTCCAGACTCAGAGTGTCTGCTTGCGTTTTTTCAGCCTTGGCAACAATATGTCTGTTAATGTCACCCGCACACTACATTAATGTATGTGCTGTGTGTGTGTTTTATTTATACATTAAAGTGCTTAATGCAAGCCTGTAGCAACTAGTCACATTTAATCAAATAAGTGGGTCTATTTTGGTCGAGAAGGCAAACAATAAAACTTGAATAAATACAGCAGGACTAACAGTTATGTGATATGAGCATCTGTGAATTGCTTTTAGTGATGGGGAACGAAATAAAAGAAGACTTAATAGCAAGAATGGTGACAGTAGAAATTACGCATCACATAATCACACAGAAAATGCATATTGTGTGCATTAAACACCCTTGAATACTCAGATAAGTGCTATACTAAAGTAATTCATGTTGTTTTTGTGACTTTCCCTGACAAATACATCAAAAGGTTTATTTTTGTTTATTTTTTTTGTAAGGCAAACATATGCTGGGTAACTGCATACGAATCACTTTCATTCATTTGAGTTTTTTTTTTTTTGTATTTTGCATATTTGTATTTTGTAGTAAACACATAGCACAAGACCACCTCTATCTCCTGTAATACATTCAATTAATTTAATTATTGTTTTTTAATGCAGCCTAAAGAAATACTATAATTATTTTAACAAAAAAAAAAAAAAAAAATCACTATAAATTACATTAAACAACAATTTAACTTTTGAGAAGTAAACCAATATAAAACAATCTAGGATGTTTAATTCATTCTTATGATAATTTTCTACAGGGAAATATTGTTTGGTATTGTCTAGATATAAGAATATGTTATTGTGCTAATCTTATTACTATATAACTAGTAGTTATTTATCTTTAATTAAATATATATCCTAGCATGATAAATATAGACACATGATCTGAGCTGATGTCCTTATAGCAAACCTACTGCTTCATCGCAACCATTCTTTAAAAGGGATCAATGAAAAATATTTAAAAATATGTTTTTGTGTATATAATATCAAACCATATACACAATAACTTGCCTTGAGTTTGGACATGTATAAATTACAATGCCATTCATGTGTTCTTCCTCGCTGAGTACAGAAGACTACATTACAAAGGCGCACCAATAATTGAAATGAGCAAATCTACTGCTAATCTTTACAGTTCCCAAATGCATGCTGCGATTATGTTCTCATGGAAGCTCATTTTTCTTGTGGAAGCTCATTTACCTTCCTTTTTCGGACCTCACACAAACACACACCACAGAAAGACACACCTGTAATGCCAAAAGGAAGCTTAGCAGTTGGTGTCATGTGAAAAGGGAACATTTAGGGGCTGGGAAAGGATCCAAAGCATAGCTAAGGTCTTGTCTTTATGGTTTCATTTGGCAAACGCTTTCATTTAAAGGGGTGTGTTTCACTTTTCAATTACAGCCCTTTTCTTCATGCTTGACTGGGTTTTGATCTTCCTCACCCGAGCTGCTCAGTGCTCATACACCTCTGTTAACAGTGAAGGGGTTTATGAAGGACCACTGAGCCTGTGATGCCTAGAACTTCATGATTAGAAGTGGTTCTGAATAGAGGCATATTTAAAGAAGCACTTTATCACAAAATGAAAATTCCACAATTCACTCATCCTCATGTGTTTCAAAACCTGTATGACTTTCTTTGGTAGAACACAAGAGGAGATACTTAACACAATGTCTAAGCTGCTGTTTTCCATAGGACAAAAGTGAATGGTGACCATGTCCTTTAAAGGGATAGACCATCAAAAAAAAAGAAAATTCCTCACCCTTATGTCATTCCAAACCCGTATGACTAACTTTCATCTGTGGAACATAGGATTTAAAAATCTGTTCTTTTATGTAGCACAGAAGAACAAAAGTGATATAGGTTTGGAATGACATGGAGATGAGAAAATAATGATAGAATTTTAATTTTGTGTGAACTATGCATTTCAGAATGATTTCTCTTTTATTTTCTATGGAATAAAGAAAGTCTTATGGGTTTGGAACAACATGAGGGCGATTAAATGAGGGAATTTTCATTTTGGGGGAATTATTCTGGATACTCCTTTAATGGGTAATTTTATAAAACACTGCATATAATTGAGGAAAACATTTTTTAATAATGTATGTAATTTGAATATCAACAGTGCAACAATTTAGGCAATGGAGCAAAGAAAAGAAAAGAACAGATGGGAAGAAATTCAACTTAATAGAAGAGGAGACGAAAGTTGTCTGCTTCATGTTTGCATTCATTCATTTTCAAAAATGGAAATTGCAAGGAGAGAGACAGAAGATGTCCAAGCATTCAAACATTTCAAAGTGTTGCCATGGGGACCAGAAGTGAAGAGCCAAAATGTAGACTGTGTCATTATGTGCTTTGTTTATTTAGGTAGAGACATTTTGGTACTTTGAATATCAGAGGACTGTGCACTTCAGAAGATACAGAACTCATCACAAGCCATCAAAATAGTTACGGTGCTCTTAGCGCACAGCCATTACACACATCTGAGACTAATGCTGTGCTGGGGTCTCCTAATAGATCCTCTTAATAATCACCTTCGCCGAAGATCTAATTCAGTGACTGGGAAATTCTAGAGCAACAAAAAGGTGTGAGGCTGAAAGGAAAGAGCGTGAATATATTAAAAAAAGGAGAGAGAGAGAGAGAGAGAGGGTTGGATATAATTGACAATTGACTTATTTAAATTTGAATTACAATTCTGCACCTTCAATTTCAATTTAATTAAAATTCAGGGAACTCATTTGGAATTTAAAAGGCATTATCAATTCAATCCTAAATGGAGCGCAACCCTGAAGTGCACCTCCTGTAGGCTGCAAACTGTGGCATCACTCTATTCTGCATTTAACTGAAAAATCAATTAATGCTCATGGTAACAAGACGTACAATGTGTGGTCTGCTGAATGTTGTATATTTACTGGTACACATTTTCCTATTGGCAAAGTGCTAAATACTACAATTAAAGTGAGGCTGATAATTGAATCCGCTGGGCAATTCGCAAACCATGCGTTAAATTGTCATGAACTGAACACGTAATACTCCCATCACATTTTCACAAGAGGGAAGGAATGAATGGAGAACAAGTGAAACAACAGATGGAAAGGCCAGGCAAATAGTCAAACTCCCATCTCAGTTAGCACAATCAAAATGTTTTTAAAGTTACAAATGTGGCATTTAAAATAAAAACTTCTTGTTTTAAATTGTAGTGAAAATGAATTGAATGACAAGCACACATCTGCTCCAACAATGGGGGCTTGGAAGAAGGATTTTCTGCCTACACATACATACACACACACACAAACAAACGCTCATGTTAAATACACCCCTATCAATGGCAGTCTGTAAAGGATTTTTTTTTTTTTTTTTTTGCTTTTGCTAATTACCTGCCATACACAGATGAACTCTACCTCACAGTCTTTTTTTTCTGGTGTTGTGAATAGAGATGCACAGATTTTACAATTCTAGCTGACACAGAGAAGCCGATATTGATTTTCGCATTAGGGATAGTTGATAAATGACTTATGCTAATTCTTCTTAATAAAAAGTTAAAAATAAAACGTTACAAACTAAAAAGCAATTGTTTTAAATGCAGAAACAGAACAGGGAAAATCAGCATGCCATGCACTATCCAATATCCAATTCCACCTGATAATAATTTTTACTCACTGTTGATGGAAAGAAATAATGTTGTATCTAAGCATCCATTCTTACTTTTTACAGACAGACAGACAGAAAGACAGAGAATGATAGACAGATAGAACAACAGAGAGACAGACAGACAGATATAGATAGAATGATATCTAGATAGAACAACAGACAGACAGAATGATAGATAGAACGATAGATAGAAAGAACGAAAGACAGACAGACAGAATGACAGAACAATAGATAGAACAATAGAACGATAGATAGAAAGAAAGAACGACAGCAGACAGACAGACAGACTTTAATACAGATACAATTTTATCACTTTAATTACATTTTTATCTATTGAATTTCTGAAGCTACTCAGCATACTTTGTGTCCTCAGACAGAGCACTACTGAGACCCACATACACAGTCAGTCACCTATGGTTTTTCTATGACCCTATGAGGATACATATCAGTAACAGAGAGCCACAGGCAACATCAGAGTCATGCTCTCAGAAGACAACAGTCACTGTGAAACTCATGGGATAGAGAACACATTTATCCAACAACAGTAAAATCCACCTCAAGTCCATGTCATTTAATTTTATTGTTTGGTGGATTCAAAATTAGCCACGCATAGACTCATTTGTTATCTTGCTGCCAGTCATGCAGAACAAACCATTTGAATGAGAATAAACAAAAGTATAAACAGCACAGAGAGAGAGAGAGAGAGAGAGCACATGAATCAGCTGAGCAGATGATGAAGAATGAGGAATGGGTGGAGAGTCTGCCTCCGTTCCTCTACCAACGGTTCAGTGGCCTCTCAAAAATGACATCTGCTCACTGATTATTGGGGTAAAGGTTTTAATGACTGGCTCAGCGACAACAGCATTGCATAGTCCCTGAGTGGGTGCAGATCGGTTTTCAAACCCATTTGTTTGAGTTGAAGAGCACAAAAGGAGGTCTTAATTGTGTTTCTGTCACGCTTATGAAAAGCACACTCATCGTAGGGTACGTAAGCAAACACGGTGTAAACACTGACAGTGACATCAGAATGCCTCAGTATCACGCCTACGCCTGTGAAGCTCATCATGCGCCCACTCACCAGTAATGCTTTTTGCAGAGCAAAATATGCAAGAACGGTAACTACCTAAAAATAACATTTGTATTTTGCCACTTTGACACATGGGGACAGAGAGATACAGAAAGAGAAGGGAAGAAATGATTGGAAGAAGAGAGGGAAATCAGATCATTCAATGTGTCAGCATGCATGACGTTAACTACTAGATGAAAGCTCCGATTGTAGGTTGTGTGTCAGCATTAACACTCTATATTATATCGTCACTGTCGGGCGGAATCCTCGCATCTCCAAAATCATTATTTTTCGGGAAATAAAAAAAAAACGGCATATTTTTTGAGTTATTAAACATTGTATCGTTAAAGTTGGTATTATACCTTATATTGCTATCGTATACTGTTGTGTATCAACATTAACACAACATTTCCCCAAAATCATGTTAAATCAGAGATACAAGTTTTATGACTTGGGAGCAGGGAGATACGAGATTACGCTGCCATTGATAAGAATGGTATGGACACAGACGTCGCTGCTGCAAGCAGTGTTCATCAAAGTCTGCGGTCGCATTGAGCCTTTTGACAAGAGACAAGGCTTTAAGAGCTAATCAAAGCTAATGATTGTGGTTACATACATCTTCCTAAACTCTATTTTCAACGTTAGAGCTATGAGTGATGCAATACCAAATTAAAACAATAAACTGAGGCTGTCTAATAGGCGGAAATTAATCTGCACGCAAACAAAGTCGGCGGTCGCGTTGAGCCTTTTGACAAGAGAAAAGGCTTCAATAGTTAACCAAAGCTAACGACTGTGATTACATACATCTTCCTAAACTCTATTTTAAAGGTTTAAGAGCTATAAGCGATGCAATACAAAAAAACGATGAGCTGACTAGGCTGTCTAATAGGCGGAAATTAGCCTAATCGGCTCGCAAACTTACCTTCGTGGCTTCGTGGCTCCATATTGCTGTATATTACTCAACAGACAGAACCATACAAGGATAGAGAGACAGAACAGGCAGAATGATAGACAGAGAGAAGGTAACACTAAACACCGAAAAACACCGAACGACAGACTGGCCAACCAACAGAATGACAGACAGACTGATGTGAAAAAGAGAAAATAGTACAACGTTCAATTACTGATAGATGGATAGAAGGACAAACAGAACACAAGAATGCCAGCGACAGAACGACAAAGAGTACGACAGACAGAACCCAGAACGACAGAAAATGTACAACAGATGGACAGAACGACAGACAAAACCTAAGAATGACGGAGACAGAACAATAGATTCGCAGACCAACAGACAGAACAACAGACAGAACCATATAAGAATAGATGGAAAAACAGTCAGAATGATAGACAGACAGAAGGTCAAAGTGTAGAATGAACAGAATGATAGGACCATAGAATGATAAACAGACAGGATTATAGAACAACAGACAGACAAAACAACTGATAAAAAGACAACAACAAATAGACAGAACACAGAACAACAGACAGAATAATGGAACCAAAAAATGATAGAAAGAACAACATACATGATAGAATAATACAGAACAAGAGTTAGACCAATAGGTAGACAGACGCACAAGATGAAAGATAACTAGAACAGAACAGAATGATAGAACGTGAGATACATATGACAGACAAAAAAAAACAGAACGACTGACAGACAAACAGTCCGAACAGTAGATGGAAAGATACAATGATAGACCGAAGACAAGACAGAACAATAGAATGTTAGATAGAGAGAGCACTGAACGACAGACCAACCAGACCAACAGACTGTATTGTTAAAAGCGCTATATAAATAAAGGTGACTTGACTTGACCAACAGAATGACAGACAGATGGATGTGAAAGAGAAACTAGTACATTGTTCAATTGCATAATCCAGCAGCCACTATATAAAATAAAATAAAACTAAAAACCCAAGTGAAAGCTGGCAACAACTAGCAAACAGAAACAGCAGGCTATGTACCTGAAACCTATGTTGTGCTCTTCACTGCCTAATATGTTCAATAAGCGTGGGTTAATGTACCAAACTGCAGGTTTCTAGCCAAGAAGGAGAACATGTTTAGCTGATTACTCAATACGAGGATCAAACTCCTGCGCTCCCATCAGCTCCTATATACATTTAATCTCACACCTCTTACCAATCCACTTAAGAGAGCTACGGAGGCACTACACATGTGCTTTTAGAGGACAGCAAGGAGTGGCATTCTCCCACAGAGGGCACGGCCACACTCTCTCTGAATCAGCGAAAATATCGATTAGAAAAGCAGGGGGTCTCTTTAACAAGTCCACTCCCGCCTGCAGAGATGTATGTGTGTGTGTTGGTGGGAAGAGTGCTGAAACGGCTCTTTCATGTAAGCCCCTGTTAAACTCTCTCATGGAGGATATGATCTCAGTCCTGTCAGGAAGGTGAGGAGGAATCGAGCCTGAATTATGATGAGATATGGAGCTTGATGAGAAATTGAGAGTGTGTGCACAGGTGTATATCATCGTGAAATGTGTTTGTCTGCGTGTGTGTTCGCAGGATTTAAAGCGCAAGCCTGTTCCAAACCAGCTCCGGCAGCGAACACCGGTGAGTACATTCATCATAGTGATGCATTTTAGTTAAGTGGTCTATTCACAGTGACTTTCAGAATAATGCTATTAATTAGTGGTGTGTCGTGCTAAACATTAAATTACATGAAGTTGCTTGGCTGTGACCCAAACGAAAGAACGGTGCACTATATTCCTCCCAAAACACCTCTCTCAACACAAACCGCTGCTTACCTCTGCAATATTCAGCTTTATTCCCAAGAAAGTTGTTATAATGCTCATTGTAAACTGCACTGCTGATTAGACATTCGCGTTAGTGGCGATGCTGATTAAAGCTGATTAAAGATTTTGCTGTTTAATCTAAAAATCTCAAGCAAAACTTCAGAATTATTCAAAGGTTGCTTGAATCATTGGTTTGTGACAGACTCATAAGTAAAAGTACAAACTTGCAAGCAACAGAAAAAAAATAACCATTATTCTGGTTATGCTTCTTTTTCAGCAGTACATTTTATACCCTTTCATGTCTGTATCTTATCTTAACATTAGTTTTCCTTTGTTCCAGTTAATCAGGTTAAAACAGACCATTCATATTCCTGGAAGTCTCTTAAGTCGGATGTAGATCTTGATACTGAAATGCACAAAAACAAAGTATTATAGAGAAACAATCAGACTCATGCAGAGATGAAGTACTTGCACAGTTGTTTGAGTCCATTTCACATGTTAAAAGTTAATTTGTGATCATTTTGCGGGTGTTAAAAAAGCAACATCACGCATATCGCAATGATTTTAAGATAAAACGAATCTCCATGAATTAATTCAAACTATCCACTTCAGTGAATCAGTTCAAAAAAATCACTCTGATTTAATGATTCACTGACATCATCCCTCAAAAATATTCAAAGTCACTAACTGCTTTTTAAAATATTGCTGTATATTACTGTACACTGTTATATTCAGTCAACTAAAATTATCAAAAGAAAAATATTCATCCTTGCATTCATTCAATTAAAAAAAAGTGGAAAACATGCATATTTTTGCATGAAACATTTTGTATATACTTGATAACATTAGATGCTTGGTTGAAATTATGTTACAGTGGGAATTAAAAGAATCTAATTCAAAGTGAATACAGCATGAAATACATAGGGATTTTTTAAAATATCAATTTGCTATATAATGTCCATTAACAAAAACAGCATGTACATATACATTTCTAGCCCACATATGAAACATTAAATAAACCACAAGTGGTTCATTCAGTCTTTTTACTCCTCTTTTTTAATTTGGTGCCATCTATTCAGCCAGCTGTGATTGAGATTGTTTCTCTCTGTCCTACAGACTTTCATTACGGAGCGAGATTGCTCTTGCTTTAGTTTAAGATGGGTTCTCGCCAGAGCTAGCAGAGAAGAAAACGCAGGGCTTTTGCAACGGGTGGCTCCCTTAACGGAGAGTGGCAGCTGCATTGGGGCTTGATTGAGAGCGTTAATTGATAGCACTGCTCATAATGCCCCTAATGTTTCACCATCACACCGGGGGGCTTTTTTTCCGAGAGGATAAAGAGGAAGAATCCAGATGCAAAATGAAGACGCAGAGCCCTCATTTATAACCATTATCCTTCCCTCTCAACTCCACCCCCTCAAAATGAGCGGAGAGCATGGCTGAAATTAGTGTTTTTAGTGTTTTTTATTTTTGGAGGAGGAGAATCTCAAACTTAGGCCCTAGTATACGCTAAAACATAGACATACTGAGGTCATTTAGACACCTTGCTTTGAGGAAATGGTGCATCCATTATAAAGCGCAACAACTAATGAGCTGTATGAGAATATATAATAAAATGGAACAAAAATACATCAAAGGGCTTGTTGTCCCAGCAACTGATTTCATGCCCGTTGTATCACTTTCCCATCTATTTCTGCTCAACTGATTTACATTTGTGCATTTGGTAGATGCTTTTATCCAAATGGACTTATGGTTCTGTAGGATATCAGAGCGAATCAGACAATTTAAGAAATGATCAGATTGGTGTTAGAACCACCAAAAGAGCAAATTCCACAAAGAGGCCCCGGATAACAAGACAACGTTATAAATCTGTCCACGATACCCTGGCGCCATGCATCCGAAGCAAGCCTAATCAACAAGCCTCTTTCACAGAACAACTTGCAACATTAAAACAAAAGGAACACTTATTGATAATTCCAACTCAGGAAGGAGATTGTCCAATTTGGGGCAAGTAAACAAGATTGATGGTCAAACAGATGCACAGCATGGCCATCACATGTAAATCCACGATAGAAATCATGAGCTTCCTCAGATTGAGTACCCCCCCACCAACTAGCAGGACAAGAACCAGACTGAAATTCCTTATGAGACCTTTTAACCTCTGTGGTCTTCACAGAACATATTCTCACGGCCATAGAATGGCACAGAAACTGTGTAGCACCTAAAATCATCTTAAAAGGACTTATGAGCAACTAATAATTTCTATGCATAACTCCATATTATGTATGTAACCCACACTTTTGACTTTCATGTCCTAATCACTCATTGTGTATGTCTTTTTAATAACAATTGAATTGGACTAGGTGGAGAAACAGAGCAACACCCCGTGCTAAGGTAATATCTAATTGGTCAAGACACCATTTTGGGATGTGTCCAAATGCCTAGGGCTGGGTATCAACTTCGATACTTTTTAGGCACAGACCAAATTGCCTCGATAACATCGAGTATCGAAAAACGTCTTGTCGTTCGGTACCAAATTTCAATACCTACGGGGTTAATCTCATCAACGTCAGTGAGGCAATAAACCTGTTAATCTGCAGCACTAGGTGTGTTTGACTAGAAGCGACGCGGCACAGATCAATCAGTGTTTGACATCTGTGAGAGCGACTCGAATGCGTACGGAGCAGTCTGCTACTACACACAGACTGAAGCGCGCGTGACGCTCGCCGAGATTTCACGCATGAACAACATCTCCAGAACTGCTCTGAGAGTCACTTCATGAGCATTTTACCGTTTGATTTGAGTAAAACTAGCGTCATATCATATACACACTGACTGAACTGTAAAGGTATTCACGGCAACCCGTCAAAATAAAAGTTCAGTTTAACTTGGAAGACACTGCGGCAGAAATACATTACTATTGTTCAGCAGAATGTACAACAGGGTTCCTCAAATCTTTCCCTGGAGGGCCAATCTGCTGCAGAGTTTAGCTCCAACCCTGATCAAACTCACCTACCTGTGATTTTCAAATGATCTTGACTAGCATGCTCAGGTGTGTTTGATTAGGGTTAGAGCTAAACTCTGCAGGAGTGGGCCAGATTTGAGGATGCCTGATGTGCAAACTGTTACTACTAGGCTACTATTAAAATTATTAAAACTTTATTTTTTTAAGTAAAGATCACTCAACATTTCTTCCATGTGTTAATTGTAATAGTAAACCCCCTTTGTTTGCCAAAATAAATAAATAAACTTTGATTTTCAATAATTCAAAGATAAATGAAATTAATGTTTTTTATGCCTTCATTTGAAAACCAGAAAACAGAAT
The DNA here is from genome assembly GCF_012432095.1 of Onychostoma macrolepis. NCBI lineage: Eukaryota > Metazoa > Chordata > Actinopteri > Cypriniformes > Cyprinidae > Onychostoma > Onychostoma macrolepis. The sequence goes on from NC_081173.1 coordinate 13,551,096, forward strand.
TTCTGAGGAAAAATAAAACATTTCATAAGGCTATTTTAAGAATAAATTTGAATAAACTAAGTTTTATGCATTCAAATAATTAGACATACTACAACAGAAATTTAATAACAATAAAACATATGGTGAAAGAAAATAAAACAATTTTCAATTTCTTGAAGTCTTTAACAACCTAGAATAAATTAATAGAAATGATGATTCTGTCTGAGCTATGCGTTTTAAAACAATCACGCACTAGTGTAAATGTAGCCTAACAGATGTGTAAACTGAAAACTATTTGAACTTTATTAAAATTATTTGCACTGATTTATTGTGTTGGATATATTTTATTCCTTTGTGCAGTGGCTCAGGCGATGAGGCTTTGAGGCTGTATAAATGTCAACAAGCTGAAAAAATAAAACCAAAGTTTTTTTGAGATAATGTAATCTTGTTAAAACTGATTTCATAAAATTGGTATCGGAAAAAGTATCGTTCAGGAACCGGTATCGAACTCAAGGTATAGGTATCGAAAATTTTTAAAAGATACCCAGCCCTACAAATGCCCATTTTAAAAACTCAGGACACTGTCAAACCATGCTTTTTAGCATTTTGCTCTCTCTTCTAGCTTTTTAGCCATGCTTTTTGTCATCACTTTCTGCGTTCTCTGAGCGCCATTCCAGCGTGCTTCAGCCTGCTACTTAACCACGATGAGAAGAAAAACCACCTAGTCTCGTTACATCCTTTTACTTTAGTTTCTTTTCTTTCCGTTGAGTTTTGTGTTCTAAGTTTGCCGCAAAGTCCAGCTCCAACTGTACCCGCTTCAAACTGCAACTGACTCCGAAACCAATCGTCAGCCAACTCCCAACCATTGGCTTCCCAAGACTTCACTACGTGTACTAACAGTGTTGGGTAAGTTACTTTCAAAAAGTAATTAATTACTATTACTAATTACATCATCAATATTGTATTTAAATTACTTTACTAATTACTCTGTCTGAAAAGTAACTTAATTATTCAAATTACTAATTATAGGCTACATCTTAAAATCCCTATAAACCTTAATAGAAATTAAACTCTTTATTCTTTCAATGAGTCAAACATAGAATAGTTTAGCCTTTTAGCTTTAAAACAACTGTAATACTTAAACATGTTTATAAAAAAATTTAACCTTCTTTGGTTAACAAATAGAAATACTCTGAATAACAAAATATCTGAATAACAAAAAAGCTTAAGAAAAGTTAAACAATTTCAGTTTGGCAAGATGTTCAGGAAAAGCCCAACTAGTAAAATCTATATAGGTTTATGTAAAAATAACACGTTAACTAATGTAGGTAAGAATAAATTACATAAATGATCTTCTCTGCTGAATAAAGCCGTTTCAGATTGCGCTGTTCTTCTGAGGTAAATTCCTCATAGCAGGACTTCGTTCAAAAACAATGAAAATTAAACTAATCTTTTTTTTTTTTTTTTTTTACCTATTTTCTGTATCTAGATGAGGGTGTTTGCGCGCAGGTGGCTGCATATAATGAGCTCAGATATGGGAAAGACTGTACCTCGCTTTAGTTTCATAAGGATTACATAATCAGAGAATATTTGTTTTTGATTTGAATTCGTTCATTTAAAAGTATACACTTCAAGCTCAGATATGGGAAAGACTGCACATCGCTTTAGTTTCGTATTGATTACATAATCAGAGAATATTCGTTTTCGATTTGAATTTGTTCATTTAAAGTAGACACAAAAGCTTTCTATAGACATTTCTCATGTCTCTGTGTCAAATATTCGCTGAGTTTGTGACGCGTAGAAAGTTGCTCACGGAGACCTAGACGGCAGAAAGTGCACCCTGTTTGTTTTGTTTATTTTGCAAAAGCACCATGTTTTGTTGTTATTGTCAGTGTACACAAATAAAAGTAGGCCCTTTTTAGATTTGATCGATTTTAGTCTTATCTGTATCTGAGTATTTAAGGTTTCTCTGTGAATCAGGAAAAACTGAATGTGAACGCGCTGGCGCAGAGGGTTAAAGACGCTGCATTCAATTTTATCTTTAGACGGTAAATTTTGATTTCAAATTCAATATTGATTTTAGAACTGTTGAAATTATTTACTGTATGTAACGCAAGTACTTTATAAGTAACTGTAATTAAATTACCTAAAAATGTGCAGTAATCTCTTACTTTACTTTTTCAGTGGATAAGTACACCCAACACTGACTACAAATGACCACTGAACTGTCAGCCAATCAGCAACCTCGGGAAACCCCCTTTCTGCAAAGACTATCCCTTACCACAAAGGCAACGCAAGTAACCTCCAGATTCTTGCTGAGCTGGGGCATTTAATATAAATTTTAGCCTCATTGAGAAACTCAGTGCAAGGGTTAAATAAGTGATTGATGGTTGTAAAGGTCTATGCAATAGCACATATTGCAGTAAACTTGAGATTTCACATTTTCATTCTCTTAAACTCATCCTTTACTCACTTTCTCTCTTTCTGCAACTTGTGTGAATGTGTGAATGCTTGTGTTCAGGTGTTAGATTAGTTTACATGTCTTAGATTTATCCAATAAAGTCTTATCTTAAAGTATCTTGTGTTTTGTGCTTACAAGTTAATGTCTTAAACTGCCGGTCTTGTTACTGTGCTATTTAATAGTATTTTCACTATATTCTGGTTTTTAATATCCAGTGCAGAGTTGATGTTGTACAGCTCGTTCAGTGAATTGCTGCCCGACTCGGTGATCAACCATGAAATAGTGATTCTGTCCAAATTCCCTATAAAATCATAAATGATTCCCTTTGAGCTAAATTGACCTGTTTCCCTTACTGTGCATTTAAGCGACAAGAATGCCCTAATAAAATAATGTATAAACTCAGATTAGTATTTTATATCCATTTCTTTATTTATCCATCAGTACTCATTAAATAATAAGCTGAATAATGCTTAGTTAGCCCATTGTCATTGCAAAAAAATAAAAACATTTATTTTAGAATAATGACTGCCTGACTGTACATTAATCTTTACATAAATGCATACAATGCTTGAAATAAATAAATAAAAAATCTGCAAACTGAATAACTTTAATAACCATTTAATAAATAAAAAGCACACACACCTACATATGTCTATATATTAGGGGTGTAACAGTACAAAAACATCACGGTTCGCAACTTTGCAGTTTGGTGCGGTTTCGGTACAGCAAGAGAAAAAAAAAAATGCTTTTTAAATTTTTTATTAAACAATAGTTTACTGATAGGGGTGCAACGGATCGCAGATGATCCGTGATCTGTACGGACCAGTCCCCACGGTTCGGCACGCATGTGATTCGCGGATTAACTGTTAAATTCAACCAGTATAGACTGAAGGTTATCATTTGCACGTTTACCAATTTACACATACAAGCAATTTCAAACAATTCAGATGAAGGAGAAATCGAATCGGGACTTGCGTGCCGTTTTCTGTGCTCAGCCGCTGCCGCACACACCCGAAGCGTTGTATTACTGACTTTAGTAGTTAAGCTAGTAGTTTCAGCTGGGGAATAGAAGTAAGCTTTTAGTAATAAATGAAAAACAAACATTTTTTTTTTTTGCTGATCCAAAAAACGATCCGATCCGTGACTCAATATCCGTAGTATGATCCAAACCATGAGTTTTGTTATCCGTTGCATCACTATTTACTGAACAAAATTTTCTTACGGATAAAAATACCTCAGTTTCTGCTCTAAACTCTTGGATAGACGACTAAAGACGAATTTGATGTTTTGCCACAATTTTATTTTTTAGAAATCGAGGAATCTCGATTTTAAATATAAATATTACAAAACGTTAGAATTAGACAATTTGACAATATGCCAACCAATCCAACCGCATGTTGGTCCACGTGATTAACCACTCACGTGTGACACGCTCATATCACTAGGCACCATTCACACAGAATGTGCTTTTGTGTTGACAAAAATGTGACGCGGGCAGTGGAATAGGAAAAACATGCAAGAAGATGGGAGTTAAACTACTTTTAAGTTGAGCGCCATGTTTTTAGAATCCACATTTTCAAGATGACCAATTAAAAATCGTAAAAACGTTGTTTTTTTAAAATCAAGAATCTGTCAAACATTCTGAAAAATTCGAGATTTAAATTTTTTTGCCATATTGCCCAGCCCTAATTTAAACATACATTAAATAAGACATCACTAACAGGTAAAGTAAATATAATAAAGTATAGTCAAATATTTAGCAAAATGCTCTTCACTAGACTTAATTTCTCTAGCAAATAGCGAGCTGTAGACACTGATGACTTGCCTGAGGTAAATGAAATGTGTACTGAGTACTGTGTACTGAACCGAAAGACCTGTACCAAAAATTTTCGGTAGGAATGTGTGTACCATTACACCCCTAATATGTATACATGTATATACAGTCATGGTCAAAAATATCTGCACCCTTGGTAAATATGATCAAAGGCGGCTGTGAAAATTAATCTGCATTGTTAATCCTTTTGATCTTTTATTTCAAATACCGGTAATTCACAAAAATCTAACCTTTCATTGGATAATTTAAAATGGGGGGAAATATCATTGTGAAATAAATGTTTTTCTCAAATACACATTGGACACAATAATTGGCACCCCTAGAAATTCTTATGAGTAAAATATATCTGAAGTATATTCCCATTCATATTCACAATTTTGAGCAGGGTGATTATGAACATGAAATTATCCAGCCATGGCTTCCTGTTTCACATAAATATAAATAGGAGGGAAAACAAAGCCCAAATTCTCATCTTGTTTAGACACATGACATCATGGATTCTATCAAATACCAACAGATAAAAAAAATCAATAAGTGACTGACTCTATTAGAAATCTTATAATGGGCCATGTTTGGATCTTCCAACCATTCAATAATCCAAACACAAACCTCAAAAACAACACAAAAATGGGTCACTGAGCACAAAACCAAGCTTCTGCTATGGCCATTCCAGTCCTCTGACCTGAACCCTATAGAAAATGAGTGAGGTGAACTGAAGAGAAGAAGCACCAACATGGAGCTGGGAATCTAAAGGGTCTGGAGTGATTCTGAATGAAGGAATGGTCTCTGATCTCTTGCCAGGTGTTCTCTAACCTCATCAGGCATTATAGGAGAAAATCTAGAGCTGTTAAACTGGCAAATGGAGGTTTCAAAAGTATTGAATAAAAGGGTGCCGTTAATTGTGGCCAATGTGTATTAGAGAAAACATTTATTTCCATTTTATTTCCATAAATCCACTGAATTGGCTCTTTGACTCTCTCTCTTATCCACATGTAGCTGGTGTGTGGTGAGCGCTAGGGATGGGCGATATGGCCTAAAAATTTATCACGATAATTTTAGGTATTTATTGCGATAACGATACCAATGACGATAATATATATATATATATATATATATATATATATATATATATATATATATATATATATATATATATATATATATATATATATATATATATATATATATATATATGTACACACTAACTGGGGAAAATCCGGTCCCGGTCCGAGAATTACTCCCATTCCCTCCCACTCCCGTTTTTTTTATTATTATTATTTATTTTTTTATTAATTTATTTTTGGCGAAATCTGTCAGTTACAGTCACAGCGTGCCCACCTTAGTTGAATAAAACCCAAAATGTAGTTTTTGTTATTATATTGAACTGAAAGCCAGTTTATGCAAAGTGTAGGCTACGTTGCACACATTAAATTTTATGTAAATCATTCATGCTAACACACACGTTTTCTATTTGAATTTTGTTCTTTCATTTGAAAGTAGACATTTCACTCTCTATAGATATATTTTTCAAAGACAGAAGTTTCTCGCTCAGAGACCTAAAGCGCACCCTGTTTGCTTTAAAGCGCAACGTTCGTTGTTATTCTGAGTGTACACAAATAAGCGTAGAGTCTTTACAGATTCGAAAGATGTATTAGGCTACTTTTATCTGTATGACCAAAAATTACGGATATTTTAAGACCAAGTGAGCGCACCGGCGCCTGTCCTGCAGCGAGCGCGCTATTCAGCTTCCACTCTCCACACAAACACTTCAGTAGCGCACATTTCTCTATATTAACATCATATTGAGCGGCCATGTAAAGTTGCTACTACATACATCTTTCAGATGAAAAGCCATATTTGAGGTCGATGAATGATAGTGTGTATTACCACACAGACCAGCCGTTAACGATCTGTCCGTCACGGACTGCGTCATTCACTTAACCAGCCACACCCAAGCAAACAGGAGGAGAGCGAGACAGGGCAACTAGTTCCGAATTAAAATATACAGTTTATAGTTTATTTATATAAAAGGTATATTTGTGTATAAAGTTGGGTATCATTACTATTCCCGGTCCCGCCCACTCCCGATGACATTTTTTCCTGTCCCGTCCCAATCACGTGATTCGTAGCGATTTTGTTTCCCATCCCGCGGGATTCCGCATCTACTCCGCATCTGATTTTATAAACCAGTTCCAAATTGTGGAGGTAGCTCCTTGCTTAACAACAAGCTCCTCCTCAGCCTCACGTCCGCCTTCCGCCATGCTTGTTTTCACTCCGCACGTGAACAGTGAATCGGTCGCGCGCAAAACTACGTCATCAACTAGACTTATCGTTATTATCGCGAGGAGACACATTTTTATCGTGAGGAGAATTTTCAACGGTATATCGCAAACGATAAGATATCGCCCATCCCTAGTGAGCGCACTGGCGCCACTGTACTGTGGCTGCCGTCGCATCATCCAAGTGGATGCTGCACACTGGTGGTGGTTGAGGAGAGACCCCCACACACACATGATTGATCATATTTACCAAGGGTGCCAATATTTTTGGCCATGACTGTACATATATAGATAGAGTACATATACACACAATGAATATTTAGGCCTATATAGTTCACTGTAAAGTGTAAAACTCTTCATTACGATTTCATACTATACAGGACAGAGTATCATTAGGACAAAATAAATTGTTGATTGGGTATGCTGATGTTCTTGATGAGCTTTGCTTCACACTTCTGTGAAGGACAGTCATAAAGGAAATCGCTATTCAGCCGTGGGCTATTGATAAGAGCTCTGGGCTTCTCATTATTCTGCTGTCTTTACTGAAAGTCAGACCAGGGGCATGTGCTACATACATCACTCTTTAATTCTGCTCCTGTACACGGTTTCAGCAGACCCGCATAGAAGGTCATGTGACAAGAAGTGGCACATAATTATAGTGCCAGACTGAATTAGTCTGAAACGTATGGATGAGATAAGGCTTGTCCGTACTGGTGTAGGTCATCGCTCAGGGCTCTGTACGCTCCTGTCCTCCTCACCTGCTCCGGGAGCTTTTTTTTTTTTGTTAGAACATAAAGCAGTAATTTGATGTTTTTTCCAACTGTTGCTTGCCAAATTGTACAACCAGTCAGGGCAAAACTGTGACTCAATTTCAGACCCTGACAGAACTTCGTAAGTCTCATAATAAAAGCGAATGAATCTGTGAGCATATCACACTAAGCGATCCAAGATTTTGCGCAACTAAATGCGCAGCCCCACTTTAGACATCCATTTATAAACTAGAACTGTTTTATCACATTTTATCACAACAAACACATCGAACAAACCAGGTTGACCACCCATCATATGCAGCATCAGATAAAACTGATGAATGCAAAGAAACACTTCATATGAAAACATAAATCATAATGCATGTAGACCACGTTCATGATCGCCATCTCAATCAGACATTATTTTCCATTTATACTGTGCAGAACTAGATGAACCCAGAGGACTTGATTCACCTGCCATCAGTGTACAATCTCAATTAGATAATCTAATTAGCATAGATTCATTCTCCTTGCTGCTTCTCTGAAGCGAGCATTAATATTGCTGCTTTTTGGGTCATAAAGCACTCACATCAAAAGAAATATGACAAGAAGCCAGCATGGAACCAAGAGGAAATCTGTGCACGGATTCTCAGTCTTTAAATTGGCCGTGCATATTAATGCAATTAGCCTATAAAATGAGATAAAAGTCTACATTTACGCCATGCATGCTAGTGCAGAATCCACTTTACATAATTACAGGGTTTCCCAGAAATGAGAGATTGAACATGTTCACGATAGTGAACTGACTTGAGACAAAAAATAGAAGATTAATACATGACTCTTACCTTCGTACACGGCTTTGAAACCCTGGCCACTTACGGCGTAGTCTGACAGCAGCCATAGTGTGAGTCTGGGTCCTGTGCTGACTATAGGGGCGGGCAGTTGAAATCCGTCAACCTAAAATGCAGAAAAGGAACAAAACTCACGTTAACCCAGAGCATTGTTATACAAACCGAACGCTGGAGCTTGGCAGCTACAAACGCGTTTGAGTGCCAAACAGACTGCTAAATCTCAATTTCCAGCTTTAACAGAAAATAAAACCTTTAAAAGCTGTTTACTGTGGTGTAAAAGCAAACTAGGACAGCACAGGTGATAAGTGAGGAATTCTGTGCAGCATGGGCCACCAGAGACACCACGGCTCATGCATAAATCATAATGCATGTAGACCACGTTCATGATCGCCATCTCAATCAGACATTATTTTCCATTTATACTGTGCAGAACTAGATGAACCCAGAGGACTTGATTCACCTGCCATCAGTGTACAATCTCAATTAGATAATCTAATTAGCATAGATTCATTCTCCTTGCTGCTTCTCTGAAGCGAGCATTAATATTGCTGCTTTTTGGGTCATAAAGCACTCACATCAAAAGAAATATGACAAGAAGCCAGCATGGAACCAAGAGGAAATCTGTGCACGGATTCTCAGTCTTTAAATTGGCCGTGCATATTAATGCAATTAGCCTATAAAATGAGATAAAAGTCTACATTTACGCCATGCATGCTAGTGCAGAATCCACTTTACATAATTACAGGGTTTCCCAGAAATGAGAGATTGAACATGTTCACGATAGTGAACTGACTTGAGACAAAAAAATAGAAGATTAATACATGACTCTTACCTTCGTACACGGCTTTGAAACCCTGGCCACTTACGGCGTAGTCTGACAGCAGCCATAGTGTGAGTCTGGGTCCTGTGCTGACTATAGGGGCGGGCAGTTGAAATCCCGTCAACCTAAAATGCAGAAAAGGAACAAAACTCACGTTAACCCAGAGCATTGTTATACAAACCGAACGCTGGAGCTTGGCAGCTACAAACGTTTGAGTGCCAAACAGACTGCTAAATCTCAATTTCCAGCTTTAACAGAAAATAAAAACCTTTAAAAGCTGTTTACTGTGGTGTAAAAGCAAACTAGGACAGCACAGGTGATAAGTGAGGGAATTCTGTGCAGCATGGGCCACCAGAGACACCACGGCTCATGCACCAATCATAAGAATGGTAGCTAATAAACGCTTTACAGACCTATCAAAATCACAATCAATAGAGCAGCTAAAAGAGCTTATTTCACAGGTCGGAGTTTACAGATGGAAGCTATCTACTCTGCTTTCAGCTGTAAGCAGGTCAATGACGTGACGCTATCTATTAATTGATTCAAAAACACACTTCACACATTCAGTGATTTGAATACTCCCTAGTGCTGGGCGGTATGACCAAAAATTTGCGGTATTTTTAAATCAAGGTATTTTTCAAAATTATACCAGTTTCACGGTATATGACGGTATTTCTTTTTTCCATGCATGACCGGGTGTTAACCACATTTTCTACTGATTGAGAGAGGAAAAACTGCAGTAGATTGACTTAGAATGCTCTATTTTACTGTCATGATGAGCGAATATTGTAGAAAAATTCCACACTAAATAGTGAGTAAACATGACCCATTAATACAAGTTAACCAGGAGTCACTCTCATTTATAATCGCGACATCGTCTGATAAAATCAACATGCATCTAACGTTACACTAAAGAGCGGCTATGCAGCACACTGCCTGCGTCTGAGTAACAAAAAGTGCATAGTATTAACAGACTAACTATGCTCATATTTATAATTTATAACAGTCAGTTAGCGGCAAGTGCTTGGAAACGCTGTTTTGTACTCATTTACTGACAAGTCTGCTGAGGTACGGCCAACTGAATGTGGTGCTTCTCTGCCGCTCACTGCACAGAACAGACGCCGAGAGAGGCGACACTGTGCTGGGAGTCAGACCTCACGCTCGCGGAGCAGCACTGGTGACATCTTCCAACTGAACCATAGCTAAGGTTTATCCAAAAATGTCGCTAGGTTCGTCAGTTTGTATATTCTATGGAAAAAAGCCGCTAAAAGGGTCTGAAAGTTGCTAAATATAGTGGTAAAATCGCGCTCGTGTGTGTGAGAAGCGGGAGCTGATGGCAACGGGCGGTGGATATTGTGGATGAGTTCTTCTGTGCCATCACGTTCTACTAGTTCTACAGTTTCAGAACTTTCACACTTAGTAACACATACAGCTGTGTTCTTGCCACAATGCAACAGTGAAAAGAGACCCCTCTCAAACAGTGTCGCATTCCAAACGTTATTTAAATAACACCGGTATTTTAAAAATTAATATCATAAGAAAAATAAACACCGGTATTTGGTATGAACCGATATACCGCCCCGCACTAATACCAAAGACTATAGAATACCCTCAGATTCCAGATTTTCAAATAGTTGTATCTCGGTCAAATATTGTCCATACAAACCGTACATCAACGGAAAGCTTATTTATTCAGCTTTCAGATTATGTATAAATCTCAATTTTGAAAAATTTACCCTGGTTTTGTGGTCCATGGTCACATATGTAACTGAACATACACCATAATACTGAAACACATGTTTGCATTTATAAACATGTTCATAACTTTCATTAAGGCAACGTATTGTTTTGATGCACTAATAACTGCAATAGAGAGGAGTAATCTGTAGTCTATTGTAAGAATGCATCCTGAGGGCTATTTTTTTTATTGGTCGATTAGAGCAAAACGAAGCCTCCAGCTGCCAGGTGTGCTCGACAACTGCGCGAACGTGCTCGGATTTCCCCACAGCACCACTATGACCCATATAGTTCTCCAGGGTGTCAGCAGAGCAGGATGTTAAACTGTGATGCAGCTTTAGCTACAGGCATCGCTCTGAGCGTTCATGTTCCAGGGCTCACGTCAGTTTGCCTTTTCAGTCAGATCCCAGAGCTGTCATCTAATCTCCATCAGCTCAAACACACCAACCGGTCACCGGCTGCGACCTAAGCCATTTTACAAAATCTTTATTAGAAATAAACTAATTGAGCTGATCTATAGGCAGGAAGTAGATGACTTAGACTGTGAATACTATTATTATTTGTAAATACTACAAAAATCTCTTTTTACCCAGAAACCCATTGTTTAAAGTAAAAACACGTTTTCAAATCCCATACTAATGTTCTCAGAAAGCGTGCTATCAAAATACTGCTCAGTGAGTTTGCGTGGATAATGTTCATCCAACCAATGGCAGGCAAGGGAATGTTTAGAATTTTTTAAATTTTTTTGTCATGTTAAGCATTCAGAACACACACTACCATTCCAAAAAACCTTTTTTGCAATAAAACTTGCAATAGGTTACTTTTGTTCAGCAATAATGCATAAAATTGATCAAAAGTGATGGTAAAGGCATTTATAATGTTACTATTCTTTCAATAGAACACCTTTCATAAAGGAATGATGAAAAAAGTGTCGCGATTACCACAAATATAGCATTACGGATTCCAACATTGATAATAGTAAGAAATAAGATATCTTAAGCACAAGTATATTAAAATCATTTCTGAAGGATCATGTTTTTTTTTTTTTTTTTTTTTTAGCACAATTGACAATACAAAATATATTATTTAATACATTATATAAATATAATATATAATAGTAAAAGGTCATTTTAAATTGTAATAATATTTTACAATATTACAGTTTTTTCATCAAAAAATGCAGCCAAGATTTTCAAAATATTAAAAAAATAATAATAATAATTCTTACCACTATACAGTAGTGTATACAAAGCTTAAAACATTTAATTGTCACACTCATGGAATTCCAAAATCACATTGTTATTTAACCATAGAACACAAAGTAAACGTTTTCAAAAAATCATTATGCAGAACTTCAGACAAAAGTTCAATTGTTGGGTGAACTATTCCATTAAAACAGAATGCAACTTTTATTTTAAGATGCCACAATGTTCTTGCTTCCTGTTTTGCCTCTGAAAATACTCAAAATACACAAATACACCTCCCTATTTTCAGACCAAACAGGAGATCATCACTTAAGTTCACCTCCAGGCCAAGAAGGTAAGAAAGAGGCACTAGCGTGATATCACAACAGATGAACTAAAGATTGCCCAAATGAGGCAGGTCTGGGCAGGAAGCGGTGGAGTGTGCTGAGGCCAGAGGCAGCCTCCATTAGGAGACATTTCCACATGGATGAGTACTGCAGCATCCAGTCCAGATTCTCCATTAGAAAAAGGAGCACTTCCCTCTCCAATTATCCCAGGTGCTCCTTTGGGAAGAGAGCAGGGACACTGGAGAAGGAAGCGGGAGGAGAAAAATACAAAACTGGAGAAGGAGAACAGGTGGTGGTTTACAGAGTTCAATGAAGAGGGAGGAAAGACAGATTGGACTTCGAAGTCTGTGTGTATGCGCTTCAGTGTTTTTCTGTTTGTGTGTGTGCAGAGTCTGTATTTGCATGCAGTCTGCTGATAATATAAGTGTTTGTATATTTGCGTACACATTGTTTAATGTGAGTACCAGCATGAGTGTGTGCTCAAAACGTGCACGTGTGTGTGTGTGTGTGTGTGTGTGTGTTATGAAGGGGGTGTCACTGTAGAAATTCTCCTGATTAAAGCCATCCGTAAACACCCCACCCACCCTCCTCCAGCCATTAGGAGCTCCAAGCACAGGCTGATTTACTGAGTCCTGCACTGCTTCATAATAAAATGTGATTAAATGGAATGTCAGGCCATGAATAATGAACCTCACCGTCCAACCACTGTCACCACACATCAGAGAGCTACCAGTGCTCTGTGTCCCACACCACAGCTCTCAGCACTAAACTACACCTGGGGTTAACATTAAAATGGCCACATTAGCATGGATGGCTCTATTTGGATTTCAGACATGGGCTCCAATAATTATAGAAGCTGCAACTGTATCTGCACATGTTTCAAGGATACAAAGGTAAGCATTGCCAATGTGAGTTGCATATAGTTGGATGGCTGGATATGACAAAGATATATAATTCTCACATACACTTTTTCTCAACAGAATACACACAACTCAAATGAATGTTTGCTACTACACTTAAGAAGTATCTTATGATTACTCAGGCTGCATTAATAAAATTTAGTGCTATCAAACGATTAATCGCGATTAATCATCCAAATTAAAAGTTTTTGTTTATGTAGCACTTGGACCAATCAGACACACAATTCTGCATTTGATTTAACAAATCAATTAGTTATTAGATTAACAAATAGTCACCTGACCCCATCACCCAATACACATACTCGGTGCCAGTAGGTCTGTCAATGACGTCAGGCCCCCAGTTCCATGGCAACCCATCAGATAACACTAGTTTTATTGATTAAAGGAATGCAAACAGAGCCACTCTTACTACCTTTTTCCTATAGGAAAGACATTATGCCATAAAAATGGACTCTTCTCTAATTAATTCATAGAAAAACCTTTGAACAAACACATATCATTCAGGTCATTGTGTATATTATTACTGTTCTTGTATATGTTTTTGTGTATTGTATACTGTTTTATGCATGCTTATGATAGATCACTTGTTAATATCTCTTTAACTCATACCATGTCTGGTCTCTATCAATTCGTCTTCGGATGATCTAATTGAGAGTGAAAATTACATGTTGATACCTATGCAACATATTAATGTCCTAAGAATCTTTAATAGTTTGTATATCAACTTCCAATCCAACCCCTTTGCAAATTACCATGCTCTCCAGTATTTCCAAACTACCGCTTGGAAATTCAGCCTTTCTCATTGGTCAAGCCCATCCTGAGAGGCGTGACTCTTCGCAGACCTTAAAGGGCTCACACACAGTTCTGCTCTCTTCTGCAAAAGCTCTTCTGCTAAATCTCCAGATTGCTGCCCGTGTGGAGAGCCTCAACCGGTATCAGCTTGCCCGGTGGGCTCCAACATATCTCAGTCTGCGGTTCTGTTAGATCCTAGAAGGATGTGAGCTAGAACTCTTCTGGACCCTTAAGTCTTGCACCAGGCCTTGCGGCCTTGACTTTACATTCAACCAAAGTTCCTCGGACCTCGGCTCTTTTTCACTTTCTACCTGGAAAGAACATTTCTATCTCAGAACATCTTTGGAATTCATCACTCTTCAACCCGGAAGAACGTGATCACAAGTCCAAAACCTTGAAACCATTAAGACTTTAACCTGAGACTGCATTCCAGACACTCGCCAACAGCCAAGGAAGTGCAAGTATGATACATAAACAGAGGTTTAGTATAAGCTATAGACCCCGTTATAAATGGCGTTGATGGTTTTACTCAGGTGGTTAACTGACTCTTTCCATAACTGCATTCTGTTTTCTCTAATGGCTACATTCATCCACTTTAGCTCCCCTTTTGTATATACGTGAGTGTATGTATGTTTGTTTGTTTGTTTAGATTAGTTATGCGTGTTAGCGTTTAGTTAATAAAAGTTGTGTGCACAAATGACATGAGTTTCTGGTTCTGCCTTGCAAATTAATGTCCCTTTATGATTTTCGATCCTTACTACATGCTCTAATGCATTAATACTTAGGAAAGTATTTTCTGTGGCCACGAAAATATCCTTTCTTAGAGTTGATATGAACTTACACTGAATGGTCGCTGGACGAACAGATCAGTTGACGGCAATTTAATTCTGCTACAGTTATTACTGTCAGCCAATATAAATAATTGTAATTAATCATAATTAACTGTAATTATTTATATACAATTCCCTTTTAAGCTAATTTGCTACATTTACATAATATGTGTGTACTGTGTATATTTATTATGTATGTATAAATACACACACATGCATGTATATATTTAAGACAAATATGTTATGTTTATACATTTTAAATATGATTTGACAGCACTAATAAAATTAAATATTAAATTAAAATGTATTAAAATAAAATTTGTTTAATATAATTGTAACTTTTTTTGCGCTGTAATAGCAAAGCTGATTTACTTATTTCTTATTCTCAATGTGGAAAACATTTATGCTTCTTAATATTTTGTGAAAACTCTTTCTTTGACTACTAGATTTATTTAAAAACAACAAAATTTATTTAGAATAGAAATCTCAGAACATTATACATGTCTTTGATTACTTTTGATGCACATTTACTGAATAAAAGTGTTTAACCTGCTAAAAAGTATAATAAGATTGTGTTCTAAAACAAAATAAAATGAAATTTTAAAATCTAAACTCTAAAATTTGGTTTATTTTGCATTCATGTCAACTGAAATGTTATTTTTCATAATAAAGGGTAAAAAAGGGTAGGCAGCAAGAATTAAAGACATGTTTTCCCTTTCAAACTGATAGATGGAGCGAAACTGGATGTAAAAAAGTGCTGGGTTACACATTTCTAAAAGATGAAATACTTTGAATAAAACTCTGCATCTTAAGCCGGTCGCACACCGGACGAGAAGTGCAGTGCCGCATCGCGCCACAACTTTAAAATTTCGAACACATTGTTTTCTATGAGTGTACGCATTCGGCATCTGTCCGCTTCTCGTCCGGTGTGCGATTTTTTTAAAAACAACACATTTACAGCATCAAACTAAAGCAGGCTGGCCTTTCACTAATCTCATTCAAAGGATGAAGGTAGGAATCGCTGATGCAGCCATATTCCAGCAGGAAGAAGGACACCCTGGAGAGAGGAAAGACAGAGAGGGGAAAACGGATGCAGGGGCAGGGTTCTGTCAGGCAAGCAGAGAGAAAACATTAGGGGATAAATTATAGAGAAAGAGCAAGGGTGAGCGAGGAATACGTTATGTGTACATGCATCTATCGATCTTCTGACATATTCCAGTGTAACAAGGATCTGAAGTGAATGAATCGACAGCTTGTTTCTTGGGAGGAACGTTGGAAATCTGCGAGCTCATCTAAAGCTATATATGAAATGTCCATAATTAATTGGGGTCTTCTTTGCGGGGTTCTCCATGGATGGAGAGATCCTCATTCACAAAGTCCACCTGTAGGCCAGAGGAACGAGGCGAGGTGAACTGGATTGATGGTGTTCTCAGCGCAGACTGCTGTGTCCAACACAATCACTGCCGTAACTCTCTTGTCTTCAAGGACTCGGAGCATTCCTGGGTGGCAGCAGTTATGCACCCACTGGAGCGCCTCGGAGTGGCTAACGTCCAGGGTAAAAGCTGTCCAATTATCCTCTCCTGCCATTATTTCCAACCTTCATAAACACATGCTTCTCCATTCTGCCTACCCACACACACATTTCCACTCAAACACCTCTCGCCCAGCCACCGAAGCTATTTTTGCTCCGCTACCATGATGGGTGGATAAAGCAAGTCTATCAGGGCTCGTAATATGTACGATGAGTGGTTTTGTGCTTGAGACTGGATTACTGTAATGTATCCGACTTAAGAGTACACACAGAGTGGAAAGCAAACACACATCAACCGAGGCCTAAGCCATCTGCTAGAAACATCTGTGAGGAACTGCATTACCGTGTCATACAGGATTCTATCCACCCTTTCTTAATGTCTGTTCGAATACAGAACTTGATATCTCCTTGTAGCTAATCAAAAAAAGCCTTTTAACCAGGTAGCACTATGCTAAGCTAGTAAGCTAGCTTGCTAACTGAAGACAAACTGATAAAAGAAATGTTTATTCATTTTTGACTTTGGTTATATGTGTGTACACATTTAATTTATTCTCATTCAAACATTAATTACTGAACTCTAAAGTGATTTTATATCACTTTATATATTTTTTTTGTATCAGCCAAAGAAATAGATTTGGGGTCCAAGGGGATAGGATCTTTCATGTCTACAGGCTTTCGGAGACATAAATCACAATTGGGAGAACCCAAAAGGGAAGACTTCCTTTTGATCTGTCTGCAGTGGTAGTGAAAGATATCTAGAAAGGTCTGTACTGTGTAAAGTGCTCAAATCAGATATTATCTCCATGGCAATACCTCATTAGTCTGTTTGGTTTGGTTCAGATCATGTCAGCACAAACAATGTCAGCACTAATAGCACCTACTGGTTTCAAATACTGTGGGAGGTATGAGTTACGGTGTTCAATTACAGTATTTCTTAATTATCTACAGATTTATCTTTTAAACCTTGAAAATATACAAATAGTTAAAAAGCCTTTACATTAATGTATTTATAAAAATGGCACAATATCGCATATTATCTCCATTACACTTCAAGAGAACAAATGTTCCTGATCAAGGATCAGATGAATACCTGAGATGAATTCTGATTTATCGCTAAGTCAGTTGCTTGGCTGGCACATGCTTACTGCACTGTTTACTTTATTTACCAACTCATAAGCAAGCAAGCATACAAATAAATGAATAAATAATTTAAAAAAGCTAGGGATGTATCTCGATACCGATCTCTGGCCGATCAATCGGAGCATCTCTTAAAAAAGCTAATTAAAAAATAAATTGAATAATTAGCATGCTCTAAACTCACAGCACATGCAGTATTGGAGTTCACTGCATTGACTGAACAGAGCCGTTCTGAGGCACAGAAAACACTGGCTCACGAGCTGATAGCCTGAATGACATGTGTGCTTCCCTTTGAAACACACAGCAAAACAGACTTGATGCAGGATTAAGCCATATTGTACTTTCGGTCTTAGTTTAAAGAACTTTTATGTTAGAATAAGCTTAAATGTTTGTTTTTTTTTAAAACTACATTTTTTGCCCGGAAGACCTATCTTTCATATCATCATGTGACCATGATATTATAGAGAAAGTTTTGCTATCGCAATATCACGATATTGATAATATTGTTACATCCCTAGAAGTAATAAAAACATACATAACACCACAAATAAACTAAAGCATAATTTATACAAAAAAATGTAATAAAGAGCCACAAACAAACCATCTACAATCTAACGAAACATTTGTGATAACTATCTGTGCTAACCAGACACGACTCGACCCCCTGGCCCAGAGTACCATCTCTTGACTTAAAGAACAGGAAGTTACATACTCAACAGACTTCCTGTGCCCTCCTACTGCCCCCACAGCACAAAAATACTGATGTAGTGGGAGCAAAAAAAAGCCCTTCCTGTTTTATTCACTTCTCATTTCAATCTACAGCAATACTCCTTTTCTCAAACAATTAAGCCATTATTTCTGTTTAGCCAACGTTTCAACTAATGCGCCGAGTCATTTGTCCTGAGGCTCAGTCGGAAGTTCTTGATGTGACATCTCAGCCGCCTGCTTTTCAGAGTTCTGTCTTTCAAATGCTGCTTCATTTCAGACTTTGAATACATGGTAAACCATTAAAAAAAACAGATCTTAGGAACACAAAAAAAATACAAGCACAGCCACCATGAGCATACATTAAAACAGACATAGAAAAACCACCACGAGTCACCATGTTAGTGGAAAGAGAGAGAGGATATAAAAAATAAAATAATAGAGAGAATATAATACAAGGTGCAAATACTGAAGGGGAATGAGGTTGAGCGAGAAGAAAAATAGTAGCGCGGGCTAAATTATTTAGAGTGGAGAAGCAGTGATATAATACTGTGCTGATCAGGCAGAGGAATTTTAGGGCCATAAAAAGCCTGGGAAAAAAACAGAAGGACGGAAGGATGAGTTATCGATGGGTGAGCACAGTGGCAAAACTCATCACTAGGGTATAAATGGTCCTAAATGGCTGTGGAGCTTTTAAACATTGCGGCTAATGACCATCTGCACTCCCCCGTTACACACCCTGCTCTGGGCACTTGTTATAAACATGCACACAACGCTACACACGATAACCCTTGTGACCAAAATACCCACAATCCAAACAGTTCGTCATCTATGGCCTCGCTTACATTCATCGAGTGTTCCCAAACAACCCTTTCCCTCAGTAGGCCTCTTAAATGTATGCTCTACACAAAAAAAAAACATCAAGACAAAATAAACCTGTTGTGGCCCGGGTCGACGGACGGACGAAAAACCGTGACATTGTCTCGCTTAATCCGTGTAATAGTTTGGGATTTGAAAATGTGTGTTTCATTTCACACTCTTTGACTGATGATGGGGAGCAAATCTGAGTAAATGGCTTGACACTTATTACCACAAGAGCTTACACCTCACAGTCATCACTCAGTCCTCAGAGTTCGGCAATCTCCACAGACAGACCGCAATGATGTTGGCCTTGCCGTCAGTATTTAATCCTCCTGAAAACCATGAATCTCCAGGCTGGTTTCTGATGGTCTAGATTAGGGGTGGGCAATTAATTTTCCCAAGGGGCCACATGAGAAATTTGGGCGGTTGTAGAGGGCCGAACCAATACACTTAACTCAGTTCTGCCCAATATATTTTATATCTCTCTATAAATGGAACATTACAATCGTACAATGAAAATGTGGAGCACACAATTATACCAGTAGCTGAACATTCACAAAAACTTCAAAATGTGAATTTTTTTGCAGTGTTTCAAAAACTACCATCACAATTTTGAACAAAAAAATCAAGTATTTCAAAGATTATGGACCTGAAACACACATTCTCATAGATGTATTCATTACCAATAGCTATACTGGACCATCTCTTTATATTTTTCTGAACCGCTGAAAATAGAGTCCATGGGACATCAGTAAAGTATTAGTCTATAAACGATGAGGAAAATAGGATGCGTTATGGATGTGCCAAAAAAAGACCTGAGTTTTTCGGATACAACGTAGACCATTTGTAGACTTTCTGTGATCAATGCACAGCCCAGAAGCAACAATATCTGCTGAATGGAAAGGGTTGGCTATTCACAACATAAAATATAGCCTACATAGGCTATTTGTTTTATTTAAATAAATTTGTTTTTGTATTTCAGAGGAAAAAAATCATTATTACGGATGGACATCTCTCCGTTACAGACGTGACAGTTCTGAAAACGGAATTTATCCGACAATGGAAACGCGTAGCTAAAATGCTTTAAAAACTTTAACAGAGACTAGCTGCCTATTTAATAGGGCCGTCCCCAACAACTTAGTTGTTCATTTAAGTCATTAACCGCATGTTTGTATTAAAGCTAATAATCCAATGAGCTTCAATTCCGTGCTGAAGCACGAAAGGTTGCCACCAAGCACAGGCAAAAGTCGCCTAATGATTATGAATGTGTTGGAAAAAATTTATTAATTCTCTCTCATCTCCAGAGTACTGGACGCGCCATTAGAAAGAAATGCAACCTTCATACTGATTATAATAATCAGGAAATATTTGTTTTTGAATTGGTTCATTTAAAAGTAGACATTTTAAACTTTCTATAGATATAGCCTATTTCACATGTCTGTGAGGCAGCCGCAGCCGTACGTTTTCTCACGCACTCCAGCTTCAGAGATGGCAGAAAGCGCGTCCTGCATTCACTATTTTCCAAAAGCAACATTTTTTTTGTTTTTATGAGTTTACAGAAATAAAATCAGTTTTGAACTGATTTTAAGTTGTTTCATTATCAGGAAACAAAGCTGTTGCCTTGAAAATAAAAGCAGTGCGGTTGTATTGCGTAATTACACCTAGACCTATTTGTGATTGACTTTTAATTCACGATTCACGAATTACCTTATGTGGGTCAAGGATAGCCAGAGGGCCGTACAATGCCCAGGTCTGGTCTAGATGGTACTTAAAAAGCTTGTTGGTGATCAAAAGCAATGATGGATTGAAGTATTTTTTGTTGTTGTTTTTGGTGTGCCATGGACTCTCTTTTGAAACAACTTATTTTTGACTGTGTACTGTATCTTCATGTGAAAGTAATAGATTCAATGGATTTCTTTCAAAATCTAGTGAGCTGCCTAGCTGTCAATGTCCTTGCTAAAGGTGCATCCTAGTGTTTACAGTACAGGCCTAAAAGTTCTTCTATTTTCAGTTCATTATTTTTTTAATACTTCTATTTAGTTTATTTCAGTTTTAGCACTTAAACCTTTAGAAATGTAGAAATGTTGATCTAGTTTACATCCAATATTTATATTTTATTTTAGCTTTATTTTAATAGCCACACAAATTGTGCTCCTGAGAATCACATACAGTCTGAACTCACAATTGATTCCAATGTAGCGTGATGTTAGCATGTTGCTAAGCTAATATGGGTAAAATACATTTCTCATGCAAGCTCATTGCAATGCTCTTTGAGATTGCCTTCTATATTGTATGGAATTTAACACCGCAAAACAATATGAACAATACAAGCAACTAGGGATGCACCGAATGTTCAGCAACCAAAATTATTCGGCCGAAAATAGCAAAAAAAGCTCTTTTGGTGTAAAAAAGTGAATAAGTGAAAAGACAAAATAGTTTGCAGAGAAAAATGATGTGACGTGGTTAAATAGCAACCAGCGTAGAGTCAAGAGGCCTGCAGCCTTTATAATTCAGCAAACATATCAGCAGTGTGGAAGCATTTAAAAGTGTCCGAGAAAGATGCAAAAATTATTACAAGCACCAAAAGTGAGAGACTGTTTAGTACTACATCGCATATCTTCGATGAGAAAACAAAGGGGTGGTTGTTACTGCTTACCATACGATGACTGAAATCGCGAAATGGCCTTAAACAATTAGTAAATAAATTGCAGAATGTTATGTTTTCTAATACAAGCACAAACTGCATGTATTCTGACAGCGGTGCACGAGCTTGTGGTGATATCTGCTTGTTAACCAGGGTTCAAAGTCCAAAGCGCAACACAGTAAAATTTTTATGAATTTTTACAAGGCATATGACAATGTACGGAGCCCTTTACAGGACATTGTGGTGGAAAAAATTCAGGGTGGGAGGAAATTTTTTTTTTAAATGTTTTGCGTTCTCTCGCAAAACTTTTGCGTTCCCTCGAGAAACTTTTGCGTTCTCTCGCAAAACTTTTGCGTTCTCTCGCAAAACTTTTGCGTTCTCTCGCAAAGATATTTGTGTTCCCTCGCAAAACTTTTGCGTTCTCTCGCAAAACCATTTGAGTTCGGACAAACGCTTCCTGATTACTTTGCAGCTTGCAGTGGTTACAGCTCGTATGTTCACAATGGAGCGGTTCATAGAGTTTAGTTTGAACTTGCACTCAAAGTAATACAGTCAGTGCTTATTTCGAAGCACGGTTTTGGGACATTCTAAAACGCTTAATGTGGCTTAATGTTTTAAAACAGTGACATTGGAGGACTAAATTCGATAATAATAAATCCTGATAAAAATTATTAGGCTAACATTACCTTATTAATAATATTACTATTAATAAAGCAGAATATGAATGCAACGCCCTGCACGTTAAGCCTTTTCTTCCCCATAGAAAATGCTTAAGGTAGGCTATAATGAAAGGTTCATGCAGCTGGTATGTTCACAATGGAGCGGTTCATAGAGTTTTTATTTTGAACTTTGACTCAAGTATAAAGAAATACAGTCAGACAGTGGTTAGTTCAAGGCACGGTTTTGGGACATTCTAAAACGCTTTAATGTGGCTTAATGTATTAAAACAGTGACATTAGGACCAAATTCGATAATAATAAATACTAATAAAATTGTTAGGTTTATATTAATAACCTTATTAATAATATTACTATTAATAAAGGAGAATAGCCCAGAATATGAATGCAACGGATTTGGAATTTTTAAATCACCGTTTTCATTATAGCCTACCTTAAGCGTTTTATGGGGGAGAAAAAGCTTAGGCTACGTGCAGGGCGTTGCGTTCATATTCTGGGCTATTCTGCTTAGTAATATTATTAATAAGGTTATTAATATTAGCCTAATAATTGTATCAGCTTTATCGAATTTGGTCCTCCAAGTCACTGTTTTAAAACATTAAGCCACATTAAGCGTTTTATTATGTCCCAAAACCGTGCCTTGAACCAAGCACTGACTTAATTTATTTGAGTCCAAGTTCAAAATAAAACCGCTCCATTGTGAACATACGAGCTGCATGAACCTTTCATTATAGCCTTTCTTAAGCGTTTTCTATGGGGAAGAAAAGGCTTAACGTGCAGGGCGTTGCGTTCATATTCTGCTTTATTAATAGTAATATTATTAATAAGGTTATTAATGCTAGCCTAATAATTTTTATCAGGATTTATTATTATCGAATTTAGTCCTCCAATGTCACTGTTTTAAAACATTAAGCCACATTAAGCGTTTTAGAATGTCCCAAAACCGTGCTTCGACATAAGCACTGACTGTAGTACTTTGAGTGCAAGTTCAAAATAAAACTCTATGAACCGCTCCATTGTGAACATACGAGCTGTAAAGTAATCAGGAAGCGTTTGTCCGAACTCAAATGGTTTTGCGAGAGAACGCAAAAGTTTTGCGAGGGAACGCAAAGTTTCTCGAGGGAACGCAAAAGTTTTGCGAGAGAACGCAAAACATTTGAAAAAAAAATGTTCCTCCCACCCTGAATTTTTTCCATTCACCCCGAATTTTTCCCACCACAATGTCCTGTAAAGGGCTCCGTAACAATGTGCGACAAACATCTTCCCAAATTTGTAATGAGAATCATTTATAAATCTGCTGTCATCAACAAAAAGAAGCACTGACGTCTTCCTGTGGGTTTCTGCTAAAATAAAAGAATTTTCTTGTGATGCCATAAAGTCAGCATGAAAATAAAATTTACCCAATCTGTTTTTTTTTTATATTTATTTATTTATTTAATTAATTAATGTATGTTACTGATCTTAATGATTCTTGAATCTTAAAGATTCAATTGTGGAAGGGTTTTTTTGGGGGGGGTTTTTGACCTTTGAAATCAAAATGTCACAACTTCACAGACTTCTCTCTGGTGTCAAATGTCAAACTTCTCCAATAATTTAATTAGTCTGAAACATTCAGATCTGCCTCCATCCAATCAACATCCAACCAACAACCGATGGATAGAACCAAATGCACACCTTGCTTTTTTTTTCTGTTCGATAAACCATTTCACTCAGATGTTCATCACAATATGGAAGAAAGAATCTGCTGCCGACTTCAAAATGCTGTCTAGTTAGGCAGCTCACTATAGGTTTTAAACCCACCGCTAAAATGTCATGCTCTCAATGATATTTAAAGTGCATTTGAAGAATAAACAAACACACACACACTGGTCTCTAACCAAACTGTTACATCCTTGTTCTTGGTAAACTAGACTAATACTAATGACAGGCACTTATTTCTGCTCACATGATGAAGAAAGAGTGACGAACAAAAGGCAATGTTCTTAAAAAAACAGGTTTCGAAGCTGAAGGAATAACATCAAACAAAAGCCATCATTCTGAGCAGGTTTGTACCAATAATCAGAGCATCACAAATTAATCCATATTTCAGCCAACTGTTTGCAATTAAATTTTAATTGGATATTGAGACCCAGATGGAGAAAGGAAACAGTGTTGAGACCTTTTCCCCAGTTTTCTTTATTCTCTGGGATATTTTCTTTGTTTCCCCTTTCCCACTTTTACTTCTCCCCTTAGTTGCCGGTCGGCTTTTCCTACATGTTCCTCTTTCATCTTTTTATTCTCTCCCACTCTCTTGCTCACTCGCTCTGCCCTACAGACTCACAGATTAATTATTCAAATGTTATCTTCATTGCCGAAGCTCGAGTTAGGAAGGAGGCTACAGGCTTCAGCCGCTACCTAATCCTGACTCTTTCAAAAAGCATTCAGCCTTGGAGGCCACGGCCAGAATTGCATTATTTGTACATCAGTTTATTTTATTGTTCTTTCCTCCACACAACAGTG
The DNA here is from genome assembly GCF_012432095.1 of Onychostoma macrolepis. Classification (NCBI taxonomy): domain Eukaryota; kingdom Metazoa; phylum Chordata; class Actinopteri; order Cypriniformes; family Cyprinidae; genus Onychostoma; species Onychostoma macrolepis. Next base: position 13,575,933 of record NC_081173.1, read on the forward strand.
TGTCTAAATTCTAATAAACTCCAAAACAAGGTTTAGCCGCTGATTTGATTAGATGCAAAAGGGCATCGGGAACACATTGACCATTGCTGAGAGACTCCCTCAGTCTCACTTTCATGCTGTTTCTTCCTCTTTCCGTCTCTCTCCGTTCCTCATTACCTTTCCTTTCAACCTGACTACGTATGGCTCTGTCGTTATTTGTCTTTATCTCTCAATCCACCCTCTTCTCATCGTTTGCACTATTTTTTGCTGTTCACAGACAGGTGGAAAACAATCTGTCACTCACGGAGCTTGTGGGAGCACTACATAGAGCTAGAGGATCCATGCATCCACTCCATTAGGTGGACCTTGGCGGATCCATATTTAGCCTTGTTCTCCAGAGGTGCCAGGCACCTTCACATTTACATTCTAGAGGAGATGAACCCTTCACCACCATGCTGACTCACCACTGCAGTATGACAAGTACTTTAATTAAAGGAGTTAATTGAAGCCACTTCCTCCCAGCTCTTAACGAGCTTGAAGAGTCGTCCCATATTCACTCCCTCCCCCAATACTCATCTCCATCCCCTTGCCTTCACTGTATTGGCTTATCGACATCAAACAGCCGCTTTGTGCTACAGAAACAAAACAATACAGAACATTAAGCAGGATGAATGGACACTTAAGGTAAATGAGGGTATGAGATGTTTCAGCAACCGTCGATACCATCTTAAATGGTTGAGCATCATTTCTTTCCACAACGAGATAGATAGTTCATGTTTCCAGTTACTTGATTATTTCAATTTCGTTCACTTCACTGCCCGAATCGGTCCTTTGCTTAATTAGGTCATTCTAGCATACATTTGACATTATCACATAGTTCATGTTATGGCCAATATAGAAACTTGATATATTTTATCCAAATAAATGAAACAAATAATAAATATAATAACAATAACAACAAATTATAAGAAACAAACTAATATGACACTGAGCCATTGTTTAATAGTGGCATATATAAATAATTTAAAATATTGATAATCAAACAAATAAATAAATAAATAATATAACTGATATATTATCTAATATTAGCCAAAGAAAGAAAGAAAGAAAGAAAGAAAGAAAGGCAGGCTTATGGAACAAAGATATATTATTACACAGTCTAATATTGGCTGATACTGATAAATCAATGAAAATAATAAATTAATATTAAACTGAGTCATTGTATAATACAGGCATTACCAATAAAATTAAATAAATATTTTTAAAAAAAAGTATTGTATTATAAACGGTAAACAATATGTTGGGTGCCTACCCAAAACTTCCATGACCTTCCATGAACTTATCTTACTCTGCAAAACCTCATAAGCCTCGTTGTTCATGTAAGAGCAAGAACCTTCAATTGGCATTTGAATCCCATGAGACGTACTGTAGTACTCTTAACTTTAGAGGGCCATTCACTTCTGATTAATGGGCTTTGGCATTCTTTCCAACAATTACACAACAAACAACTCGGAAGTAAACCTGACTCAATTAACCTTGATTTAAAGCTTTTTTTTTTCAGATTAATGGAAGCCAGGCATTATGTTCAGCATTATCCTCTTATCTCCCCAGTAAAACTCATCTTCCCGTTTTCCCGCACCAGTGTGCTGGAGAGAATACAGACCAAACAACCATATTTTGAGGACAATAAATGTCAGAAAGTAACATTTGACAAAAGGTCACTGTAGAAAGCGTTCTCTCTCGGTTAGACATACAATCTCAGAATCTCCTTCAAACCCCAATCACCTGCAGACATCTTCTACAGGTGTCTCATTACGAAGAAACCAGATCAATTAGGCTCATTATCACTTTTTCTCTTGAGAACTGCTTCCGTCACTTTTCAGGAGGTGTGAGCTTAATTTGTTAACGCATTTCACACTTGTGGGGTATACTGATGAGAGCGGGGATTGAGGGGTGTATTAGAGGAATGAATAAAAAGAGAAAATACCAAATCAGCTGAAGATTGAGGAGAACTGACAATATGTCTTGGCTCATCATAAGCTGCAGGTAAATGTTATTCAGACATGAAGCATATGGCCATATGTGACTCCTACATTATCTTTGAACACTGAAATGAACTTGAATGGTGGTCGACCGGTATATCGGCCGATATTTAGCATTTTTCAAATATTGGCAGATAAGTTTTTCTGTTTGGCTGAAGCGTTCGATGCGGTACTTTGTTTTTGATAGTGCTGAGAACGGCAGCGCCTGAGCACACAGCGCTCACATTCTCTCTCCTGTTCACTGACATCGTTCTGTCTAATACGGAAAGAAGTCTGTCTAATAATTAGACAGAACGGTTAAACAAAGGAATTAAACAAATCCAATGCACAAAAACTTCCCAGAATACTGAGTGTCCTGTTGGTTACAGTGTTTACTTCCTTTTTAATTACATTTTTATTTTATTATTTCACTTTTTTTTTTTTTTTTTGTGATCAACGTTTTATTTTCTTTAAATCAACAAAACAACATCCATTCAAACAAACAACAGGGAGGGGGAGCAACAGACACACCATCAACAATTTCACAATCTGAAAGAAAAAAGGGAAGGGAAAAAAAAAACACTTTATATGGTCATTCCTTTATACAGTCCAAAATGTTGGAAGAAAAACATTGCCATGCATCAATGGTACTAGGTTTAGCTTTGTTAATTTGTGCTGTTGTACATTCATAAGTCACTATTTTAAGGAGGCTATGAATCCAAAATGTTTTTGCACACATGTGCAGAGTAAACAAGTTTTGTATTATCGCCTTCTTTGCAGCTGTAAAACCAGCAAACAACATTATCTTCTTTAATGAACTTATACAGAAGTTAGAATCGTCATTGAGAAGACATAAACCTGGATTAGACACGTAATCAGTTTGCAGTAATAAGGACAAAAGAGAATTCACATGAGTCCATAGATTGACAACAATTGGACATTCCCAAAACGTGGAGAAAAGTACTGTTGATACAGTGTTACAGATATGACAGTTATAGGTCGACTGCAGTTTCATTTTAAACCTCTTGTAAGGAGTTATGTATGCTCTATGGATGACTTTGAAATGGATAAGATGAGCCAAGTTTTTAGAAGTTAAGATTAGATTAGACCACAACCTCTCCCAGTCGACTGATAAATCAAAATCTGTTAGTTCACGATTCCAGATAGATTTAATAGAAAAGAGACTTTGCAGTGTGATCATTAAGTTTACTATATATTAAAGAAACAGATGGCCGACCCGAGGGTGGTGCGATCCAATCCCATATAGGATGAGAGGAAATAGGGGATGCCCAGGGAACTCCATAGGCCTTGAGAGCAGAATGTAACTGAAAAAAGACAAAATATGATGATGCTGGTAAACAAAACTTAGTTCTTGAAGTGAGCAGAGTCCCTGGTTATCATACAAGTCACCGCATGTGTTTATGCCCAATGTAGACCAAGAGGGCTGGACAAATGGCCGATTTCCACATAAAAAAATTTAAGTTGTGCCAAAATGGTGTGTTGTTACAAAATTTGAAAGGTCCTCTCATCAGACGTTCCACCCTTTTCTAGATCCTAATAGAATTGGCCACAACTGGGCCAAATTTATATTTAGAATTTTTATTTCCTATGCCAGCAAATAAAATATCTTGGAGCATATGTGGTTTAACCTTGTCAGTTTCGAGTACTCTCCATGAAACTTTAGATTGAGGATCAACCCAAATATGAAGAGCCTTAAGTTGGAACGACCAATAAAGTACAGGACGCTGCAATGTGACAAGTTTTATTCTGGGTCGTTTACCATTCCAGATAAACTGGGAAAGTATGGAATTGATCTCCTTAAAGTAACCTGGAGGAGGGGAAAGCGGCAGCATAGAAAAAAAGAAAATTAAGCCGAGGTAACAAATTAATTTTGACGGTGAAGATTTTGCCTTGAAGAGAGACTTGAAGATTATTCCATCTTTGAGTATCACTTTTCATCTTGACTAAAATGTTATTAAAATTGGCAATTTTACGAAAGTCTTTATATATGGTAATACCCAAATAGATGAAAGAATCTTTACTAGGAATGAATGAGGGGATAGGAGAGTTAACTTTAACATTGTTGATTGGCATTAAAGCAGATTTGGTCCAGTTTATCTTGTACCCCGATAAACTATTAAAGTGATCAAATTCCTTAATTATACTGGTTATTGATGTATCAAAATGATCTAAATATAAGATAATGTCATCAGCTTACAACAAAATATGATTATGGTCATGAATCTTAATCGGTGGAACGTCAGAGTTCCTAATGGCTTGTGCTAGCGATTCAAGGGAAAAATAAAACAATAAAGGGGAAAGTGGACATATTATCGGACGCGTGACACCCCTTAATAAAACCGGTTTGGTCCTCTTTGATTAAGCTATAAATTACTTTCTCCATGCGAGAGGCAAGAGTTTTAGCATAAACGTTTAGATCACATGGGATGAGTGATACTGGTCTGTAATTGGAGCAATCTAACGAATCTTTACCCTTTTTAAGAAGCAGTGATATCAAAGATGTTTTTGGTCTCTATGAAATGTACCATACTCAATCGCAAAATTAAATGAATCAAGCATGAGAGTCCCTACCACATCCCATATTTCTAAATATAATTCAGGAGGGAGGCCATCTAGGCCTGGTGACTTGCCCTTCTGAAGGCTTTTTAGTGCTTCATGGAGCTCCTCCAAACTTAACGAGGCGTCCAAAGAGTCTTTATCCATCTGTGCGACCCGAGGCAGTTCTAATTTATCCAAGTAGTCTTTACAAACTGATTCATCAAAATCGGTTTCGGGTTTTGTACATATTTGTGTAAAAGCCTTTAAATATTTTGTTAATTATCATAGGATTTGCGGTTACCTGGTCATCCTAAGATTTTATTGCCTTAGACTCACATTCCCTCAGCCTGAGGGCCAATAGGTGGCTAGGTCTCTCCGATTGAAAATAATTTTTTGCCTCGTCCTATGCAAAATAAACTCTTTCAGAAGGACAATCATGTAGCTTGTTGATCAGAAAAATGTTGTTTTTGTACATTTTGTAATAATTGGATCTTATTTTCTAATTGTGTAAATTGGTGGGTTTTTACTTTGGCAAGGGCAGAAGAAAAAGATATACAGAATCCTCGTATTGCACACTTCGCCGTTTCCCACAATATTTGAGGGTCTACATCACAAGATATATTCATTTCAAGAAACTCCTTTATATGATCTTTTAGCGAATTAATGAATGTCTGATTTAGTAATGATGTGTTAAGACGCCATCTAGGGGCCTGGGTCTTAATGTTGGAAAGGTGAACATTTCATAACACTGCAGAGTGATCAGACAATAAAATTTGTAATATAGAGATGAAAGAGTTAGATGAAATTAGAGATGGGCTGAGAAATATGTAATCTATCCTATGTCTATTAGAAAAAAAGTGAAGCCCTTAGATGTAGTATTCTGGATTCTCCAAAGATCGATTGCATTAAGTTCAGTGATAAATTTATTCAATAACTTAGAGGATGGGTTAGCTGTAGTATCAGGGTGAGACTTATCCAGTGCAGGATTTAAAACAGCATTAAAATCACCACCCATCACTAAAGGACAATTCATCTGCTCAAGTAATATATTGGAAATATTTGTGAAAAATGCACTGCCTGCCTCATTCGGGCAGTAAATGGAGACCAGTGCTAACCTGTCATTATGTATTTTACAGCAAACAAAAACAAATCTACCTTCATCATCATTCCCAGCATGTTCAATAGTTAAATGTAACTTCCTATCGACTAAGATAAGCACCCCCTTAGTTTTATTACGAGCACAAGAGAAGGCTGCCAGTTTGTAATACTTGTTTTGAAAACGTGCCACATCACATTGTTTTAAATGAGACTCTCGTATCAGGGCACAGAAAATCGATTTACGGTGCAAATATTCAAATATCCAGGTACGCTAAATAGGAGAATTTAGGCCATTCACATTCAATGATAAAATATTCAGAACATAGTATGTATGTATCCTAGATACCAATCCACCTAGACGCATAATCCTTTTAAATGAAAAGCAAAATAAATAAAAGTATTGATGTCTGTTGAAGTGCATAGAAAAAAACAAGAAAACGGAACGACAAACAACTATGTACAAAAACCAAAGCAGACCTTACATTACCGAGAGTGTAGGTCTGCATAAACAACAGAAACAAATGTTGATGCATGACCAGTCCACTTCAACACAAGACATGTCCCCAAAAGGCCCACTGAGCCAAAAGCGTAGTGATTGATCCTGCTCTCCATCAGCCCGAATAATAATAATAATAATAATAATAATAATAATAAAGAAAAATAAAGAAAATAAATCATTATCATTTACCAATCAGCAGACGAACGTACAGGGCAGGAGCAAGATTCCAAAAAGAAATTAACAAGTGTCCATGGCCACCTTGTTATTGTCCTCTTCAGGGCAGTTAGGCTCACCACAGACCTCATCGTTAATTTTCCCTCATTGAGCTGAGAGGATGGAGACGGTAGCCGTTGCCTTCCCACTGCTTTGTAGCACTGCATATGAATATGTACTGAATATGTCTTCAGTGACAGTGAAGTAACAAAATCCTCCGCCTTTTGAGGAGAGTTGAACATCATCTGCTCACCTTTGTGCCGTAGTTTAATTACCGCCGGATAGGCTGAGGAAGGGCTGGAGACCAAGTGGTGTCATCTTCTTCAAGACTGGATTAAAGGTCTTTCTCTTGGAAGTTGTGGCTGGACTAAAGTCGGGAAAAAATAGTAGCGTGACATTGCCCTGCATATATTTCACCGGATATGCCTGCCGAGCACCCTTCAGGATCGCCGATCTGTCATACCACCTTAGTGGTATGACTTCCTCTGAGGAAGACAGCTGCGCCCCCTCCGGCAACCCCACCAGTCGTACGTTATCGACACGGTCACATGTCTGTTTCACCGCGATGGCTAGCTTTTCAAATTCTGCTTTTAGCTCTTTTATAGAATCATTGGTCATTTGTACATCCAAATGTAGATGACGGAGTGCTGGGGTCAGTACAGAGTCTATCGCTTCTCTTACAGTTGAAGCCACTACCGAATCGAGAGTACTTTGTTGTTCTTAAGTGCTAGCTTGATACCGTTAGCTATAGTAGTGTCGAGTTCCTCTCTGGAGATGGTGGAATCTTTGAATTTTTTATTTATTGGCGATTGTTCACTCTCTCTTTTCCGGCTGTCCTTGACTGCTGAGGTACTCATAGTGGGCTAAATAAAGAGTGGTTCAAGATTTACTGACAGGATATATACAATTTCTGACAAAGTGAGCAGAGCGAAGGACTATGCGTGCATTGCTGCCGAAGGGCCACATCATCCAAACTTTTTAAATATTAATTAAATAAATAAAATTATATCGGCTTTATATTGGCCACCCTGCTTTCCAAGATATCGGCAGTCAAAAAAACAATATCGGTCGACCACTAAACTTGAACCCGTTGTGATATTCCTAATGTTTGATGAGAAGAGACAGCTGTGTTTATGTCAGGTTTCTGATTGACAGGACATTTTTTCTTAAATTGATTTAGGTTAACAGATGCTGTCTTTCATCCCTAACAAGAAGCTAATTCAAATGAAGTACTTCCAAGTTTTTAAAACCATAAGAAACAAATTTACCCAAGTGTGTTAATGCAATATTTTCATAATCATCTCTGTTGGTCATTTCCCTATTCACACTGCAGAACGTCCACAAAAACAAGTCATGAGCATGACCATCTATGTAAATGTTTTTATCTTTACTCATTGTCACATCAATCAGCCGGCTGACATTATAGTCACAAACATGACCTCTTCACCTCTCATCAGACTAGAGATATATGATAACTCCGCTCCAGGCTGGGACTATGCTGAACTGTATAACTGAGGGAAAAAAGACAGATAAAGTAATGTTTCTTCCATTTATGGTTCTGCCAATATTACAGCCAACAATAAGCACAGAGATTTCCATTGAGTACCTGAGGCTGGTGAGGAATAAATCACTGGATAGGGGAAAATGGAGTGGAATATGGAAGGAGAAAAGCCAGACACCCAACGGTTTCTGCTCAATGGATATGGTGAATCTGACTTTTCTCCAGTGCTTTTTGTTATGTTCTTTATATGCAAAAGACCATAACCCCAGCATATTTCCATAATACTGAATAAAATATGCAAAAAAAAAAAAAAGTTTTAAAAATGAGCAGGTTTAGATTTAGATTTTGATTATGTGAAGTCACACAATAAGGTCACCTCTTTCTGACATTATTTCACTTGCTAAAAACATTGTAATTTTCCAAGTTTTAACACAGAATACATTTTTTCTTCTTTAACAACTGATTGAGAAAAAAAAAAAAAAAAAAAAACCTTCCCCAGAAATACCAGCCTACGTGAAAAACATTGTTTGAAACATTGAAAAACATATTCTAAATGTGGTCAATATTTCTGTTACTCACAAAATTTCCAGATAAAAGTTTCCAAATGATATTCACCACAGCTTTATGAAACTTTAAAGAGAGTCAGAGAATTTTTCTGAAATTACTAAAGTTTCAGTGTTTCATAGCTCACTAGGAAGACTTTTATAAAGTACTACACATACACTGCAGGCCTTTAAATAACCTTCACAAGGGTCAAATGAGGCATGGGAATATCCCAAGATCATGAAACTTCTGAAAGTTCTAGAGGGCAGCTCTGAGATGAACATACTGAAGTTTCTGCTTTTTAGCTCACTGGGAAGACATTGTGAGCCACCAAATATGCATCTTCAGATACCTTTACAAAGGCTCAATTAAGTCTCGAATAACTGGCTCTGAGATGAATGTATGCAAAATTCAGCCTCCTAGATTGCTGCCAAAAATTCAAAGTCAAAGCATATGTACTTGTACACTTAATCATAATGGTGAAGCCTCCTAGTTATTGCATTGCGATTTGGTACTTGCTTCTAAACCTGCAGTTTATGCTGACACATAAATTTGAACTTTTGACTTCATTGCATTCTTTACATTCTATGCCTTCCCGTGAAGAACTGCAGAGACTATTATGCATTCACTTCTTAGACTGCACTGACAGCAAATAATGCAGCTGAACTTCAAACTTAACCAAACAGAGCACACAATGTTCTACCGCACTATGAATAATTAATTATAGCATGACTCCCCTGAAAACATCCTGTTAAATCAAGGAACAAACGTATCATAATTTAACCTCCATACCGGAGCATAGCAGAGCATCTGTTCTTTCAAATAAGTAAATTATTTATGTAGGACAATTTTTCCCTCTCATTTTAAATTTAAATAATACTGAATAATAACACAAACATTAAACTTCAAAAGCACACCGCTTACCTGCATTATTTAACTATAATTTCTTTGCTCAGTGGCATATAAGTTTAGATTTTTAATATATACAGTATATAACTGTAGAATTATACAGTCAATACACATTTGAGCCTGAACACTATGTTACAGAAAAAACAATTACCAAATTGAAGCCATATCAAATGACGGAAATGTCACATGCCACACCATGACAAGACAAAATAAGAGTCATATATAGCAAATAAGACATTACTCAGTCTTTTCATGAAGCTTTGTCCTTGTGACCACACAGTAGCAGATTTTAGGGACATCTGGGCCCGTATTCACAAAACATCTTAAGGCTAAAAATAGCTCATAACTCGCAAATTTAGGAGAAACTCTTAAAAATAATGGGTGTGTCAAATTGTGTACATTTTTGGTCTATGAGTATTTCACAAAGCTTTTTAGCACTAAAACAGCTCCTAAATCTGTGAAACGCTAGGAGTAGTGAAGAGGACTCCTAAGTCACTAAGACCAAACCACAAACTATCCTAAAATGGATGTTGCCGGCAATCTGCCTCGGAATGTAAACATTTTAGAAACATTTGACAATAATTAACTTAACTTAATAATGTGCTTTTAATAAGGTATCCCAACTCCAAATTTTCCTTTGATTATGCTTGTTTTCATTAACCAGTTGGGCAAGAAGTAACAGATGTTCTTGCGTCCAGTTTGGTTTTCTTTTTTATTTGCATGTCTTACTATCAGCCATGATTATTCTACTCTGTAAATTAAAAGGCTGTTTATATGCATATTCACAATTTTTTTTCCTTTTTTTTTTTTCTTACGAGAAGCATACAGGCTGACAATTACCTATATTATATTGTTTAATTAGTCATACTTACCCTGCATTTTAAAATCTTCATTTGAATGTGGCAATTAACATTTTTATTTTTAAACCTTTATTTGAACATGGCAACATAACATTGTGATCTGCAATATTTCTATGATTAAATCTCTGACAGAGATCCCTCCCCTATCAGCCAATCACTGTGTGCATAGCTAGTAACCATGCTGACATCTTCCATAGCAACGATGTTTCTTAGTAAAAGTTTGTCTCAGCAGCTTTGTGAATAGGTTTTAAGAGAAAACTTTTACTGCTATTTAGGAGAACTCTTAGTGGTAAGATAAAATATTTTGTGAATACAGGCCCTGGTTCTTAAAAACATCTCAAATCCAAAAGTGAGCACTAAAAGCACATCTGAGGTCATCATCATCATCTCATTCTCTTTCTCGAGTGCACTAATAGAGGTCCGAGTGTTTCTCTGGTGTTGATTTCAGAAGAAAAGTATTAGTCCACAAGCTCAAGCCTCCAACAGCAGTTCGTACTCATATACTACTTTAATCAGCTCCTTCAGATGCCATTAAGGGCACAATAACTTACAATGTTACATAATCTAAAGCTTTTAACTGAATATTTTAATGAAATGTGTTTGAATTTTCAGGATTTAAGTGGCAGGCACTGCACTGAAAGCCAAGTTATTACTGAAAAACACTGTTTTCTTGGACCCACTGCAGGTGAGGATTTATATGGAATTGAATCTGGCAAGTAGCAATTATTGATGATGAACATCTCAGACAGAACATCAAATTAGCGCTTTCACAATAAATTCTGTGAAAGTGTGAAATAATCCAGTAAGGTACATATTTTCTTTTAAATGGAATGGATACAAAAATGATATCAAAGCAGAGTTCATTGCTTACATGCTCTGCACCAAACGCTGCTGGTTTTGAATCGGACTCAGTCCAGGAGGAGGAGGATGACAGTCTGATTTAATGGGACTGGCCTGCTCTTTCATAAAAGCTGGCTGAGGAGCCACCCATATATCAAGAGGAAGCACAACCCTGGAGTTAAACAAATAAATAAGAGCAATTAAACAAAGTGGCCACCACTCCTCACCTGGAATTATACAAGTCCCATACACCCCCACTGCACAAACTCTTCAATACAGGGAATAAAGAGATTTTTTTTACTTTTCGCATGTCACTTGTTCAAGGCACTTAGGCAAATAACTTGAGCGTAGAGCACCGTCACAGTCCAAAGGCCTATATTGAGTTTTTCCCAGTAAACATGCCTTTACAAAACAGTTGAGCCACTTTTGAGTGCCTATTTTTTACTTTTAAACTACCTTTGCTGTCATCTAAAAGGTTGTAGCTATAATGATACCAAGGACGATAGCCATAATAACTATAATGTTTTAATAATCATTCTAATTCTGTGAGAATAGGAAAGTCCACTACACATCTACTGTATAACAATACCGATACAGAGGAATAATATTTTCAGAATGTTTCTTTTCTAGCAGATGAATAAAATACTGACAGAAACAGCTTTATAAAGAGATATAAACGGAATACAATAACAAACATAATGCTATCATCTGTTTCTGTGGACTAATATAATATAGTCATCATTACAGTTATAGATTCATAGTTATCGTTCTTCATGTGAATGAGTTTTAACAATCACAAATTTACATTAAAATAACACTAATTTAAGTTAACTTTAAAAACACTACTAATTTCATTAAACATTAATAAATCTATTTAAATACATTTAACATCAAAAAGAATATCCATTTTTAAAAGGTAATGTGATGCCCAAATTGACTGAATTTAGTTTACATTTCATCTTAATTTCTTCTGATAAAACAATACAGAATTGTAATATCAATTATGTACTATAATATGAAAATAATTACAGTTTATCAAGCAGTAATTCAGCAAATTATGATTAAATAACCCTAAATCATCTGTTATTAAGTAACAAGCAAGTCGATTTCATTATACAGTGAGGAAAATAAGTATTTGAACACCCTGCTATTTTGCAAGTTCTCCCACTTAGAAATCATGGAGGGGTCTGAAATTGTCATCGTAGGTGCATGTCCACTGTGAGAGACATAATCTAAAAAAAAATACAGAAATCACAATGTATGATTTTTTAACTATTTATTTGTATGATACAGCTGCAAATAAGTATTTGAACACCTGTCTATCAGCTAGAATTCTGACCCTCAAAGACCTGTTAGTCTGCCTTTAAAATGTCCACCTCCACTCCATTTATTATCCTAAATAAGATGCACCTGTTTGAGGTCGTTAGCTGCATAAAGACACCTGTCCACCCCATACAATCAGTAAGAATCCAACTACTAACATGGCCAAGACCAAAGAGCTGTCCAAAGACACTAGAGACAAAATTGTACACCTCCACAAGGCTGGAAAGGGCTACGGGGAAATTGCCAAGCAGCTTGGTAAAAAAAAAGGTCCACTGTTGGAGCAATCATTAGAAAATGGAAGAAGCTAAACATGACTGTCAATCTCCCTCGGACTGGGGCTCCATGCAAGATCTCACCTCGTGGGGTCTCAATGATCCTAAGAAAGGTGAGAAATCAGCCCAGAACTACACGGGAGGAGCTGGTCAATGACCTGAAAAGAGCTGGGACCACCGTTTCCAAGGTTACTGTTGGTAATACACGAAGACGTCATGGTTTGAAATCATGCATGGCACGGAAGGTTCCCCTGCTTAAACCAGCACATGTCCAGGCCCGACTTAAGTTTGCCAATGACCATTTGGATGATCCAGAGGAGTCATGGGAGAAAGTCATGTGGTCAGATGAGACCAAAATATAACTTTTGGTCATAATTCCACTAAACGTGTTTGGAGGAAGAAGAATGATGAGTACCATCCCAAGAACACCATCCCTACTGTGAAGCATGGGGTGGTAGCATCATGCTTTGGGGTGTTTTTCTGCACATGGGACAGGGCGACTGCACTGTATTAAGGAGAGGATGACCGGGGCCATGTATTGCGAGATTTTGGGAACAACCTCCTTCCCTCAGTTAGAGCATTGAAGATGGGTCGAGGCTGGGTCTTCCAACATGACAATGACCAAGCACACAGCCAGGATAACCAAGGAGTGGCTCTGTAAGAAGCATATCAAGGTTCTGGCGTGGCCTAGCCAGTCTCCAGACCTAAACCCAATAGAGAATCTTTGAGGGAGCTCAAACTCCGTGTTTCTCAGCGACAGGCCAGAAACCTGACTGATCTAGAGAAGATCTGTGTGGAGGAGGCCAAAATCCCTCCTGCAGTGTGTGCAAACCTGGTGAAAAACTACAGGAAACGTTTGACCTCTGTAATTGCAAACAAAGGCTACTGTACCAAATATTAACATTGATTTTCTCAGGTGTTCAAATAATTATTTGCAGCTGTATCATACAAATAAATAGTTAAAAAATCATACATTGTGATTTCTGGATTTTTTTTTTTAGATTATGTCTCTCACAGTGGACATGCACCTACGATGACAATTTCAGACCCCTCCATGATTTCTAAGTGGGAGAACTTGCAAAATAGCAGGGTGTTCAAATACTTATTTTCCTCACTGTATGTTAGGGTCAAGAATGTTTAAGCAGTGTAAATAATGACTAGTTAATGTTCACTCAAATAAAAATTAGGCCTATGTCATTTATGCCGAGTTCACACTGCACGATTTTAGCATGATTTTTCACTCGCCGACAGGTTTTGATAAATCGCCGACAAATGCCCGAAATCAGAGGCAAATCAGTGCTCATTCACGATAACCTACAGCCAGTGAGAGAGCAAGATACAGGGCAGCGGGAAGTTCGGGCAAGACTTTTATTTATTTATTTATTCATTTATTTTTACAAAGCGAGCCATTTACAAACAACGTGCCTACATTTTTGCATTAGAATATACAGAACAGGTAGGCTACATGAAGATGAAGAAGGGGCTAGAGTTTTTCCTGTAAATAATATTCTTCTTCTATAAAGGACAAAAGATTTATTGCATTTTTCTTTTTCATCACTTTGAGGGCTTTTTATAGGCTATAAGAAATAAACTCATAAAATGCACAAAACGCTGGTTTCACTTTCAAGTAGGCTACTTAGATTTGTGTATATAAAAATTTCACAGCAGAAGTATGTTTGTTAACAAGTCATTTTTGTTAATTATTGTGTTCAGGAAGAACTTATAGACCATAATACCAGCGTGATCTTGCGTTATTACCTTATCACTTTTTGCGTGCATTTGGCTGTAGTTTGCAGGCAGACAGAGTTGTCTGCGATTCTTTCTGTTGTAAAGTCATGCAGTGCGTAACCTCCTGTCGCCGATCTATCGCGCAATGTGAACACAGCAGCGACTGAATGCCACCCCAGATAGTCGTGCAGTGTGAACTCGGCATTACTTACCCTCATGGCATTTCAAACCTGCATGACTATTTCTACAGTGGAACACAAAAGTTACCATTCACTTGGTCAAAAAACACCAAGACATTTCTCAAAATATCTTCTTTTATATGCCACATAAGAAAGAAAGACGTTTGGAATGACATGAGGAGGAGTAAATAATGAGGATATTTTCATTTTGGGGTGAACTATCCCCTTAAAAGCAGCAGTCCTTGAGCTTTACGCAGGAGATCGCTGTAGTTGGATTTGGAAAACTTGTGTAAGCTGATGGGACTAAGCCAAAGCTCAGTTTCTGTCTCATATGGAGTGTAAATGTTTTAGCTCAATCCTGCTCCTGGAGATCCGACTTCCTGTAGAGTTTAGTTTCACTTCTAACAAACACCTGAACCAGTTAATAATGGTCTTTCAGCTCATTTGAAAATTGCAAGCAGGTGTGTTGGAACTAAATTCTGCAGGAAAGTAGATCACCGCTGTTGTAGGAGCTCCAATTATAAAAAGGCCAAACAATTAGGAGGAAACACCAACATGGAAACTGGTGTGTCCTCAATCCGATGCCTAAACAACATCTCCATACATTATATACCCATCACCCCATGACAATATAATATAAATTTAAAAAAAACCATAATACCCCCACAACAGCAGCAGCTGCACAGCACCAATTAGGGTGACAGTTACTGAAATCTTTACCTACACGTCAAGGATGTCAGCTGACTGGTTAATGCATTTCCAGAGATAATATCTAATATCAGATATTGCATTACCCTTAAATGTTATTTTTTGTGTGTTAAGATGTTATTCCTGCCCATTTTGGGGTTAAAAATGTAAGTACAGTACAGTGTTGATATTGTTAGCTAACTGCTAAATATTGCTTTTGTTCACTGAAAGTGGAATGAATGAATGAATATTAAAAAATTTGAATTATTGTCTTGGCAAATGGAATAAGTTTAAGTAGTAAAATTACAAGAACTAAAACTGAAAAAATTAAGCTAAATACATACTGTATATTAAACGAAAGAAAACATGACAAATGTACATAAAATACTATACAATTAAAAATTGAAGATATTTTAAAATATTTATAAATAATGTAATAGTAATAATATTCCTAAAACAATACTGGTACAGTACCACAATAAACAAACAAATAAATTATTTATGTAGGAGAGTGGGAAACTGTGGGTTTTATGATAGCACACACCTGTTGAAGAACAAATATCAGCTAACAGTCCTGACTAAGATTATAGAACAATGGAAACACTACATGGCAAATATCACATGTTGACTCAGAGGCCTTTTGTACAGTCATACTCTTCACACAATACATTCAAATCCACCCACAACAAGCAAGCTTCAGATCCAAATTAATAATTGGGTGGATAAAACAGCACTTATTTAAATCAGCTCTCAAATCAAATAATCTCAAGAATGATTACATTTTAGCTGAGAACTGATTCAACAGAAATTAGGAGGGATAATATGGTATTCTGTGTGATAAGAGTGAAGACTTCTGGATGAGTTAAATCATAAATGTATGTGGGTAAACCCTATCAAACCAGAGATCGAAGATATTAAAGCGATGGTAATATGTGGCAATGACTCACAGGATCTATTTCACAGCGAACAAAGAAAAAGATAATGGAATGGCAGGGTCAGCCAATGAGATCTCGTCTAAGACAGAGGGAATAAAAACGTGTCATTAACTCAGTTGGCACATGGAAGGAATGGTATGTTTCATTTGCAGCAGACTAAGTGATGCAGAATGATCTCAGACCAAAAAATTAATCCTGCTATACAGCACAATAAACCTCTTTAGCCTTAATGCCCATGTCTGCTGTCTTCACAGTAGTAAAAAAGCATTATCTACGGAACATTATGTTACTATGTTTAATGGTTAGCTTGGTTCCTTCAAAGCTCAAATGCAAATGTCGGTTTTTAATTTTCAAAATGAAACACATGTTACAAACATACTGCCAAATAAGACAATGATCTGTTAAACTACCATTCAAAAGGATGCTTGTTTGATCAAAATGACGATCCTTCAGAAACATTCAAATATGCTGATTTGGGGTGCAAGAACCATTTTTTTGAAAACATTTTTTGTTTTGTTTTTTTAATGGAAAAAAAAACTTTTTTCAGGATTATTTGATGAATAGAAACTTTAGAACCGCAATTATTTGTAATAGAAACCTGATTTAACTTTGCTAAAGGGATAGTTCACCCAAAAATGAACATTCTGTCATCATTTACTCACCCACAAGTAGTTCCAAACCTGTATGAATTTATTTGTTCTGCTGAACACAAAGGAAGATATTCTGAAGAATGTGGGAAACAGAGCAGTTCTGGAGCACCATTGACTTCCATAGTATTTTTTTTTTTCCTACTATGGAAGTCAATGGTGCCCCAAAACAGCCCGATTACAAACTTTCTTCAAAATATCTTAGAATTTCATACAGCTTTGGAACTACTTGAGGGTGCAACCTGTCCTCCAACCAATATGCCCGTATAGGTCGTTTGTCCAAATCCCTGAAATACGACCCATCAGAGCATATACTACAATTGTTCCCCTATTGGCAACAGGACGTTTTCATATTAATGTTTTGTACTCTTTTTTTTTTTCTGCGTTATAATTCGGGTTTCGTGTAGCTCAGTTGGTAGAGCATTGCGTTATACGATGATATGTATGTGATCATGCAATCATGGGTTCGATCCCAGAGAACGCACGCGCTCATAAAATGTACACTAAAAATCATGATTTAGCAGGATTTCTGTAAGAGGTAGGTTTAGGGGTGGGGTTAGGTGTGGTCATTCGTACGAATTAGTCACCTAGTAAAATATGTACGAATTACCGTGAGATCGGTGTAAAAAGTCCACACATTGCATTTAAATAAACACGCATTTTGATTGGCAATGACAGTCATGAGTCATTTCATGACGACAGACGCAACACGACACTGTCATTATATTTAAGCGCGCTAGAGGGCGCTTAACTTTAAAACATAAATATAGGTCGTAATAAGGCGCTTGCACAAACGACCTATAGGGTCGTTTTTTGTTGCAGGACAGGCTCTGAGGGTGAGTAAATGACAGAATTTTCATTTTTGGATGAACTACCCCTTTAATGTCTTTATTGTGACTTCTGATCAACTTAATGCTGAAAAAAATGCTTACTTTTGAATGGAAGTGTATCATTTTATAATAATTTTCACTAACATTAAAAGATTCCAATCCCAAACAGATTTTTAGAAGCACTTCACTGAATTTTTGTGTGACGTTACGACTAGCGCAGCTACACTGACTTTCTTACATATAATCAGTATCATAAAACAACAACCATATTGGAATAGTCTCAATATCCTTTTGATTTCTTGGAGACGTGGAGTTCAGCTGACACTAATAATACACTGGCAGGCTAAACCGCCCATGCTGAACGAGCTTAACATTCATAGAACACCATGGAAACGTGGGGCTGTGCAGGAAGCTGTCCTTGAATCTTTAAGCATAAAGAAAAAAAAAAGTGTCTTAGAAGTGTCCTTGTGCACATCGTTTCCCACACAGATATTAATAAATAAAGAAAGGTGACATAAAAATGGTGGGGAAAAGCAACAAATTTACAGCGTTCCGCAATGTTTTCTATAGAACTCATTTCATTGGGTAAAATGCTATCTGAGAAGTGATCTATGAATGTAGTAGGCAAGCTTTTCAAAATGCTAGCTTTCGAATGGAAAACAGGCCAAGGCCCCAAGGACACTCCCCCTGAGGATATCTGCTCCGCTCAATCCCTTGAGCCTCAATCCTTTTATTTTCTTCTTATTTTCAAAGTATACAAGGGAGAATTTCAGACTCAAGACAGCGATAGAGTCAAAAGCGCTAAATCAATTTGTGGACTTCAATGTTCAAAACATTAGATACAGACCTAAAATGAAATTTTCATTCCTCTCAGTGCACTTTAGACAAGTTTTGGGACACTTAAGTAAATCCCAAGTTCGCGCACAGAGTTCACACAGTTCAAACTGTTAGCAAAGTAATGTCAGCTAGCAATTCCAAGAGATTGGATCTGGCATTTACACACACAATAAGATAAAAATGTTGTGTATTTACCGTGTCCGTAAGTTTGCTGGACTGGGTTGCCCATCGTAGACTGAAAGGATGTCAAAGTCCTCCTCTAAGGCAAAGCCTTGAAACACCAACTGTATCCGGTTGTGTTCCTGTGCCACAATCACCCATGTGCAGTTGGCGTAGTTGGGATATCCATACGGGTATCCGGGGCTTTCTATTGTCCCATTTGGACTGTGTAGTGTGTGACTGCAGTTTTGAGCTGTGAAAAGGAGAAAAAAAAATAAAAAAGAGAAGAAAGTATTAAACAAAGTGGATGGAAAAACATTAAAATGCATTCAAATGAGGAATCCAGGCAAAATCTAAACAATCTTGGAACCAAAATGTGAATTTAATTGATTTATTCCTTATCAGTAAGTTGGTATAGAACATTTGCAAACAATGCTTTATGATTTACAACCTCCTGACATGATGAATATGTTCATTTGCCAGTTCGGTCTGTGCATTTGAAGGATTAATTCACATTCATTAATGTGTTGTTTGATCTGACAGGGCATTAAATCATTTGTTAGTACAATAAAATGCTTCCACATTAAAATCCTTATAATGTCCATGTAATTATGTAAGTGTGTACTCAAGGTGCATATAAATAAGACAAGCTAAAACGACTGTAATATTTATCTATTTTTACTCATGCAAAGTTATAGAGCAGTAATATTCAATTTCAAGAGGCAATTAAATTAACATATGGTCCAGCACATGAATACTGTCAGCTGCCCTTGCTATTGCCACAGCTTTATCAGTGGTCAAAAAGATGTTTCCACGGCAGCTTCGCAAAGGCAACAAGAAAAAGGAGGAATGATACCACCCTTGGTTATTAATTTGACTAATTTTAATAACTCCATATCGCCTGCAGCTCAGACTGCACTCCTCAGCATTAATTGCATTTCTCTTTTGCATACTTGTCAACGACCTCTTATAAAATATTGCACTCAATCTGAAATTTTAATAACTGTGTGTGGCTCCATCCATCAGTGAAAAGCCTGGCCTAAATTACTAGTTCTGGACAGGTCCGTAGCCCCACTTTTAATTAATAGTCCCTTCTTGCTTTAATAATCGTTAATGTTCTCAGATTTTTGCTCGTTTTTATTTTAATTTTTTTAATTTTACCCACTCCGGGAAACTTACATATCTGCTATAGTCACACAGGACCTGACAACATGGCCCAAATACTCCCTGCATTTCATCTTTTTAATGGGAGTCTTAAATCAATGTTCTATAGAAAAGTTTAGAGTATAATTCTGCAACATTTTAACTTACGATCTTAATATAAAACTGATACAGTAAGTTAAATGTAAGTTTGTAACAACTGCATGCAATTAAATTGAATATGAAAAATACTCATTTTAGGCAGGAATTAGACAAACTAGTTTGCACTGAAAAAAAGAAAAGAAAAAATTGCTGCCTGTGGCTAATTTCATTATCTGCTAAATGACTACCGAGCCCTCCCTCTGTGAAGCTAATTTGTATAAATAATATAATTTATGAATTTAAAAATAAAATTAAAACTAAAACATTAGAAATAAAGCTTGAATTATTAGACAAACTTGCTTGCAAAGGAAATAAATACATAGGGCCTACATACAAAACCAGAAACCAAAACAATGCAAATGGATACATAATCCTACATTTTATCCATTTATTTGATTCTTAAATGCATTGGAATTTGTGTGGGGTTAGGTGATTAAAACAGCATTAGAAATGCCTAATTAGAGAACATCTGTTATCACTAAAGCCCACATTCCATAAAAACAATACCAACACACCAGCAAACAAATGAGAACCCAGCATGTCTACATACAGCACACGTTTGTCTAACACATTTGAGTGGAGATTACGCCAAGATTACACTCAATGAAAAACCAAACTCAAACAGCATGTCCCATATGCACAAATATTCAAAGCATTTACCGAACGCAAACACAACATGTCATATAAATCATTTAATGCAAAGATAGAGTGTCATTATGCAAGAAAAAAAAATATATATACTATTCAGTATGCACAACCTGTTAAGGTTTTTTTATGGTATAACTCCTAAGCACAACTGGGATTTGGATTTCTTAAGGCAGAAGCTTTGCCTACTAGCATAGAATTTTAATAATTAAGTGAAAATGTATCCGAGAAAGGAAAAACCTGAGGTGCTTTTATTAAAATAAAAAATTTTCAAACAGCTGGAAAACAGTTGAGTGCTATTCAGATAATCCGCCTTTGGCCAATGGCCATATTCAGTGCAGTTTTCCAAATGATAATGAAACAGACTGTTTAGGATTTGGAGGACGTCTCTCTCTGTGTTTAAAAGGCATGGTGTCTGTGATAAATGCCTTCTTGACACGAATTATTTAGGCTAGAAAGTGTCACAAAATAAGATGCTAAGCACCAAGAGCTGGGATTCATTTGGGAGCTAAGATGTTTGTGGCTCTTTAAGATTCATTTCAAGCCTGTTTGCTTGTCTCATATTCTAACCATACTAGATTAACATAAAACTTGGAAATGTGAACGTATTTCCAAAAGCTGCAATGTGCAATAGCAGGAAACAATCCGTTTTTGCACTCTATCCCACGGGAATGTTCATGTGAGATTGGCCCAGCATGAACCATTGTGAAAAACACTTGACCTCTGGATACAGACGCCTTTATGGCTCTGTGGGGTTTTTACGGCCGCAAGTCTTCTCTATGAAGCACTACAATATTAAGAATGAAACCCAGGTCATTTCAGACCACTGAGAGGAATGCTGACAAAAAAATAAAGAGATTCATTCAACCTAAAATAAGACTCTCTGTCCAACAAGGAACAAGAACAAAATGTGGACATTCAACATTCAAGTTGTTCGTCTTAAATGAACTAAAACTAACATGTTTTAAGTTTAAAATGAGACACATTCGTGCATTTCTGGGCTTCTTATCAGTATTACACGGTTGTGAACACAAAACAGCATCTGTTGTGAAGACCGAGTACGTCTGATTAGCATAGAAGGTCCTGATCAATATAGGTTATCACTTATAATTAACACTAATCACGGAACAAAAGTCGATAGATTATTTAATGTTTTATGTAAAATGGGTCACAAGCAAAATATTATAGACTCACAACACAGAGTGAGTGTAATTTTAACCACGAACACGGAGATTGCTAAATCTCAACAGCAGGATTGCTAACCAACAGTTCAATAAACTAGAATTTGATATAAAGTAACTTACATCTCAGACACAATATTAAAAGTTACTTTGTTTCTACTCTGCTCTAAAATAGTTCCAAGCTCACCGCGGAGTCTCCAACAAACACATGGCGGGCGTTTCGTTTGTGAGTGAACAAAACGTTTGAATGAATGATTCAATGACTCACTCGATTTGTGAATCGGTGTTTTTGAGCAAATCGCTAGAATGAATAGGTGCGTTCGACTTAACGCAGCGCTGCGCAGATCGATCAAATTCTGACTTGAAGCAGTGCATGCCGGTTAGATTCACCGCATGACAATGATCACGTGTGTTTCGGGTTTATTTGAACCTTTTCAACCTTTTCGATGTAAAAAGACAGTTTCATCATTTTTTAAAGTACATTAACAACACATTAGGTGACTCTTCTGTTCACAAATGCAAATACTGGCCTGACTGGAAGTAAGAGAAGATTCATAGCATTCATAACACACAGTGACCACGTTTACATGGACATCAGTAATCTAATTATTTACCTTATTCTGAATAAAACAATATTATGATTAAGGTGTTTACATGAGTTGCTTTTAGAATAATCCTTTCATGTTCCTGTTTTACATGTTAAAGTATAGATCGATTAATGGCATGCATCATTACGTCACAACGCGACGCTATCCGACGTCCCCTCCAGAATTTCACATATAAACATATAGTTCGTCTTCGTGATGATGCCATATACAGTTTTGGGTGTTTCATTTTTAATTTTATGAAAGCTTCAAGTCCAGTTAATTATTTGTATGTGCATACAGACGACGGTGATGTTGAAGCTCTTTTATAGTGATGGGTCGTTCTTGAACGATTCGTTCTTTTTGAACGAATCTTTAATGTGACTCGGGAAGAACGAGTCGTCTCAGGGAGTGATTCGTTCAGTCGCACATGCGCAACATCCTATAGGTTCTGTAATGGAATTAGTTCACCTGTTTCGAGTCTTCGGGTTTGAGTCGTTCGTTCATCACGTGACAGCCTCATACACTAACCTATGCAGTCAGAGCCTGAAAGAGAATTGATTCGTTCACCTCCCGAGTCATCGGGTTTGAGTCGTTCGTTCTTTTGTCACGTGATGTGACAGCTTTGGGCAGAGAAATTAGTTAATTTACAACCTTCCTTACAAACGGGTGCATAGTCATTATTATTATTATTATTATTATTATTATTATTATTATTATTTACTCGTACAGTTATGTGATGCATTTCTGGTCTCAAATTATTGCTTTTAATTTCTGTCATGATGGTTCTTTTCCATAATACTGAATGTAGTAATAAAAATGATAAAGAGTTGGTTATGTTTTAATTTAATTTATTTTATTTTATTTATTTTTTTTGGAGTCTAATCTTCATAAAATACAATACCTTGTTGTATTTATGTCTTTTGAGTTAACCCTTTAGATTAGACTATAGTGCTACTTACTATACTTTTGTAACATATGGCACTTTAGACATTAACACTGTGTACACACTCTTGAATTGTTTTTTTTATTGTTTATTTTTGTGCCAGAAAAAGCTTTAGCAAAGAGGATAACTATTCCAAAATGAATTAAAACAATTTAAATAAAAAATACAAGAAAATTAAAATATACTAAAGCCACAGAGCCAGATCATAACCTTAATATTTTAAACTAACATTAATCATTCATATTCAAAATGTTGTTTGCTTTCACTTTATGTCATTGTGTCCTTTTTGACCAATCTTCTTATACAAATATTAGACCAATATGTCAAGTCTGCCTAGGAAAAACAATTATACCAGCAAAGTCAAAATTGGAGTAAAAATGAACAAACTATAAGTGCTTTGTAATTTTAGGCTTGTATTTTTTATTATATAGTTATATTATATGTTTATTGATAGACAAAGACAGTGAAAGGACAAATCAATCAATATTTTATTTATAACAGGGTTTTATTTATTTATAAAATAACACAGATCCTCAAGAAACAGTAACAAAAACATAGTGACAGAAGTGAACAGACCATTTTTATTTCTAGGAAAATGCTTATTACACATATTTTGATAATTTTATGATAATTCTTAAATGTGATCCAACATACAAAAAATACAGTTTTACTTTATAGTATTTTAATGATCCGGCAAGTGGTCACGTGACAAAAGAACGAACGACTCAAACCCCAAGACTCGAAACAGGTGAACTAATCAATTCTCTTTCTGGCTCTGACTGCATTGGTTTAGCTTATGAGGCTGTCACGTGATGAACGAACGACTCAAACCCGATGACTCGGGAGGTGAACTAATCAATTCTCTTTCCGGCTCTGAATGCATTGGTTAGTGTATGAGGCTGTCACGTGTTGAACGAACGCCTCAAACCCGATGACTTGTCAGATAGAGGTGAGGTGAGCTAATCAAGACCCAGGTAAACGATGAATCTTTTCTGTTTTTTATAGCATTATAGTTTGTATTGTTTGTAGTGTGATCAACGTTTGCATAAGTAGTAGATGTGTTAGGGAAGTAGCACGTAACATTTTAATTATATTTTGCTAAAATGAACGAAATGACTCGAAAAAAGATTCGTTCATTTTGCTGAACGAGACTCAAAGGTCCGAGTCAGTAAAATGATCCGAACTTCCCATCACTACTCTTTTATTTGCCGTCAAACGGTTGATCACTGCCGTGTGTGTATCCTGTCGCAAAATGTGGCGAAAAGTCCTGCACGACGGTAATAGTTTGATTAAGATGTTTACATGTCTGTACTGTACTTCAATAATGCGACTAAAGTAGGAATACTCCACATGTCTTAATTCAATTTGTGTTTACTTCGATTATGACTTTAGCCGGATTAAGGTAATCAAAAATCTCTGTTTACATGGTAGACTCTTAATCAGAGTATTGTCTTAATCGTATTAAAATCGGAGTATTGATGTCCATGTAAACGTAGTGAGTGTCTCAAGTCCATAACAAAGGCATTGGCTATGCTTACTCTAATGAAGGTGGAAGCATCACTGACCACATTACAACTTTCCCCGGACACTTCCAGATACATATAGACTATTTAATGATTTGAAACACAATTTATAACTTCAATGTGTTCAGAACTTAACACATTGAAGGTATAATTCTCAAACATATAGGCCTATACACATAATGTTTTTAACTTAACTATTTAAATATCAAATTCTACTTAATTTAGGATTCCCAAATAAGGGAATATCTGATCTTTTTTTCTTTTTTAAAAAAAAAAAGGAAGCAGAATTTAAGGAACATTCTTACAAACTTAATAAAATTGATCAGAGGCCTTTTTTCCCTTAAAAAGCTCTTCATGAATCCATCTCCAGGTTCCTCATGTTTTAAGTGATTTGAATAAAGTTCAAGTGTCCATTTGAATGGAATGGAAAGGAAAAAGGAAATGCATTATGTAACTTCTTAATGAAGGGTAACCCCCACATTCACAGCAGCAGGTATTTTCTTTTCCTTGAGCATAGATTTGCAAATGCATTATGAAAGTAACAAGTGAATTGAGTTGACCTGCATTAATACAGTGCTGCATAAATCTCTAAGGCTCAAAAAAGCTCCATACAGTAGTATTTCATCCATAACACTTTATTGATTTTTTTACAAAAGAGTCTCACACAGTCACAACGTCATATGTGTTTGAAGTTATTTCTGGCAGAGGTGCACATTTCAACTATTTCTGAGATCCCCGAATCTTGGTCTTATACTAGGGATCTTTGCATCTGTTTAGTGTTTTCCCAAAATATTGGTGTAGTGAAGTAAAAAAGGAGAAAGAGCTTTGACCTTGCTTAGCACGACTGCAGAGACCACCTCCAGAGTCAACCAATGTTTGTTTTGCCTCCGCTGTTGTTTTGCTGCTACGGGGCTGCAGCGCCTCGGCATGACACTTTGATAAATCGATCGCTGCCGTGCCGTACTACGGCAGGACAGCAATCCTTCAGAGTACCCGCAATCAGAGATCTTAGGAGGGAAGGGGAGTGGGAAAGAGGTGGGCAAAAGCAAGGGGAGGGGGAATTCTGTATGAGCAGCTGGACTGTACTTTGTCCACCTCTTTAACTAGAAGTCAACAGAAAGACTGTTCCAAAAACAAGCATCACATCTATCCATCAGAGCAGGCAATCGCAGAATGCATGCATCTATCCGATCCTGTCCAATGCAGTAAATAAACAATCCTAAATATTTTAAATACTATTACATATTTTTATATTTAAGTTCAATAAATATAATACAATAAAATAAAATAAAAAATATAAATAAATAATGAAACAAGTGTCCTGTGTGTGAGGAATGCTATTTATATCTAATATACTCTATAAGACATCACTTGTGAGGTTACGGTTTAGTTAGGATGACTATGTAGGCAGTATGAAGGAGGCAGAAGGTTTTGGAACAGAACTCATGCCACTCATGGTAAGATAACAGCAGTCTGAGTCACTGGCAGAAAAATCTGGTTTCGTTGACAGAGATTATTCCATAAAGCTTTGATATGTGTATGAAAACATGTGGCATCAGAATCCATTGCCAACGCACAGCTTTAGAACACACCCTGGAATTAGAGTATGTCTTTGCGTGACATTGTTTGGCAATAACTTAAGATTAACAAGAAATTACATTTCTATGCCTGTTATCTGCACTAATGAAGATAAAATGTTCGCTGTTGATTTGTGCTCTCTTTTGCCATTATCCTGTTTCCAGCTTTTTCCCTATGTTCCCATACTTAGTGCATCTACTTTCTTATCTCCAGCTTCCAGCAGACCAGCCTGATGTGGACTAGATTGAAGTATTAGATCTTTACCAGAGACAGATGGATGGATGGATATATTATCTATGGATAGATTAGCTTCATTATTTTAAAGGAATAGCTCACTCAAAAATGAAAAATTTGTCATGATTTACGTACCCTCGTGTTGTTCCAAACCTGTAAGTTTCTTTCTTATGTTGAACACAAAAGAAGATATTTTGAAGATTTTTGAAGAAACAAACAGTTGAGAAACAAGTTGACTTGACAAGAGTCAAGATATCGCAACGTGAAGCATGCATGAATGTATGAAATGGTAAAGTCTTGACTGATTGCATTTTAATCTTAGGAAGCAACTTTAGTGTGACTTAATTAACATTCATGAGCAAAGCTTTATATTTATAAATCCTGGATTGTTTTGTTTTCCTTTTTATGGTTAATCGACTGAGTGTATAAATGACAAATCTGAATAAGAAAGCTTAACAAAACTTGTGAAGTTCATTTGGTTCCAGGAATTTGTTTTAAAACATAAATGGTTTTGAATAAGAAATGGTTCTCGATTCCCAGCTCCATAAATAATTCATTTTTTATAATGGAATTAAGTGATTTAGATTCTGTGCAATAATAAATAGAGGAAGCGCAAGGTAAATAGCATATGTCTTGCTTACGGCACGATTACTGCTTATTAGTGTGTGCTTTGAGACGTCCTGCGCATTGTGAATTGGGTTGGTACTAATTTCGTCAGTCCACCTGTCTTCCTGCACCTGCGTAATTTATATCCCTGAAAGTGAGACGAGACATGTAGCAAACATTTGCAGGTGAAACCTCCCACTTCTGACAGAGTTAAAGCTGAGGCTAATGCTTCGCCAGCCATAGCAGATAATCTTTACAATCTCTGGAAATGCATTCCCTTTAGCTTTGCTGCCATAGCTCTGCTGTAAATTGGGCACCTAAGAGACAAATGGGTCTGACTCACCAGTTTTCATAAGCACTTCAAATCGATCATATTTCCTTTTTTCAAGGACCAGTGGAAAATGCCATTATGGCCTGAGTTCTGTTACACCATACCAACAAGGCAGATGTGAATGGGGATTTCAAATATGCCAACACAAGAGGAAAAACAACCTTCTTAGTTCCACAAATCTCTCTATGTACAACCAGCTGCCTTCTAATGTGTCAAAGCATCGGCTGCAGGCTCCATCATTTCTGCATTAACCGAAGAATGCCCGTCATTACAATGGAAATCGGCAACCTCAGCTTTCCTGGGTAAAACCATACATTACACTAATGTTTGTGCAATGGGATTGCGGAGAACATTAATAGAAAGGCAAATGCTGTGGAAAGAGGAGAAAATTAGCTCTACTTTAGCGAGGAGACATATTTGTTGTTTTCATTGGGTCAACAGATAATCGAAACAGCTGGAGTCAGCATGACACTTCCAGGTGTATTTGAAATATATTTGTCTCTACAATGTTTTAACATTAGTTTTTTCATATTGATCAGGTTAATAGCGTTGAAGTACAAGCACGCAGCTTGCTTGTTGATCTGAGGAAATGTTTTCATATATTTTGTCCTGTAGAAGCAACTTC
This sequence comes from Onychostoma macrolepis, assembly GCF_012432095.1. Lineage (NCBI taxonomy): Eukaryota > Metazoa > Chordata > Actinopteri > Cypriniformes > Cyprinidae > Onychostoma > Onychostoma macrolepis. Next base: position 13,604,107 of record NC_081173.1, read on the forward strand.
CATCACGTGATATGTTTTCTCAGTTCATGCATTTTGCAGGAATCAAACCCATGACCTTGACGCTGTAAGCAACACGTTCTATTGTTTGAGTAACATCACTCCAAAAATGCATTTGCCATCAAGTCCCAAGTCCCATGAATATTTAATGAGGTAAGCTCTGATGCTGTTTATGATTGGCTGTCTGTTGCTAAACATGTTATTGGCACTGCAATTTGAGGTTAATCTGATTCAGTGCTTTACCCACAGTTAAACGTGCTTTGACCCAAGGTTTAAAAGAGTATTCAGGAAGCAATATAAATTAAGCTCAATCACAACATTTGTTTCGTGGCATAATGTTGTTTTCCTCAAATATTAATTTTGACTTCTGAGTTGCATTTTGATACAGTACTTACAATGGAAGCAAATTCTACCAATCCGCAAACATTAAAATACTCACAAAGCATTGGCAAAAATATGTTAACGTGATGGGGGAATCACTTACTAGCTTTTTCTGTTTAAAGGTAATAATGCCTAAAATCAGAACAGCTCAAATAATAGACCCTTTACAGCATAAATGTAAGTGCTGTAAAAGTATGTTTTTTAGCTTCACAATTTCTGCTTGTAAATTCCTGAAAAATTGGTCCCATTTACTTCCACTGAGGCATTCTCAATGCGACCTTGGTTTTTGTTTTTTTTAAAGAAAAGAAAAGATGTTAATCAACATTGTGCCACAAATGCATTTGATGCAGTCAAATGCGTGAATTGAATTGAATCGGAAATACTGCTTTAAGAAGATCTAGGGTCAAACACAGTGTGAAAAGACTGTTGAAAAGTTAATCACAGTTACAAAACAAAAAAGCATGCCTAATTGCAAATAGTCTCTTCTATTAAAGTCTTTTATTATCATGGGCATCAGCTCAAACACCTCTGTATTAGGTTCCCATTAAATATGCATCCAGAGTGTCTACTAAGATATGCTGTTGTGTTTGCATGAGGCGAATGTTTTAATTCAGCCTGGAGCAGAAAATGATGTGGACCTGCATGTTAAAGTGACTTAGATATTCATTACATTATGAATATTACAGGTTAGTGTTTTGTTTCTTTGCCATGAGCAAAGAACACTTTAAAATGGACCGGGTGGCCTCAATAGCTTAGCGTTTCAAAGAGATGTTCCTGACTGAGCAGAGAGCACACACAAGGAGTGCATTTCAGGCAGAATTTAGTGCACTTTCAGCCCCATTACGGAGCCACAATGGCCCAGTGTTCAGATCTAACATGGGTCTTCAATGAAACTGGCTCTGGTCGGCTCCAGCCATCGTAGCTGTGTGCTGTTAATCTCTCTGCCTCCTCCTTCTAGCGCACAGGCAACGATTGAGGGCCAAACCATTGAGGAATTACCGAATTACTCATGCTGTTTCTTTTTCAGGGCTTAAAACTGCATAGCTAAGCATTGCATTGCTTTTCTCCATGATTGAAGTTGTGTCTGCAAACAAGCTTGTTTAGATTCTCTTTAAATAAAACTACAGTTCCTTTTATGTGGCTCTGAATGAGGGAGTGAACAGGGAATGAATGTGGCCCTCTTTGTTTATTGTGCAGAGGCAGTATGAAGGTGTCCCCATGCCAACGGCTAAGACAAGAGTGAGAAAGAGGATAGACTTTTAATGAAGAACTCTCTGTCGCCCCCTCACTGATCGCCATTCTGATAAATCAGTCCTCTTCTCTTCAAGGCTGTAATTAATGGACTGAAAGTTTAAGATGATTCTAGGGGGCTACAGGTCCGGAGGGGCCCAAAACAATAACAACAGTATTGATGGAGGTCAAAGTACAGTAAATTCAATGTATTTTTACATTAAGGAAGTAAGTAAATAAACAAAATAAATCAATGTATGTTCTGTTTTCTCTTAGAGAACTATTCAGTATTCAAATAGTTTAATAAATGGAGGATCAGATTGATTAGAGAGACTGATAGGTGCAGAGGGGCTGACAAAAATACCAGCAGGACTGATGGAGAATCCAGCACAATGTACTTACTTTACTTATATATATATATATATATATATATATATATATATATATATATATATATATATATTAGTGCTGTCAAACGATTAATCGTGATTAATCGCATACAAAACAAAAGTTTTAGTTTGCATAATATATGTGTGTGTATTGTGTATATTATGTGTGTGTACTGTGTATATTTATTATGTGCATATAAATATTCTGAAAATATTTACATGTATTTACATGTCTATATTTATATTCATATAATTTATATTAGAAATAAATATATTTAATATATAAACAGAACCTATTTTTCTGAAATATATACATGCATGTGTGTGTATATTTATATATACATAAAAATATAAACAGTACACATGCATATATTATGTAAACAAACAATTTTGACAGCACTAATATATTTATATACTATAGATATATATATATATATATACATGCCTGTATATGTATATTGTTGTATTTTTTATCTATATTGGGATAGAAAATTGCACAAATAGTGATTCAGAACTGTTCAGTCTAGTTCATTTGATTCATTTTTATTCTTTCTTACAGTACATCTCTATAACATGATGCTGCTTAACATCCAGCTTTGTTTGCCATCCATGTGTCACTGGATCGATGCTGTTTTAGTAATAGAATAATTGAAGTACTAGAGAATTAAAGCGATCATCTACAGAATGCTATTGATTGTCACGTACAGGAGAGGATAATGACTCGTGCTTATAGTTTAATGATTTGTTCCAATTGTCCCTTGAACTTAAATTGGCTTAACAGAGTGAATACGCACTCTGAAGTCAGTGTAACGTCACTTCCTGAATGTATTCAGTCTGTATACCTTTAAAGGGATAGTCCTTCCAAAAATTAAGCTTCTGTCATCATTTCTCATCCTTATGTTGATTCAAACCTGCATGACTTTCTTGCTTTTGTGGAACACGCACACACACACACACACACACACACACACAAACACAAAATAAGAATGTTTGCAACCAAGCAGTTTTGGTTCCCATTGATTTCCACTGTACTTTATGTCCAAACAATGGAAGTCAATGGGTATGAAAAGTGTTTGGTTAACAATATTCTTCAAAATATCTTTTACATTTCACAGAAGAAAAAAAATCATACAGATTTGGAGAAACATGAGATTGAGTAAATAATGACAGAATTTTAGTTTGACTACCCTTTTAATAGTGTGGTCACATTCAAGAAATCCCCATTTTTGCCCTTACATGAAACTCCTAATCACATAAATTCCTATTACAGTAAAATGAATGGAATTCACATGCAAAATTTCACAGAGCAAATGCAAATGTGATCACACTTTAAAGGGATAGTTCACTCAGAAATGAAAATTCTGTCATCATTTATTCACCCTTATGTTGTTTTAAACCTGTATGAGTCTCTTTCTTCTGCTGTTGTCTTTTTGACGTATTACACTGTATTGCTGACAAAAACTCAACTTTTGCGGCATTTATTTGGCTAATAATACATAATAATACATTGGAATCCAAATAAATCCCTAAATTCCTATTCCAGCATATCACAGAGTTTTCCGCCCAGACATGGAAAAAGTAGCGGCTGACAGGTGTGTTTGCAGTGACAGCGGTGCCGCACTGACACGGATTAGAGCGGATAACAGGCTGCAGCAGCCGGCACACTGCGACCTGACGGCTGTCCGCCTCACTCAGGTCTGTGTGTCTCTAAACACCCGTGCCTATACCTCACTCTTGTTTTCTGTCCTGCGCTAATTCCCCACTCTTTATCTGCCTGTGTCCCTCCTTATCTTTTGGCATCAATCCATTTAGCTCGCCACTTGATTGTGTGGGTTAAAAGACGGGGTGAATATTAGATTCTATATGAGGAGAAGAGCTGGAGGTAGTCTGCAGTAACTAATGGCACCCCTCGGTGGAGCTCTGCCAAATAAAATCAAATTGCAGTCCTTTGACTGTGATGCATCGTGCCAAAGAGGAACGGAGGATGGAAGGGCACAAAAGCATAAACGCCAGTGTAATGGAGAGAAAGAGAGGGAGCAGAGAGGAGAAACAAAGCAGTTTCGGGTGGAGGAGACGTAAAAGGATTAACTGTGTAATCTAATCACAGCAGATAAAAGATAAGAAAACACTACATCAAAGTTCTGAAGAGGACCTGGATGTGACAGGCAGCAAGGCAAAAGAAATCTCCGTTGTCAATCTACAAGAGATAGCGGCCACTGGAAGACAGGAAGAGACCTACACGTTTATATCCGCTCAATGAAAAAGCAAATGGACTGCTATACTATCACTTCTATCATAGTTGTGGGTCTTAACTGTTACAGTTGGAAAGTTGGAACGTTTCAAAGAGAATTCATTGTGAAAATCTGGACAGAAAGTATGACATTTAAATTAGTAAACTACTTTATTATTATATTATCAATATTTAGGACTATATTTTTCACAAAGGTCATTTTTAAAATGTTTTTTAAAGTCTCTTATGCTCACCAGGGCTGCATTTATTTGATCAAAAATACAATAAAAACAGTAATATTGTGAAATTCCAATATTACAATTCAAAATAGCTGTTTTCTATTTTAACATATTTTACATTTAATTTATTTCTGTGATGGCAACGCTGAATTTTCAGTACTCCAGTCTTCAATGTCACATGATCCTTCAGAAATCAAGCTAGTATGCTGATTTGGTGCTCAAAATACATTTTTTATTAACATTATGAATTTTGTTTTTTTAATTAATTTTTTTTTTTTGGAAACCAAAGGATTCTTGGATGAATTGAAAGGTCGAAAGAACAGCATTTATTTGAAACATAATTATTTTGTAATATGTCTTCATTAATTTAATGCCTCTTTAAAAAATTTTAATAAAAAGTCTTACTGACCCCAAACTTTTGATCGGTAGAGTACATTATTTATGTGCTCTTTCAGCCACCAACAGAAAATCCAACAAAAACTTTACAATAGGCCCATTTGTCTCAATATGCTCCAAATAATGTTTAACCTTGAATCACTCTTTGTCCAAAAACCCAAGAGTAAAGTACACTCTAATAAAAAAAGACAATCTGACAACTGAAGACTAAAAACATTCACATACAAAATTCACTCCATGCCTGTCATGATGCCAGTTTCAGGTGTCAGTGCAAATGTCAAGTACATATTTGCTTTGATTTTCTTTTAACTTGGGTCTTAGCTGTGTACCATGATGGAAGCCTACATGCATTTCACTGATCCAAGCTAAAAACCTCTTGAGCCATAATAATTGTCATATTTGCATTTCTATATATATGTAAATGTATCGGACAACATATGTGGGCAATTCACAATCATTATACTCAAACAAGAGAAATGACAATGCAAAAAAACAGCTACAAAGAAAATGAAGTCAACCATTTTTGCTGTTTTACATATAGAAGGTTTCACATTCCATACTTCTTGTATGCTTTATATGTTTTTTTTTCTTTGTTTTGTGTTACATATTGTGTCTTTGTTGTGTGCAGAACTGTCTGTACTGTCAATGTTCTTCAATCTAAGCTTCATCAAAAACATTTTTATATCCAGTGAATCTGGTGTAATAATAACTTGACCTGTTGTCTTCTACCTTAAAAGGATAATTTGCCCCAAAATGAATATTCTGCCATCATTTATTCACCCTCATATCATTCCAAACTTGTACAACTTTATTTCTTCTGTGAGAGAAGATTTTTGAAACCGGAATTTTTTTTTTTTTTTTTTTTGTACAATCAAAAGTCCAGTGTTGTTTTGGATCCCACTGATTTCCATTGTATCACCAAAACACATTTTTTGTGTTCTGCAGAACAAAGTAAGCCATACATGTTGACAACATGAGGGCAAGTAAATTACAGAATTATTAATACAGAAATATCCTTTTAATATGATGACCATGAAGTCACACTCATCTTAGCCACTTTGTTTAATGTGCTAAATAAGTGTCTGATGTTAACCACAGTGCATTCAAAGGAGGGAAACTGTTGGTGTACTATTGATGCACAGGTAGCCGTGTAAATAAATCATCTCACTCCTTGCCAAAGGCATCCTTCAGTCCTTTGGGAGCTGCATGCAAACAACAGACCTGTTTAGTAGTCTTTACTTTTAAAGTCTAAGCAAACAGATTGGCAGGTGTTAATTTTCTTGGAACAGGTTATTATGTGTGCTATAAAAGAGAATGGAGAGGGAGGAAGAGATGAATAAGCAATGACGTGAGAAAAATAAAGGTTAGCAAGAATGAAAGTTACAGAAAAATAGTGAAGGAGTTTTCTATGACACATAACACCATTAGAGTGTAAGTGTGTCCCCTTTGAGAGAACAAGCTTGTGCTGTGCAGTGCTGTATAGCCGTGCTAAATGCTCTGGTGGGAGCTGTCCGTGGTCCTAATTGGCATGCAGCTGGGGATTGCAACTAACTCTAAGAGTCAAATCAGAGGCTGATGGCTACATTCAGACTAAACATTTAGTGTTACTTTGTTCTCTCAGTGCAAAATATGTCTAAAAGGCCTTTGTTTGCTAAGGCAGATTTTGAGTCATTTATAAAGGCAACCAGTGGAAAAGATGCAATGAGCAGAGCTGGAGGGGAGCTGTCCATGGTGCTGAAGTGTCACTGAACTCTAGTACCCACAATCTGCTCTGAGCGATTCCTTCAAGTCTCCTTTAAACACCTGTTGCTGCTCAGCTGACAAATGTATTGTGCTTACATAGCACTGAACCTTAGCTTAAAAAAATAAAAAATAAATTAAAAAAACACAGCTAAAAAAAGATAAGACTGTTTCAAAACAAGAGTGCACAATCTCTGCTTGTGTTTCAAGGGAGCTTGAAATGTCCTCCCTAGCGTAATCTCAAAAGTTACGAAATTTTGTACATTCAAACAACCAAAGGGACTGGCCAAAACTGAATACATATGGCAAGCTCCCTCTGACATGATGAAAAGATTTCTCTGCATGCTTACAAATTCTTGCGTTCAATAGAGCCTTACACCAAGTTGCATCATGGAAATGCATCGGTTTCATGACTTTGACCATTTTATGAAGTCAAGTGTCATTGACTATCAAAGATTTTGGGGTGAGGAAAATAGGATTCAGCCAAACATCCATGATGATGAGTTGTTAGTGATATTATTTGGGTAAAATATGAAAAACGTTTCATCGTGAGCACTTTAATGTCTCCAGAGCAGCAACTTCTGAGGCTGAGGCTGAGCCAGAGCACGATTACCCAAATCACTTTTGGAAACAGAACAGAAACAGATTAATGGGATTCTTTTTTATTATTTATTTATTTATTTTTAATTGAAGTTTTTTTTTTTTTTTTTTACTTTTGACAAGATGAAGACTACAAGGTCACAAAAAAAAAAAAAAAAAGTAGAAGAGAAGAAATTTTTATTTTATTTTCTAAGAAAATAACTGTCGTCTGGGATGGTCGGAACTTTAGGCTGCATAACACATAAACATTAACTGAACTGCATTAAAATAAACATAAAACAATTTAATATTCATAAATGAGAACAAATATAAGAATTAATAACTTCTTTAAATAAAACCTAAATTAATGTGATGATTAAGATTGTAAGGTGATTTATACTTTTTACCACAAAAACATCAGGGTTGCAATATTTTACTGGCTATACACATTGCCTTGTTAAATTGATAAATGTTTATATATATAAATATTACAATTATTATACATCTAAATAAATATATTCTATTTTACAGTAAAATTACATGAATATTCTCAGAAATATTGTCATTTGTACCGACTATATGGTAAAGTAACCAAAAACGGGTCGCATTGTACATTTTCCGGTTAAAACTGTTTACATTTTTAAGAACATTTCATGCAATTTAATGTATATACCCTGTTCTCAGTCAGCAGTTTGTCAATATGCAGTGACCATACAGCTTACATGATGAGTTCAGCCATGCCCCAGTAGCTGAAGAGGCATTAAATTTGCATTTCCTTCTAGCTAGAAAAAAAGCCCGTTTTATTTCACCAGTCATAGCTTATGCGCTAACACGAAAACTCTAAAAGGCTTCCAAGATATACTCGGGTTATTAATGAAGCATGAGAGACTCCACTGCCGGCTCTGTGTAAGCGCAGCTATTCTGAAGCTTTAGTGCCGCTCAATGGAAAAACAGGGAAACTGCTTGACGACTTCGCGAGCGCTTTCCGGACTCGGTCAAAAACGCAGAACATTCTGCTCGTGATATTACTTATTCGAAACCGTTAAATAACATAAAATGTCGACCGGCTTTGTGGATTCGTTTACTACTTTTATCATCACGTCCTAAGCAACATCAACTCTGAGGAAAACAAGGCTTGAATCGCAGTAGCGCGAGAGTGTTCAATATGCTGCTGAATTAAAGGGATAGTTCAATCAAAAATAATGTCTAACATTATCTGGCATAGCCTAATTTAGATATTTGAGTTATTTTGCGTTATTTTTCGCTTACGTGGAACAGAAAATTAGATGTTAGAAAGACAGTCACGGTGTCAAGAGGAAAACTAAATCCTTTCAGTGTATATCATGACACTTGTTTTTAGCTAAATTTGGGCTTAAAACCAATCAGCACTCTGACTACAACTTCCCTTCAAGGTAAATAACGGATGGATGGTTGGTTGGGAATGCCATAATTTCAAGAAACGCAACAAATAGGCAAACAATTCCTAGGATAGCTAATGACTAGGCTGATGGAATGGACATATTTTAGACGGAGGAAGATATCCTATTATGGTAAAATAAATGTTGAAAATAGCGCAGAGTCAAAGACCTGTCTCGTTGGTATTAAACCCCTCTCTCTCCAGCCTCCACATACGCCCCCCTTCCTCCCAAACTCACTCATTCACTCTTGGCTCCCACACTCACGAAATCTTGCGCCACACACACACACATTTATATATTTTCGGAAATGGTTCGAGTACATCTTTATCCATTAACCCATTTTACCTTAAAACTAAAACACCACTTCTCGCGCACCCACCAAAAATCCAACATCTTGCTCTGAGGTGTTATTCAAAGCATATAATGCAACATATTATGCCAACATGGGGCAGACCAAGGTTGGCAAGAAATAACACCAAAATACACTATGAAAAGTACACAAGGCTGTTTTACATTGAAATACATTCACGCACAAATAAATGGCACACTTGGCTACTGTATGTGCAACCTCTTCATGTTATTGACTGCTATGTTTCTCTAGTGATTCTGCTGCTTATATCCATTGATGTCTGGTAGATCCGTATCAATGAAACGCATGACCCAACATTAAATGCCATAGTGTTGGCACAGAATTGACAATGGCAGCACTCCATCCACATGTCAGGGGTAAAAGGGTCGCATATGTAGCCTCCGAGAGGGTTGCGCGCACGGCAACAGGACCACATGCAGCATAACGGGAAACTCACCCTTAACCGATGCAGCCAGCAGCCCCATATAGAAGAACAGCACCCCGCTCCAGTGATGCGCCTGTACTCCCACCTTCATTAGCGCAAAAATCCTTATACCATCCAGTTTCCTCGTCCCGTTATATGTACATCTGCACTCTGTCCTCACGAGTCCCGTTCTGTCAGGATTCAAAGAGGCGCTCATGGTGGGCTTTTTTTTTTTTTTTTTTTTGGCAGGCACGGTTATCAGATGGTTTTAAAAGGAAGATTCACTTGGTGTCGGCGCTGAGAAAAATCCCAGTGCATGGAGACTGGACCCTCGCAGCTGGACTGAACCATCTCAAGCGAGCCGCGGGGTGAGCGGATTCTAATAGACGCGTTCTCTCCTAAAACCTGAAGAGCTGATGATGTGAACTGTATCTGGTGTTTTCAAGCTCACGAGAACGACGGATAAAGTCTGGAAAGCTATTCAAACGGATCATGCGGCATACGCCCGTACACTCCCCCACGCGCGCGTTTAAGTTTATTTTCCAATTTATACAACGCTGAAAATCCACGTTTCTATCTTTCTCCCAATGAGTCACTGTTAAAGGAGCGCTAGGATACACTCGCTGTCACCGCCCACTCGTGGAAGTTTACAGCCTTCATCACTGTCTAAATCATTTCCAGGCGTGAAAATAATCGTTAAGGGATTTCCACCTCTGGGCTCACTGTTTCAAGACTAAAGCAAATGAAACGAAGAGCGCGACTGCAGAACGAGCTCACAGCATCTCTCTCTCTCTCTCTCGCTCGCTCGCTCGCTCCTTCTCTCTCTCACCTTTCCAAAGGTGTGCCAAATACACAAACACTTAAGTCTATGGTTGTAAGACTAATGCTAGCCTGTATTTAATTTAATTTAATTTGCTTTGATTTGATTTGATTGCATGCATAATAATATAACATATAATATAATATAATAAATATAATAACAGGCATATAAAAGTGAAATACAAATGTATTGCTTAATACGCAATGAAAGAAACACAATTTGCCGAGCAACAAACACAATGTGAAATATCACCATAGGTGAAATATCATCAACACCACTCGGTGTGTAGCCTAGTTAGGACCCATGCAGTGTTTGTTTGTTTGTTTGTTTTCAGTTTTTACTTTAATCTTAAATTTGGGTAATTTTGTAGCGTGTTTTTCCCCCTCTCAATATAGCTAAATGTACATATATATATATTTTTTGTATTATTAATAATTTTATTTCAGTTATTTAGTATTTAGTATTTTATTTTAGTAAATCAAGTTAAACTAAATTAAAATAAGAAATGTTGTAGCTATAACAAAAAAAGGTTTTATATTAGATATATTTCAGTTAACGTTTACTTTATTTCAAGTAGCCTAACATTATTTTTTTCTTCCCGCGAATACTCATCCATTCAGGTGACGTAGATGATTTGTAGCTGTTTGTCAGAGCCGTTGTCTGCTATTTGTGTAATTGTTTTTGTTTATATTTGAAATTCAATACAATATTCAATCTAAACATTCCAAGGAAGGCAGACGGAAGCCACAAACAAGAAAATCACGATAAGAGAAACCTAAATTATCATTTTTGTCGGGAGATACATATAAAATGTCTAAAAGAGCGTGTGATAAGACATCTAGAACAAAACCTCGGCGTTTTTGGGACGCATTAGGACCATTTCCCAGGTCAGTGTGGATTCATCCCTGTACACCAGAAGACAGTCTGGACAGAGCCTGTGGTAGAGTGTTGAAGCGCTCTGTTCTGGCCAGCAAGGGAGTTTGGCCGCATTTACCAGAAAATGCACACGTGTTTACGGAAGACGGTAATATCCAGAGCTACAGAGGACATTATGGCAGTCTATGCACTCAGTAAGTAACGACAGACTAAATGGGTTTTTACTTTTGTGGTTTAGTAAAAGAGTCTGACCAGACTCTGTGTCGGGTCCTACAGTAATTGAGTGTAAATACACAATGCAGCATTAAAGCTTTACTAAAATAAGTCAGCTCTGAGGTGGCTCTGATGCTGCCTTTCTTCTGTGTAAACACTGTTATTACGATAGAAAATACATTGTATATACAATATCATGCAGTTCAAAATGTATTGACATTTACAGAAATAAATGTTATGAGAATTTTTTTTTTCATATGATTAATATGATATAATATGAATAAATAAGATAATATTCATATGAATAATAGAAGCAAAAATTGAATGAAAATAATACTGTAGACAGATTCATATTTAGATAAATACACATACATATTTCTATAAAGATTCTTATAAATGTACACATTCACATTTACTAACTATTTAACCATTTATTTACAACAAAGTTTAAAGCTGCATAGACTGTACTTTTAAATAAAGCATCATCATCTTTGTAAAGGCCCTTTAAGTCAGTCTTAAATTGGACTGAAGATGCGCAAAGTTTTACCAATGAAGAAAGTCGGAGACTGCTTCCCTATTGCGTGAATTACCGTATGCAAAATCTGGCCATGGCAGCCCATGCTAATAGATCTGCCATCTGTCCCCGGTGGTCCATGGAAACACCTACCCTGTCTATTTTAGGTAGACCACGTAGCAATGGGAAGATCTCCTTCTGGTGTTCGTTTGAACCCCATTGCACGGTGGCAATAAGAAAATCATGAAATATTCATACTTGGAGACAAAATATGCCCCATTTACAGCTGTAACATGCAAAGAAAATGCTCTGAAAGTTCATGTTTGGTTAATGGAAGGCTTGTTTACCTTTTTACATAAAACTATTTGGTACTTTTTGTGCTTTCAATGCATCTGTCTCCAATAGTATCTATTTTGGCCTGTGAATATTTTCCCAACAGTATAACTTGCATTCAAAATGCACTTACAGTTTGAAATAATGCATGCTTCTTCTTTTTCAGCAGTGTGGGGCATCAGAAGTTGGACAAGGTCATGTTAATGACTCAGCATAACATGACCCAGACTCTTCTGCAGGGGCATGTTGATGCCACATCTCCATGTTTTCCTGATGATAGATGCAGACATGGTCATGAACCTGACAAGACCATAGAGATCATAAGCCAGGAAGAGGCTGACAGAGATAAAACTGAGGAGTTTCTTGAAGAAATTCTACCTAAACAGGCCATTGGGAAAGCAGACATCCCTGAGGGGCCCTCAAATGAAGACTTTCCTCCACTTCCACCTCCTGCCTCACCACGGGTGGACAGGCCACCACAGCAAGCCCCTGTCAGTAAAAGTGGCTCCTATAAAGCAACTGTCTTAAAAGGAAAACCAAACATCCAATTGCATGGTGGCAAACCACAGAGGGCTCAAAAACTAAATCAAAAAGAACATCCAAGAGTCTCGGTTAAAACAACCCCAAAGATAGAAGCACAAACAGCCCAGGGCTTCACTGACCAACCTAGTTCCCCCCAAAAAGAAAGTGCATGCAGAGAGAAAGTTGTACTGGAAGAACAAAGTTCAGTGCCAAGGTGTTCCCATCTATCTGTGTTTGCAGACTTCCAAATGGCAGATGAGCAGATAATACCTAAAGATCATACATTTGAAGGTAAATACGATATTGACATTCCGTAACATCCCCACCACGCTCATCTAAATCTAAAACCTAATATATTTTCATTCATGCTCTCATGGTCATTTTAGTATCCAGTTCAGCTCCTACATTTTTAATTAATTTGAAGAGCGGTAACAAGCAGGATGCAACAAATTTTAATTTAAGCAAAATTGAAAGATATGTATATACAGTAAGGGCACAAAGTGTCATTTTAACTACGAAATGTATACAGAAACAAATTGATTTAGATAGATGTAAACTTGCTGTTCAGATTGGGTGATCTGATCTACTTAATCACATGTTAATTCAAAAACAGCAAGTTAAAGAGCTAGCAAGGACTGCTTGGGTTGTTTATGGTACATTTCTGAAGAACAAGAAGACAGAAATGATTGTGTAATATTGCCAACAGTAAACAATAAGTTAATATTGAGTAACTTACATCTAGACACAATATTGCCAGTTTTAAGCCAACAAAAATAGCTTGATTTTTTTAAAAATTGTTATTTAATTTTTGTCAGTAATCACAAATAGACAATATTTTTCAGAGTGTGTTTTCGTGCTGGTGCTGACTGGTTTGTCCTGTAATAAAGAAATTAAAAAATTAGATACTTTATGAAACTAAAAATGCCAGTAGGTGGTGGCAAATCTTAATGAGACATTGAGTCATTCATTCAAACTATTCGTTCAAATGGCTGATTCATCGGTCACTGAATCATTCGTTTAATTGATTCATTCAGTTATAAAGCACCATTGTATTGCTCAGACATGCAAAACAGTCATGCAGTGGATTTATTTGGAAATTGTTATTTCCAAAAATCAAAAACTGTAAAATAAAAATGTTAAATATAACCTCTAGAAAGAGTCACTAAATACACAAATTCTCATTTGCATGCCCACAACACACATGAAGCACCACACTGCAGTTGTTCTCTTTATAAACTGCATTACTTAACGTATGTGTGTGTGTGTGTGTGTGTGTGTTAGTGGGAAATGCAGTGACGGAAGAATGAGCAGATACCACCAGAGTCATATCAACCTCCATACCAACTTATTGTACTGTGCAGCTGTGAGTTGTATATATTGCGAAATGACAAGTTTTTCAGTACAAGTAGTTTTCATCTTACAGACATAAACAGACATACTCATATTGGTATATTGTGTCTCGGTAGTTTATTCCAGGACAGCAATTATAGAAACACCATTTAAGGTAAGGGTTCCATAGCGATAACAATCAACCTCATGCCGTCTTGTCGGTTTGGGAGTCTTTGGTAGTGACACTGCACGGCACTGATATACGACTTGCATTAGCTCAGAGGGAAAGTGTTGTTTTTGTTTGCGAGGAAGGCTATGGATGGTGCTCAGTCAACGCTCTCCTCGGGGCACGAAAGGAGCTCCTCAAACCCAAAAAGTCACTCATTATTTTGAAAATGAAAAAACATAAAGAAGAGAGCATTGGCCCAAATCAATATATCCATTTCCTCTTGGTAATGGAATCCGTTTGTAATAGCAGTCTAAACACAATCGATTTGCAATCTTCATGTGTTTTTTCCCCCTTTCTTTCTCTCCTGCCATCTCTTTTTCTCTCTTTACTTCTGCCAATGCTTTTGCATTCTAAAGGCCAAAGGGTATGTGCAGATTTAGATAGTTATTTGTGTATATTGCACAACAAAACAAAACAAACCATTTGAATGTTTGTGTATTGGCATGAAAAAGTATATATAGTTACAAATTTTGCATCAGTTCAATACAGTTACCCTTTGGGGCCAAGAAAGATTTGATTATTATTTATTGATTTATTATTTATGCTAACCTTTACTTAAGCACTTAAAAAGGCATTGATGTTGACAAGTAAATTTTGTTTTGGTGATTTTCCTTTCTTAATATGGCATATGGGATTTGCCTAGTATTCACGATCCTCGTGTATTAATCCTGTCACCTGTTCTTCCTAAGGTGGAGACGTGGAGTTGGGCAGGAGTGCAGATGGTGCCCACATGGCACAGACCCGGGCTGGCAGCAGTACTGGGAGCGTGCAAAATGCAGCTGGCCTTCTTGACAATGCCAAATACCATATATACCACAAGGATGCCACTGTTGCAAAGACAAATGCCACAGGTCCAGGCTCTGGTGAAGATGATTCACTTATGTTAATCCTGTCTCTTATTCTTCATTCTGTTTCTCTCTCTGTTTACTAAGTGCGTCCTCTGTGTTTGGGATTACAGACATGTCAATGCCAGAAGATATGGACAGGATCCAGACTTGGAACAGCAGTGGAAGGTGTCCCCTACAAAACGCCCAGTTCTTTACAGGAACGGGTCATGGCCCGTGGTCACTGCTGGCCAACTGTTTCCTGTGGTTCCCTGCACCTGAGGTACACCCCAAATTTGAACATTTGCACTACTGGCTTTTACTACGCTGTAAAAAAATACTATAATAATAAAAAAAAAAAAAAAGCAGCACCCTAGTGAAAAATACACTAAAAAGTATGCTACAAATAAATTTACATATTTATGTGCTTAATAAAATTACCCTACTTTTAGTATACTAAACTGGTATACTTAAAGTCTGCTAAATAGGAACAACTAATTGCATACTTAATGCACTTTAATTGTGCGGAAGTAGTGCTGAAGTTATACTAAAGATATACTGAAGTATATTTGATTGCGCTTAAGTGGAATGATTGCAAGTATACTTCAGGTACGCATTAAATATCTTGTATTTAAAGACTGATGCTATTCAAAGATCATACAATCCTCATCAACAGTGACATTAAAACACATTTTTTTTATGCTTAATATTAAGAAATGTGCATTGTGCACAAGTATAGTACTCTAAATACTTTTATATCAGTCTGTAAAAATACAGCAAACATAAAAATTAAAAAATTAAAAAAATAAAAATAAATTGGTAAATCCAGCAGTCTATTTCTGCAGTTTTTCAACAAGCTGAGGAAAATATTAACAAAATACCATCAAATATAAGCTGTCACACAGGGAATTTTGGGAATGTCACTTTTTGGTTTTTCACTGTAAAATATAAGATGACTTGTTATTTTTACACTTTCAGAATATTGTACTGTAGAATTACATGAAATGTAAGATTAGAACTATTACAGTTTCTCACCGTATAAGAAAACATATAGTTAACCAATTAATAGGTTTTTACTGTAGCATTTTTAAAGTGTTTTACAGTTACGATTAAAATCATTTTTACAGTGTACAATGGTTTTTCTAAATGTGGTGAATGTGGGATGATTTTACTGACACATAATGTGATGACTGCATGACCTTCTCACTTCTCCTCAGGGATGATTAGTTGCATTGAGGTGTCTGAATGAGTTTGTGTATGATTAAAGCGAGAGCCACATTAAGATGTTTATTATTCGCTGTGGCACAGAATTTAGCACAAGGAGAGACTGAGATATCAGTAGGTATCAAAGAACAAGAGGCCAATTAAACTGCCATATTTGATGCAAGTCCAAATTGTTGATTGAACATTTGTAGCAAGTTCAATTTAATTGATAGGTCATGCTTGTTATGATTATTATTATGTTTGTTCTATTTTTTTCTCTCTTGAATGTGGTGCCACATGTTGCTCGAGACAAGGTTGATTACTTTCAAGAGTTTGAAGAAACTTTTCTGTTTCGTGACCAGCCCCGAAGTGCATTTACATGAACAGTGTGCTTTAAAACCAGGCTGTGTGCGGTTGCTAGGCTACACAGGTTTCTTGTTCTTGGGCAATTAGATTTTTCATCTAGAGCTATCAGGGAAACCATTATTTCATCATATAGGCATAATTTTGGACTGGACAATCGTCCTTGTTGAATTTCTCAGTCTTAAATTATTTATTTGGTCGTAAAGGATGAGATTTTCGATACTGTTGAAAATTCTGAAATGAAACTGCTTTGGGCTCTGGGCTGCTGTTCTCCTATTTAGTTATAGTGCATAGGAACGATAGCATTGAGGTGCTAAAAAAAGAGAAGAGATAAGAAAGAGATATAAAGAGTTGAATAAATTCTAGTTTTCAACTTCTTAATTATGCGTTGACCAGCAGGCAGATGAGGAAGTATATAATTACCTTGTTGAAATGTTCGTCAAGATGTTGCTAAGAGACATTCGCTGCCAAAAACAGAAAAATATATGATTATTGATAGCACTGTACAAAAAGAGTTCATTGTGCTCTTTTGTCTTAAAGTAATAGTTCACAAAAAATTGACAATTTGCTGAAAATTACGTCTTTACAATCAAGGTGTAGATGAGTTTATTAATTCATCATATGAACAGATATGGAGAAATTTAGCATTACATCACTTGCTCACCATTGAATCCTCTGCAGTGAATGGGTGCCATCAGAATGAGAGCCCAAACAGCTGATAAAAACATCACAATGATCCACAAGACTCCAGGTACCACTTAACTTAATGCCTTGAGAAGTGAAAAAAGTCCAAAACAAGTATGTTGGTGGATTTTGATGTGAGAGAGCATCAGAATTTGTTTCTTACAGACATGCAACTTTTTACTTTACAAGACATTAAAAGATGGACTGGAGTCATGTAGATTATTATGTATTTATCAGCTGTTTCGGAACATTGTGATGTTTTTATCAGCTGTTTGGGCTCTCATTCTGACGGCACCCATTCACTGCAGAGGATCTATTGCTGAGCAAGTGATGTAATGCTAAATTTCTCCAAATCTGTTCCGATGAAGATACAAACTCATCTACATCTTGAATGGCCTGAGGGTGAGTACATTTTCAGCAAATTTTCATTTTTGAGTGAACTATTCCTTTAATGGCATACATAATCTTGTCATGTAAAATACAAATTAAAACCACTATTCAGTTATTTTGCAATGTTTAAAAAGGAAAAGGAGTGTCAGAGCTTTTACTTACATGCGGGTTTAAATTGGATCTGCTTATATTGTCTCATCTTTTTCTTTTCATAGAGATCAGGACAGTCTGAAACAAAACTAGAAACGTTTTCAGTAGATTAGGAAAAGAAACTTTGTCACAAACCTTTTCAGACAAACCTATGTCAAAAATGCTGCAGTGATGTCTTTCTATCTTCCAAAACAGAAGACCATAATGACCTGATAGAAGGATATTCAATTGGAGACATAAACAGAGCAGTTCTCATTTGCAGATCAGTTTTGTCCCTATTCCCATTTATTCAGTATATAGTCTTTAAACACTGCACAGAAACTAGCTAGTTTTTGAGAATGTGTGTGAAAGTGTGCATAAGTAGTAATTGCATAATATTTCTGTGGCACAGTTCTCATAAATATGTACTCTTTTGAAAAACCTTCACTATTTATTACACTATACTTTTATCATCTCTTCAGTTTGCAAAACCCTAACAGGGCAACATGAAGATATGATGTGCATAAAACATTTAGCATTAGTATTCAGTTCTAGTCGGCAGATTTTATATTGTACCTAAATGTTTAATGTCATCACTTCATGCATGGCCACCCTTGGTTTTGGTATGTAATTTTTATTAGACTCAAAACAAAACAGTGTTTCTTCTTCTTCTTCTTTTTTAATACGCTAAATGGATTGTTAATGAACTGTCATACAAATTGTTTATTTTTATACCTTTTTTTCATTATGCATCAGGAGCTTTCAAAGAAGCCTCTTGACAGCTCTTTCTTGAAACAGGTTCAAAATACATTATTGTTAGCATTTGAGTTTTGATCTATTTTAGTGTATTTTCACATCTTCTGCTTAATATATGATGTAGCTATCAGTATAACACTTAATAAAATAGCCCAGTTCCAACATTTATTTATGTACCAAGCAAAGCAGCTTCTTCAGACACATGTCACAGTGTCCAGGTTCCAAACAAGGGATCCGAATATCTCTGCCTGCTGTTATATTGGCATTTTCTTGGCTCTACTCATTGGCCATTGATTTTACTCTCCTGTTCTATACTCTTATACACTTAGTAATTTATCTTCCTCTTGATTTTCCGCGTTGTAATCAAACCGTCTTTACTTTGCTTCTTTCAATCCTTCCATATTACATAACACTCCTTCCTTGCTTTGCCAGACACATCAAGGAACTTCCAGGCTTCATGAGGAGCTGCCCCTAAAATACAACAGTTGTTTGCATTTTTCCAAACTGCATTGGCACTTTTACATATTTATGTATTTAATAAAAAATACCCTGTAATTGTACTTTTAGTACACTAAACTGGTATACTTAAAGTCTACTAAATTGGAACAACTGATTTTGTTCTTAACGCACTTTAATTGTGCAGAAGTGATGAAGTTCAAATAAAGATACTGAAGTATATTTGATTGTGCTAAAGTGGAACTATTGCAAGTACTGCATACTTCAGGTACACTTTAAATATCTTGCATTTAAAGACTGATATTATTCAAAGATCATACAATCCTCATCAATAGTGACATTAAAGCACATTTTAGGCTTAATATTAAGAATTATTGTGCATTATTATTGTGCATTGTGCAAAAGTAGTACTCCAAATAAAGTTTAATTCTAAAGTTAATGACTCTAAGGCCTGGTTTCACAGACAGAGCTTAGACTAAGCAAGGATGAGGCCATAGATCAATTAAGACATTTAAGTAATTTTTATAAAAGTGCCTTAGGAAAAAAACATTACTGTTGTCCATCTTGACACAAAACAAAGGCACTGATATATTTTAAGATCAGTCAGTGCAAGATGCTTTCAGTTGAAACAGCTCTGACTTAAGCCTTGTCTGTGAAACCAAGGGTATAAATGTCATGTGGAGTAACCGAGTAAAAGTAGTGCAACCAATAAAACTAGGTATGGCATATTTTCTATTTACCTAGAATATATTCATGTCTTATTAATAATATAATTATTTACAAAAAAATCAAGCTAAAAAGGATTTTTATTTTTAAAATGTACAAATTCATTCATTCATTAACATAAAACTTTTGGACAGCTGATCACATACGATTTTACAACCTGAACCAACCTTGTAATAAAAAGGTCAAATGATCTGATATTTAAAGACACATATTGATCTTGACACTGTATATAATCAAGAAATACTATATAAAAGAAATCATAATAGTAACAGATTTTACCAAACTGCTTAATACGGTTTCTGTTTCAAGAATTTCATCCCTTTATTGAGGATGATTTTTTTTTTTTCATTATTGTTACATTTTAACTTAATGTCCCCAAATAATATCAAAACATTAATATGTTAAATGTCATTGATTACAATGTCATTATTTGTATGAATTTCTTTAAATGTATTTTGGCAGATCACCAAAAATTTATGCCACCACAATGACCCTATTTGAATCTTCTATTAGACAGGCGGCCGATATGCTATTGTCTTACCTTGTGTGACAACTACAAAGTTACACTATAGTCCCAAAATACTCTGCTGTCACGAGAACGGTTTCTTAACGTGTCAAGCCCTTCACAACCTTACCTTACGGAACAATGGTCACAGATGTGAGGATGAATAGATGTGGAAGACAGAAGTGAAGGGCAGACAGATGAGCATTAGGGTGCGTGTGTGCGTGAGCGTTCGCAGCACAGTAGCGACTGACGATCATGTAGCCAGCGCTGCGAGGGGAACTAATTGAATATGGGAGATGCTATTTGTATGACTGTCTCTGGTGATGGATGCCCCTCATAAGAGCCCTGAAATTCGAGATCATTCTTCAATCTTCAGTCTTCAGTTATCTGCACTTTCTTCCTCTTTCATTCCCCACAAGCGGTTTGTACCATTTGTTTTCACTCTCCCTTCATCATACTTGTAATCATTAATCACGTCAATAACATGACTGGAACACGGGAGCTTGTTTCTGTCCTCAAACGGCATGCAAGGGTGCAATGAAGGCAAAAGGGGCTCATTAGCAATGCATTATGGGAAGCCTGCCCAGAGGACGCAATAATTGTGGACACCTCTGCACCCCTAAGCACCTGTGGAGGTGTGTATGAGCGGTGTGTCGTGGCCTTGGAGGCCGGTGACTGTCTGAATGAATCAGCACTTTGCAGTAATCTGATGGTATTATTTAGTGAGGCGTTTGGCTCGGCCGATAGTAGTTAAGTCACGCTGGTTATTGTGAATTATGAACCCCTTTCTTTGACTCGCACCCAGCCATTTGTATTCATAATTTGCATTCATTCATCACACCTTAAACTTTGTGGGCTGTGTAAGTACTTTAGGTGTGTGTGACTGGGAGTCT
The DNA here is from genome assembly GCF_012432095.1 of Onychostoma macrolepis. Lineage (NCBI taxonomy): Eukaryota > Metazoa > Chordata > Actinopteri > Cypriniformes > Cyprinidae > Onychostoma > Onychostoma macrolepis. The sequence goes on from NC_081173.1 coordinate 13,625,244, forward strand.
CTGTTGGTGTGTATGTGCCTGTAGACTTGCTTTATAAATATATATTATCTGTGTGTAAAAGGAGGTGAACGGAAGATTGGGGTAAAAGTCATTTGGATACTAAAACAAGATAATCTTATCAAGTTCAATCCTTGGGACACATTTTTAATAGATTTCTAAGTAAAAGTGTTCCTTAACTACAGAAAGTCTTGGCCCTGAGGAAAATACAGTGTTTTAAAACACAATTGGTTGTGATCAAAATTTTTTAACTTTATGTTAAAAAAGTGTATTTTTTTTACACAAAATACACTTTTTTAACATAAGAGGGATCATATGAAATGCATGTTATTGTTTTAGTACTGACCTTGTTTCACATAAAAGATGTTTACATATAGTCCTCAAGAGAAAATAATAGTTGAATTTATATATAAAAAATGACCCCATTCAAAAGTTTACATCCCCTTGATTCTTAATATTGTGTTGTTACCGGAATGATCCACAACTGTGTTTTTTTGCTTAGTGATAGTTGTTCACGAGTCCCTTGTTTATCCTGAACAGTTCAACTGCCTGCTGTTCTTCAGAAAAATCCTTCAGGTCCCACAAATTCCACCATCCTTTGCATGTATTTGAACCCTTTCCAAAAATGACTGTATAATTTTGAGATCCGTCTTTTCACACTGAGGACAACCGAGGGACTCATAGGCAACTATTACAAAAGGTTCAAACTGTCACTGATGCTCCAGAAGAAAAAATGATGCATTAAGATCCTGGAGGTGAAAACTTTTTGAATTTGAAGATCAGGTGAATTAAAATCTTCTGTAGCTTCTAAAGGGCAGTACTAAATTTCTACTATTTCAACTAAAATTCAACTATGATTTTCTCCTGTGGACTTTATGTAAATGTTTTTTATGTGAAATATCTGATTCAGTACTAAATAAAAAATAACATGCATTTTGTATTATTTGTCTTATTTTGGTGAATTAATTAACATTTTACAAAGTGTATGTATAATTTTGACCACATGTTATTTATTTAACTGCATGTATTTACTTTAAAAAATCCCACTGTATCTCAAATCATTATATTTAATAGCATTCTGTAATGGTGGTAGAAATGCCATTTTAAACATAAAAAAAAAGTGTAAAAATTAAATTCTTCTTCGAAGAAAGTTTTTTTTTCTTGATTTGTTGTGAAATAATAATAATAATAATAATAATAATAATAATGATGATGATGACGATAATAATAATAATAATGGATAGAAATGTCACAAAATATTGAATTGGTTTATGTTCATTTCACTATTTGTTATAATTTTAAACAAGTAATTCTTCAGTTTTGTATTATGAATTAATTCTTAAAGTTGGATTTTTGAATCTGGGACAAGGGTAAAGCAAAATTAATACAGGACATTTGACAAGAAGCAAAAATGAAGGTATGACACATTGTTTTAAGACTGTTTAATGTGACCTTCAAATAAAAAATTATGAAATAAAAATTGTATTAGAAAAATCAACCCTTAGGACATAAAAGGACAAAAAACAAACAACAACAACAAAAAACCTGTATATGGTTGTCAAGGGAGGTGAAAACAATCTGCGCATCCCTATTCAAGAAGAACATGATCACGACTCACTATAAGACTATGTGTAGCAGTGGGGATAACAAGCTAGCAATCATTCCCTTTCTTAATACATTTTCAAGACAGCAGAATGGTTGAGACTGAAATGTTGTCTCCCTGAAATGCCAATCAAAGCAGCACAAGTTTTCAACAGTTATAGGTAAACATATAGAGTTTCATTTCACATTAAACTTTTAAGGTAAAATAAATACGTTTGCACTTTCCAGTGCCTCTGAACTTGTGTACGTTTAGCTGAATAATTTATAATGGCTCAGATTTTGTGCAGGGTGAATCCCGGGTTTTTGAGAAAACAGATACAAAGGAGTGTCTGTGTGAGTCTCAGATCAGCTGTGGAGTAACAGCTGAGGTGTTAGATGCTCTAACAACAGGAAGTAAATGTATTACCTCAGCGACACTGTCACATTCATGTGAATACAATATATGGCTCTGATGATATTTATGAGATGGGGGAACTAAAAGGGGAGGTATAGGCTGCTTTAGATCGAACCGCTTTGATGTCGTGTCACGACTGTGAATCTGAGGTTTACACATCTGAGGTGCAAAGAGAAAATAAAATGAACATCCTCTCTCACATAGATGGAAACAGAAAATAAGGTTATCTTCTCTTTATGCTTATTTTACCGAAACAGTGACATTGTTTAGATGAAAAAGATTGAAAATTGGTGAGAGATTGCTTCAGAGAGTAGTTTGAAGTGCTTTGTTTGATGTAAATATCACATGCAGTTTTTTTCATTATTACTCAAACCAGAAGAAATCCAAAACAACACTGCAATGCTTCAAGTCTACTAAACATTCTACAGTTATATTCTGAGTGAGAATCCAAGGCCATTTAATAGCTCCAAAATATTTAATATTGAAGTATCAGGTTAATTTCTTAATCTTATGAGAACTAATCTTATGAGAACTAACAAAACTTGATAACATGCATCCCACATTCTCCATTAAAAAAAAATGTAACATTACTTCGGAGCCTCAAAGACGTCTGGTATATAATATGAAGAAATGCAATTAATGTTTTATGTTACTATTTTCTGACCAGTGTCCACACTCAAATACACTATTATTGCAAGTATTTATTTTTATTTATAGATTATTTGTATTTTTCTACAATGTGATTTACTAGTCAAGTCAAGTCACCTTTATTTATATAGCGCTTTTAACAATACAGATTGTGTCAAGCAACTTTCCAATATCAAAATAGGAAAATAGTGTCAATAATGTAAAATAATGCAAAACCATTTACACATTTAAAAAAATACTTTACGTACTGTAAATAAAAATTGACTTTAAAATTATGATTATATCATTTTTAAAACTGATTTACTATGTTTTTTTTTTAAATTTATTATTATTATTTTTTTTTTACAATAACATCTCATCACTGACTTTCATAATTTATATGTTCTGCATATTTGTCATACAGGTGGACCCCTTGCATATGGTTGTCAACCCCCTATTTTCCTCCAATTTTCTGCCTCCCCCAGGATTTGGCCTGAATCCATACTATATTGTTGGAGACTTCTCCCTGTGGCCTTATCAACATGGCAACTAGTAAGAATGCAGTTTCACACCAGTTGAGATGACACCTCCCATTGCTAGGAAAATTAACATTTAACTGAAATGAACTAATGCCTCTTATTGAAACAGAAGCTGTAATCTCCAACACAATTTTTATTATACAGCCACATTTATTTATTTATTAATGTGTTGTGTTGTTTTCTTAATAATCACACTTTATTGATTGGAAGCTAAAGTTCAAAATTAGCAATTTTACTCCGAGCAGGCTGAGTAAAAGATATGACATGTATTGTCCTGCTATATTAAGAGCTTACAAGGATCAGATTCAATAATATTCATGTCATTTCTGAACAGAGACCATAATTACAGGCACTGAAACCATAATGGGAAGGGTGAAGGTTTATGTAAACAAAAAACATAAATCACTGATATAACAAGACATCTATCGCTTTGCACGGTTGTTTATCCAACAGCTATACTACACACCTCTATTGTTGAATTAATGTTCATTCTCATCTTATCTTCCCTGCAGTGTCAATTTTCCAGACAATGTAAATCCGTCAGCACCGGGCAGACAGCACTTCACGTGCCCGGCGAATGGTAAGGTTGATTTGCTCTGTTCTTTGAGGGGAAAATTGTAGCACGGTCTGCATCAGTGAGAAGGTGAGGTGAAGTGTGCTACACAATATTTCACGGGTCATCTGAGCTCCACAATGAAGCCCCTGCCAAGCAAAAACACGCTTGCTCAAGTATGAGAATGCGCACAGTGACGTTTGTAACCTTCCATTGTCTTTTTATAAGTGTGACTAGAGGCTAATTCCATTCGCGAGATGCGCCGCGTTGTGAATGACACATACTATTATGTTGCTTTTAAAGCCTTTCAACTCAGCACTTATGCGCTTGTCCAAGGTAAAAATTCCTAATTCTGCTCGTTCAGAGATGAAAGCCATTTAAAACGCTCTGCCGCTGAGTTGCAATGGGCTTGCAATTAAAGATAATGGGATAACATTTTAAGGGAAACATTGCAGAAGATGTTGTGCCAAAAAGTGAGTCATGTTTTCTTTTTTACACTAACATTAGAAAAGTAAAAGTCAACAAAAACTTACTGTAAAAAGCTATTAACCTGAAATTAAGCGCTCACCGAAAAGGCCATTGGTAAAAGCTACAGTTAGGTGCAAAACAAGGTACTTGGAATAATATCTCAACACACATTTGTAGAGAAAACAGCATTCGTGCGCAAAAATGATTGTCATGGCCTTTACAATACAGTGATTTTATCTCCACACTTTCTTTGTCACTCGTAGCAATCAAGGCTGACTCATTTGAGTACAGCAGGAATGACCTTTTTGTCAATGATAGCTCACACGAATCCCTCAGTTTATATGTGTTTGGCTTGTCAAATACCATTCTTTCTTTGACGTACAAAAATACCATAGCTGTGTGTCTATAGAAGTTGAGCTGAACTTCAGAACTTTTCAGGCAGACTCCAGAGAGACCATCATGCTACAATACAGCAAGGAACCACAAAAGGAATTTTGACAAGGCCAAATCAGTATGAGAAAAAAGTGAGATATATACCACAGAACAATAAGATGAAAGGGAAGCCGTTGGTTGATATCTTTATGGTGCATCTAGCGGCGCTGTATTGCTTCAGTACGCTTCAATATGCCGTACAATGTGTGGTCCTGATTATTACGCCAGCGAGGAACACAAGAGCCTGTCTATCACTAGCAGTTTTATGATGAGTCACTAGCAATGAGATTTCTGCCTCTTCATGGCATCTGCTGCCAAGTGCTGCATCTGTGATTTCACATTTTTGGGATGCATTATAAAGCTGTAAATGTCCTTTCAACAGGCAGCCATAGAATGAGAATGATTACACTGCCTACAATTAGTCATTGCTGATTATCTGCAATCAGTTACAGTAATTATTACAATAGCAGTTATGTTAGGCAGGATCAGGGCAGACTTTTTGGCCTGGGCCAGTGGGGGTAATGTTTCAGGGGCATGAAAATCAAGACTCTCTCTGCATACAGTGTGAGCTGACAGCTGGAGCCCCTGGGGCCCGTAGGGCCCTTGGCACATCTAGTGCTAACTGATTATGGCCCTTGGGCCCCCTGGACCCTACTTTACTATTTGAATGCTTAAAAAGTTATATAAAAAACAAAAAATAATACTTACTTTCATGTACAAGGACCACATTAATAATAATAATAATAATTTATTTAATAAATAAAAATATTTATTTATTTATTTAACATTGATTTACCAATTAAATGCCTTTAATCAAACTATTATAAATATGTGAACCCTCCAACCCCCCACCCCCAATTTCTATTTTTTTAATTTTTATTTTTTACTCACCAATAAGTGTACTGAATCTGGTGAGAAACATTGAACTAAAGCTATCAATAGAATAATAATAATAAATAAATAAAAAATCTCTTGGCAGCCATATTTCCAAATGTTTTCTGACCAGACAACAGAACATGGATTGAAATCATAATAATGTAAAATTTGGTACATTCTTCTATTTCTTCTTATGTATTTGTCTCATAATAATATTAAAGTATTTAATAGGCTATTTAAAAAACTAATACTATTAAAAATAGTATTAGTAGTATATATGCATATGCATTTGTCTCATAACAACAGCAATAATATTAATAATAAAACTAACAATTTTTAAATAATAATAATAATAATAATATAATTATTATTATTATTTATAAAGTATTTTATGATATATGTTTTCTTTTTTCTGTAAACTACCATAACTCCTGCAATGGCAACTGACTTCTTGCAGAGCGGGAGACTCCAAAAACATGATGATGTGGCCCTGAGCAGGAAAACATCACGTCACAATGGGAATCATTGTAGCATCTTTTCAGACTAAGTGCCCTTTTGGCCTTACTTTTTGAGTGTTTCTCTCTGAACAAAAAATTTCATCATCATGCACACAAAAGCACACACTTGATCGCTCCATCTGCAGCGGGACGCTAATAACCCAGAGCGCAGATGCGCACCTGAACAGCGGCCGTGACGAACTGAGCATGCGATCAATCAATAATACAGCGCCCTTGCAGTGCTGCTCAGATCGTCTTCCCCCTGCCCTCCAGTGTCTGAAATATTTAAAGCGCTTGACATCAAATGAATACATTAATTTTAATTGTGCGCATATCAGCTCTCGATCGGTACAAGCTGCAAGATCTCGTAAGGGACACTGCTTTTCTCTGCATCTTGGAGGAAGTGTGTAAATCACACACACGCACACGTTGCTTTGGCCTTTTTAGGCTAGATGTCTATTCTAAATGATACAAAGTTTACTTGCACTCCCCTGTTCTCAGCCCATCTGGAAAGGTTAGATTCAAGAGCTTCCAGCATTGTATAAAAGAAATTCACAAACATAGAATTACATCAGAACATGCTAGGAAAAGTTTCACAACTTCATGATTTACCCTCTCAAAATGCAACTCAAAATTTGTAAATTTTATTTATTTGTTATTATTATTATTATTATTTTTTTTTTAATTGCCAAAAAAATATTTTTAAAATCATTTAATTATTTATTTTTTGAAATATGACTTTCAGACTTTTGGACCTCACTGTATATTTTATCTATGTATTTATTTTTTGGAAGAAATGTAACCTATTTTCATCTGGAAGTTTGACTAATCAATTTTTCCCCTATGCTAAGAAAGTTTTCCAGACCCCTTAAAACAGAGGATCCAACTATTTTAGGTGATTCACTTGGCAGTTAATTTATGTCTTCAATCTTGTGTTCCATCTATTGTTCCAAAGAATTATTTAAAAGTAAAATCTTGAAACAGAAATGAAGTAATTCTTCCGTTTTTCTCATTGCAGTTCCTCCAGGGTTCACATCGGCAGATGCCTTCACATTGTTCTGACCACCTGTTTTGTTCTACTCTTTGTCGTTTTGGCTGTTTTTGTTAATCATAAGTTGTCATCTACTCCATATTGTATATGGACAGTTTTAATAAAGCAGTTACCTCAGATAAAAATGTGTTGTGTGAGCATTTTATTTTTAAGCATTTCTATCCGAAGGCTGCAATTTGTAGGTCTGCCACATATACAACAAAGTCATTACATAAAGGTAATTCACTGAGAGGAAACAAGATGGAAATAAATCATAAATAGACATTGAAAAAAAGATTAAAGTATGTCAATAGCAGACTCAATATAGATGTTATTAAAAAGCCTAAGTTATATAATATGTATCTAAATCATTGCATCTCCACTGTGGAATATAATGCATATTTTATCATGCAGATTAAATATTTAGGATGCATATAATTTGATATTCTCTTCCTGGGGTTTTTCCTGTCTACTTGCAATGAAGTTCCTGTCTAATTTTTGTTTTGTCATTTGTTTATATGTTTCTCTTTGATCAGTAAGTGTCCTGGATTATAAAAATGGAACATACGATCATTACCTGTTGGTGCCAAACAATATCACATAGTCTAGAATGCTGTTGTTTACTAATATCAGCATGGATGTTAAGTTAATATTGAATAACTTGAGTAAGATGTTAGACACGAAAATGGCCAGTTACTTGTTTACAGACACTTCTGTGGCATTGTTTGGAGCAGTTTTTATTGGTAGAGCGAAAACTGCTCCAAACAAAGCCACAGAAGCATCTTTAAACAACATGAAGTCTCTCCTAGTGTTTCTGAATAAATCTCTTGAGTAAACAATTAAATGAATCAATCATAAAGGTGGTCACTTATGTCATTCCTGAATGAATTAGTGCTTCTGACTCAATCAGTTGAATAAATGAAGGCGCAATCAATAGAAGAAAGTCACTTGTTGTTGCCACCTACTGGCTCAACAATGTAACAAGCAAAAAGAGTCTCTGAGAAAAAAAAAAAAACACCAATAATGCAAAGACCAACATAAACAAGGGCAGAGTGATTTAAATATTCAAAAGTTTCAAAGCTGTTTCCCATTCTTCTGTTTTTTCTATGCAAACGTGCTAGATGGTTTGCACTGGGTTCTCGCATCTTTTGTGGCGTCTTGCACATGACACGGCAAAAGCACGACGTTCAAAGTTAAAATAGATTGAACATTTAAAAGATGCATCTCGAGTCCCACATCTCACATTTTTGCATTCCACTGCGTTGTTGTTTTAAAATCGTTTTCCTATGTGAACAAGCACTACACTACACCTTTTTGACCGCTACGTTCATGCCTTTTGCAGAATGATAAAAACGTGGCGCATTCTCATGTTAAAATAAGCTAAAGTTTTTATTTAAACAAATCTTGATATCTTGCATTTCTTTCCTCATTCCATTGTCCCAGTCTGCCGTTTTTCAAAGCAGAAACAATCAAATATGAGGATTGGAACTCAATTAAATGGCACGTTATGTAGCATTCTGACTTCTTGTGTGTGTTGCACAGAAGTAAGGAGAAGAGGTTTTCAAATAAAATATAGATTTTTAAATATGAATAATGATTTTTCTTTTTTTTTTCCAATTGAATAATTGTTTAAAACCGAGAGGGCAATCTCACCATGGAAACTGTACATTCACTATTTATTATCCAAATTACGACTTCTTACCAATATAGTCATTTCTTTAGGCACACTTTAGAGGAGGAGGCAGAGGCAAAGCCTGAGAGAGCAAGAGATGAAGAGAAAGGAAGCAAAACAAAATAAGAGTGATGTGTTTTGCCCTATATGCCTTTATCAGCAATGCCCACTCAGTATCCCTGGCTCCTGCGGCCTCATAAAAGCATTAGACAGTGTGAGTGAAAATATGTGTGTTAGGCTCCGCTCTTTTCAATCATAACTCATCAGAGATCAGCCTCAAAAACAAGAACAAGAGCAAGCGCACGGTGCAGAAAACAGAGCGGAGACGGCAGGCTCTGGGAGAGAGAGAGCAGGCCGAGGTGAATAACTTGAGACTGTAGAGAGCATTCAATTAAGACCTGAACTGCAGGCTTCATTAAGCGTGAGAAGGCAATGAAAATGACCATCCATCAAAGCGAAGTGCTTGGGCCAAGGCAGCCTGCAGATACAGCCTCTGTGGTATGCTTTTATGACAGTGCAGTCCAGCCAACTCCCAGAATGCACAGTGGAGTACCGTGCCGCCACACTGCTCTTCAACATGAACTCTCTCTCGTTTTCATGTTCACACAGTTATTATCATTATTTATTTTTTTTAAAAACTGGTCGTCCCAAAGATGAAAGTTCTGTCGTTTACTCACCCTCATGTTATTTTACACCCATACTCTCTTAAAAATAAAAACATTCTTGAGTGGCATCTGTAGTTCCATGCAGAACCTATGGAACACTTCCATTGCTCGAAATGTTCTTTATGTTGGAAAAAAGATTCTTTAGGTTATTAAAATGTTCTTTACAAATGGTTGTTCTGTGGCATCACTGTGAAAACCCCCTTTTGGAATCTTTATTTTTAAGAGTGTATGACTTTTTCATTTCTTGGAACACAGAAGAATATTCTGGTCATTCTTTCCCAAGCCATTATAATAGAGTACAAGCTTCAAAAAGGACACAAAAGCAGCATACATGTATCATAAAAGTTGCTTACAAGTTCTTGGAGAAAAACAGAATAAAAATGAAGTTGTTTCACTGATAATCCTTCTCTCCAGCCATTGCAAACGGGTCGATTTTGAGAACAAAAATAGCAGATTTTGAGAACAGAATCGTTACAGTTTGTAAACGAATCAGACTGGTTTTGAGAAGCCAGTCAGCTGATTTAACAAAAAGATTTGACTCAGAAGAATCGTTTATGAATACTTCACTAAACACCAAGGTGAACTTTTTTTATCCAGTGTTTAAAATTGAATTTCCTCACACAAAGCTATCGTATGACTTTTGAAGACTTGGAATACAGCGCATGAGTTGTACTGCCCAGTTTTATTGTATATTTATAGTGCTTTTTTTTTGTTATTTCATCCCAGATCTCATTCATTTTCATTACATTAAAAAGAGTGTCCATGATATTCTTCAAAATTCACCTTTTATGTTCCACAGATGAAAAAAGAAAGTAAGTATCATGGGAACCAACAAGAGAAAAATATGACAGAATTTTTTCTGTGAACTATTTCTTTTAACATTTTTCTCCCAATTCTAAGTCTCTCAGCTATTTGATTCCCACTCTTCCAGTCTTTTTTCCACATTTCCAGTGCTTCAAATTTTAATTAAAAGCATCAGCGAAGGATTCAGTCGAAATACATAAACCTTGAGACATTAAGAAATTTTAATGACGTTATACATGATTCTCTTTATTCTCACAACATATCGACAAATAAAAGAGTGTTTCCCAGTGGGTGCCTCCACCTAACGCTGTAGCGGAATAGCGTGAGGTGGGATCGCTGAACATCAAGCGTTTTTCACGACATGAACCTGAACACAACCGTCGTGATCAGAAACAGAGCCTGGATTACACATAGTCCTCACAGGCCTGTTCACTCGCAGATGGAGAGCGCTCGCGGGCGTGAGTCTGACTGCAATGCCTTTCTCATTCTGGAATGACTGATGGAGTTACTTTACCTCCCTCAATGCCTCCTGCCTTCTGACATGCAGAACTCTGACATGCAGGGAGCGTGTGGCCTTCTGTCATTTAAATCTTCATGTGAGCCTCCAGCTCTTCAAAAATGCAATACCACAGCTCGCTGTGACATAATACGACATATCAAACCAGGGCCGCCTGCAGAATTTCATCTCAGGGTAAGCGCAGAAACCTGACCATGCTACTTTGTGAAGTGCATACAAATTAAGCATGAATTGAATACCGTGAAGTAATAATAATGATAATAATAATAATAATAATAATAATAATGTTAATAGGCTTAATGTGAAGTCACATTTAACATTGTTTGGTGAATTTTAGTGGGTGAAATCAATAATTTCAATAAGAATCCACACAACTGGGGAACGCTTTTCCAATGCAGATTTTGCAACGGGTTCAAGCTTAACCCGATTTAATGAAAGTGGGTATCAATAGCACGAGTTTATGTTTAGATTTGGCGTTCTATTTATAGGCAGAAATTGACTTGGCCTGCATATTATGCAATGGGAAGGATTAGGGTTGTGGGGTGGATGCGTATCATATGCACGAGAAAACTGCATATTATATGCACGTCAAACACGTGTGTATCATATGCATGCCAAAGTCAATTTCTGCGTAATAGCATGATTTTCTGTTTGTATTTGGTTTGCTATTTATACGCATTTTTCTCTCAAAGTTATGAACAAATGTCCTTTCAGTAATGTTAATAGAAGAGTTTTTTTTTAAACATTTAAATAACGACATTGTGAATGTTCAGAGAACATTCAGAAATAACTTTTTCATTACTTACTAGAAATTAAATAGAACATATTTTGTTATCTGGGTCTATAGTAATACATTATCTGCAAATTAATTTGAGATAGGAGAAAGAATTTGAACTATGTACACCCATAACATCATTATGGTAGAGCAAGGCAACAAGGGCATTCGGTACAACCATATGTAGGCGATATTTTGGCTGATAGTGAAGCTAACCTATATTAAAAGATCACAAAGATTAAATACAAAAGTGAGAGGAAATATTGTTTGCTGATATCCATATATATATGAAGAGTTCAGATGCCATCTGAAATTTTCATCTAAAATGAGCATTTTTATCAGGCTGCTATGTTTATGTTCAATAATTTTACTCTAATGGCAATATATAGGTCCTTTTCTATACAATTAAACTGAAATAACTGAACATAAATATAGGAGCCTGGTAAAAATGCTAATTTTAGAAGAAAAGTTCAGACGGCATTTAGAGGCTTTTGCAACTGAACTCTTCATATATATATATATATATATATATATATATATATTTTTTTTTTTTTTGGCAGATCTTTAGTTCAAAATGACCCCAAATGTTGTCTTTATTTGCAAAGCTATTTTAGATAGCTCACTCCATCATCACTTAAAGGAGTAAGGTTAAGATCACCAGTGCCAGAAGGGAACAGGCATGAAAAATAAAGCTAATGTGCTTTTTTGATTTTAATATTGCAGTGAGGTCAAACTGGCTTCAGTCATAATGCACTGTAAAAAAAAAAAAAAGTTGAGCGAACTTAAAAAAAACATTTTTTACCAGCTTCAGCAAATTTTTGAGTTTGCTCAACTTGTTTTTGTGGGAGATTCTCAATTTTTTGTTGTATAAACTTAAAACAACAAGTTGAGAAAACTCAAAAATCTGCTGAAGTTTGTTGCCTTAAAATTTTAAGTTGGCTCAACTTTTTTTTTTTACAGTGTGGAAGAGTTAATCATAACTGCTAAGTTTTTCAATAAGAAGACAGCAGACAAGCTCTTGATGCTGAAGAGTAAATAACTGATTATTCATCCACACATCTCATTCAGAGCAGCACATTTTAGTGTCGCAAAGTAATTAAAATTTCACAGCACAGCACAGCAGTAGCTTTTGAGCAGATGTACATAATTGCCATCATATCCACATGTGATAGATATCTCCATAGCTCTGTCGTTTATGCTTTTCAGGATGCCTGTACATTTTAATTTTATATAATTTTATGGTATTTTGAAGTGGTTAAGCATTATGTTTGGAGCTCACAAATATTAAGCATTTTTTCAAAAGCATACAAATACATTTTAATACTTTTCCATATATAAGAACAGTTCTTTAAATGCATTATCAAAATAATGTATAACACATTTTTGGAAATACATTTCAAGTGTACTTCCATTTTAAATTTCAATTTTGAAAAACAAAATAAATTCAATTAAATTCAATTCAAGTTTATTTGTATAGCGCTTTTTACGATACAATCGTTGCAAAGCAGCTTTACAGGAAATTAAGTTTCTACTATACACATACACATATATATACATATATACATACATGCATACACATATGCACACATGCACACATATATACACATACATATGTGAGGAAGAAACCCAATATATTTAAGTTATGACAGACTTAACTTGGTAATTCTGTATGTTGTCTGAGGGTTGGCATCCTCCGTGGTCCTCTGAGGGGTTGCCATCATCTCTTCTCAGGTGTTTGGTCATTCCGGATCTTTTTAAGGGTTGGATGTTAATCCCGTGGCAGAATCAGAGAAACAGATAGAGACGTAATTAGCGTAGCTGCTGTTCTATTCAAGCAAAAATGATTTGTTCAACCCAATCTAAAGAATTATAATGTACATTTGATTAGATATAAATGCAGTACAAGATTATTATGTGAATGCTTGGCTAAAGAGATAAATAAATAAAATAAAAAATCTTACACTCCCATTTAAAAGTTTGAGGGCCAGTAAGATTTTGAAAGAAGTCTAACCAAGGCTGCATTCATTTGCTCAAAAATACAGTAAAAACAGAAATATTGTAAAGTATGATTACAATAACTGTTATTATTTTCAAATATTTTAACATAGAATTTATTCCTTTTTTTGGGAAAACATTCTAATATGCTGATTTTCTGCTCAAGAAACAGTTCTTATTTTTATTATAATATTATTATCATCAAAAGTTTTGCTGCTTAGCAGGATGCATTTTATTCAGGATTCTTTGAGGAATAGAAAGTTCAAAAGAACAACATTCATTTGAAACTTTGTAACATTATAATGTATTTAATGTGTCAGTTTGTTGTGCCTTTTCTGAATAAAAATATTATTCATTTCCTTCTAAACAAATATTTTGAATAGTAGCTGTTTTATTGTCTTAAACTAACGATTTATTTTATATTTTATTTTATAGTGCCATTTAGTTGGCATTATTATCAATTTAAACAACCTTACTTGAACTCTTGTCCCTTGCTGCTTTTTAGTAAATAAACAGGCAATCCAAATATAGCAGACCTTTCTTCTTCTATTGATGTGATATCCAAAGCTGGACAGAGCACCATCTCTCAGAGAAGGACACAGACACCAGAGGGATGCTAATGGCTCGTTAACATGGCTTTAGTGCAGCGTTATTAACATTTAGATGTTCCATGTCTAAAGGACCGCAGAGAGGGAAGCAGTTGAGCCTCATATAATAACCGTACAAAGAGCTCATTATAGCTAACACTGATAAGCATAACCAAACAATCAAACCATTTAGATCAATAAACCCCACACAGATAAAGCCCTGCGGGTTCCCACGGGTAAAGTTGACCCTGTGAGACGGAGCCAAATAAGTAAAGTATCTGACCTGAGGGTCACAAGTTTTCTTCCTTGGTTCGATTGCTTAGTCAAACAAATGCTTTCACACCAACCAAATGAACTGAACTGAATTCTCATGACAAACAAACTCAAATTCGCATTCTGTCCATCTCAGACTGATCCAGGTGTGAATTAAAGTGTCTATGAGTAGGTTTGATTTAGATAAATGAGTCCAAAGGATCTGTTTTCACTTACTGATGCTTTCCCATTACTCTCCTGCACTCGCCGCACACAGCCATCTGTTTGCCTCGCTGTCGTCTCGCTCGTGAAGTGAAGAGGTGCACAGGTGTTGTTCTTATGAAACGACTCTTTCCCACAGCCAGCTCTGTCAATCAACGCCTTCAGAGGATATTTTTTTCCCCAGATTTATCTGAGTAATACTTGTTTGACAAGATTTACATTGAGTTGGTTCAAAATATATTCAGTTTAACCATGTTGTCCTCACAAACGTATTCACCTGAGTAAAGCTAAAATGGGACTCTTCGCTGGCACAGCCCAAGTAGCGTGCATATAATCTCCGCTGGCAATTGGAGGGAAGCTGTAAATCCAAGAGCAATCTTTTGGGGTTTGTTTTTAGAGTTGCATACGTTTATGGAAGAAATAGTGCGCGTTTCACACTGCCCCTGTGAGCATTTGAGTGCATGCTGCATTCTGGATGAATAATGAAAGACCTACACACCTGCACACCTCAAACCGCAGCCTATAATATATTGTGACCTCTCTTGCAGACAGGTCAAAATTCCAAACGCACAAAACGTGTGGCAGATAATCATGATTTAGAGGCTTTTGTCTATACAGTAAATAACATATACAAAATATATGTTAAATGTGTTTGTTTTTGCTTTTTAATAGTAAATATTATCCTAGTAAAAAATAAAAAAATAAAAAAATAAAACACTAAAATGTATTTGAAATATATATATATATATATATATATATATATATACAGGTGCATCTCAATAAATTAGAATGTCATGGAAAAGTTAGTTTATTTCAGTAATTCAACTCAAATTGGGAAACTCGTGTATTAAATAAATTCAATACACACAGACTGAAGTAGTTTATGTCCATTCCCCCAATGGTCTCTCAGTTTGGTTCACTAGGCTACACAATCATGGGGAAGACTGCTGATCTGACAGTTGTCCAGAAAACAATCATTGACACCCTTCACAAAGAGGGTAAGCCACAGACATTAATTGCCAAAGAAGCTGGCTGTTCACAGAGTGCTGTATCCAAGCATGTTTAACAGAAAGTTGAGTGGAAGGAAAAAGTGTGGAAGAAAAAGATGCACAACCAACCGAGAGAACCACAGCCTTATGAGGATTGTCAAGCAAAATCGATTCAAGAATTTGGGTGAACTTCACAAGGAATGGACTGAGGCTGGGGTCAATGCATCAAGAGCCACCACACACAGACGTGTCAAGGAATTTGGCTACAGTTGTCCTCTCCTGAACCACAGACAACGTCAGAGGCGTCTTACCTGGGCTAAGGAGAAGAAGAACTCTACTGTTGCCCAGTGGTCCAAAGTCCTCTTTTCAGATGAGAGCAAGTTTTGTATTTCATTTGGAAACCAAGGTCCTAGAGTCTGGAGGAAGGGTGGAGAAGCTCATAGCCCAAGTTGCTTGAAGTCCAGTGTTAAGTTTCCACAGTCTGTGATGATTTGGGGTGCAATGTCATCTGCTGGTGTTGGTCCATTGTGGTTTTTGAAAACCAAAGTTACTGCACCTGTTTACCAAGAAATTTTGGAGCACTTCATGCTTCCTTCTGCTGACCAGCTTTTTAAAGATGCTGATTTCATTTTTCAGCAGGATTTGGCACCTGCCCACACTGCCAAAAGCACCAAAAGTTGGTTAAATGACCATGGTGTTGGTGTGCTTGACTGGCCAGCAAACTCACCAGACCTGAACCCCAGAGAGAATCTATAGGGTATCGTCAAGAGGAAAATGAGAAACAAGAGACCAAAAAATGCAGATGAGCTGAAGGCCACTGTCAAAGAAACCTGGGCTTCCATACCACCTCAGCAGTGCCACAAACTGATCACCTCCATGCCACGCCGAATTGAGGCAGTAATTAAAGCAAAAGGAGCCCCTACCAAGTATTGAGTACATATACAGTAAATGAACATACTTTCCAGAAGGCCAACAATTCACTAAAAATTTATTTTTAATTTTTTTATTGGTCTTATGAAGTATTCTAATTTGTTGAGATAGTGAATTGGTGGGTTTTTGTTAAATGTGAGCCAAAATCACCACAATTAAAAGAACCAAAGACTTAAACTACTTCAGTCTGTGTGCATTGAATTTATTTAATACACAAGTTAACACACTAATTTTGTGCTGATATTCGCACAATACGGTTGAACATTTTAATTATTAAAATTAATGAACTTAATGCAATTAGTTATTTTGTCAATTAAATTTGTTTCTTTAAATTAACTTTAAGTGAGTACAAGATAATAGCAAAAATAAATTAGTGGAAACATAACATAAGGGAAATAAAAATAATTATCTATTCAGTATCACATGATCCTTCAGAAAACATATAATTTAATTATTAAAATTTATGCATTTAATGCAATAAAGTATTTTATAAATTATATTCAGCATGGAATAGAATAGATGTAAATCTCAAAGTAAATCAGAGGTCCTTCATTGCATAAACAGTGAAACGTAACACAAAACATGCTGAAAATGTCTATGAGGTGGTTTGTGATAATATTCAGAGACAGAACTACAGTAGATACCGGAGTAAGTCCAGATTTTTTCATGCCCTCTGTTTCCACTTGAGCTGGGGTCATTGAACCATAAGGCTTGTGCGAATGGAGGATCCCTCACACACGCAAGAACACACTGTCTGATGATGGAACAATGGATTGTTTCCTACTGCCATGACCTAACTGTATATGGAGAGATGCCATGTAGAAAACATCCTCAACTCTGGCTGATAGATTGAATGTTATTACAAAATCTCCCTTCCGTAAACTTTTTAGTGCATTTGCATACATGAATTTATTGTTTCTGACACAATACTTTATGGCTTTGGTGTGTGTATGTGAGAAGGAATCGTTCTGTTAATCTCCGTGTCTTTTCACTTGCTTAAACAACTTGCAGAGACGAATGACATTTTAATGTCTTTTTGCTCCTATTAACATAGATTGTTTTCTGAGCAGGAGGAAAATTAAGCTTTCAACCTTGCTGTTTCTTTTCTCTCTCTCTCTCTCTCTCTCTCACACACTCTTTTTGTCATTATTAGCTGTGGCATCTACGTTTTAGAGCCAACGTTACATACAAACCTTGTATATCTATCTATCTATCTATCTATCTATCTATCTATCTATATATATATATATATATATATATATATATGGGGATAAAGTGTTAAATGGTTCAGGGGAAAAAATGTTACCTAAAATAAAATAAAAATTGATTGAAATTTGAAATTGAAATATAGATTTGGAATATTATTATTTATTTATTTACTTACTTATTTATGATATATTTAGGACACAAATTTCAAAATAATACATATAGGCCTGGGGCCTGTACCATGATGGTAGAATTAGTTTCGAGTTGACAAATCCAAACCACTCCAATCCGGCTTTGTTGGTACCATGATGCTGATCATCAACTTTCTTTGTCAACTCAGGCTTTGATCCTGAGTTTGTGGAGCACGTGCACATGAATGTATGACATCACTGGTGAACAGCCAATCACAAGCCTTGGTTAAAGGTAAAACATTTTGCTAAAGGTTAAGAGATTGAATGATACGATGAATTTAAATGCATTTACAATGAAAAAAAGTACTTGTTCATGAAAGAGGACAAATAAAAGAAATGATCTTGCTTTATCAGTGCAGCCACAAGTGAAACTTGTTAAATTAGTTTATATAGTTGGAAATATACAGCGATAGAGACTCGAAGATGTAAGGTCACAGTTATTTTTAAAGCGTTATCTATTGATTCTGCAGCTTATATATATATTATACACAATTTGTATATATTAACATTCATTTAAAATAAATTATTTATAATAACTGTTAAACTAAAATTGCTTGTGTGTAATGGATTCATAATAATATAAATCATATAATTATATAAATCCTATAAAATAACTCTAAGTAATTATCATTAATGCCAGACAATTTTCTTTTAGTAGCCTACTAGTCACCTTTAATTTGGAGCAAGAGAAACTGGGGGACTGACTTTTTTGTGTCAGACATGTGTCACTTTGCTCACATCTCATTGGTCCAGTTTCAGTTTGAGATCTCTAACTCAGAACATAACCTGCCCCGGAGCAGGTTAACCGTGGAGTGTAATGTTAAGTTACTATGGCAATGAACGCAGCTAAAAGCCAAGCCACTTTCATGATTCCTAAAACCCAGGATTGGAGTAAACTAAACTGAAACTTGCCTGGCTAGCCAGCTAATCCAGCTTCATGGTACAGGCCCCTGGTTTCACAGACGGAGTTTAGACTAAACCAGGATTAGGCCATAGTTTAATTAGGACATTTAAGTAATTTTTATAAATGTGCCTTAGAAAAAACATTACTGGTATGCATCTTGAGACAAAACAAAGGCACTGATATATTTTAAGATCAGTCAGTGCAAGTTTCTTTCAGTTGAAATGGCTCAGACTTAAATTTTAGTCTGGGACTAGGCTTAAGCCTTGTCTATGAAACCGGGGGATACTGTTCTCGAATATGCAAACTCCAGATAAAATTACATATCTTTACTAAATATCTGTTAGAGAGTCACAGTCACCGCAGTCATAAGCACCCACGTTCACAAGATCACAATCACCTGCATTCTGATTCCCCGCACCTGCTGCAGCCAATCAAGCTCCACTATATCTGCACACTCCCCACACTCCCTCCTCGTCCGGTCTGCCGGTCACCTACCTGAACCAAGCAAGACCAATTGTATGTACCTGTGTGGTTCCCTTACCTCAGATGTTCCTGATTCGCCACTGCTCCAGCTGTTCCATGTGTTTCCTGCAAGAAAGCCATCTGGATCTTGTCTCATAGTACATTACTCACCTCTCGTCACCTCCTGGTTGTCTCCTTTAATAAATACCCTTGTTTGACCACTTACCACTGTGTCTCCTAGCCTGTGTCGTGACAATATCTTTAACTTTTTTTCTGCCTTCATTTTGTAAACATTAGTTAAGCTCTAGCAAAATAAAACATTAACTATTCCTCTTCAGAGAAAGTCTTTCGGGGAAAATCATTATTACCTGACTGGCTTTACGGCATGATTCAGTAAACACGGAGAGACCTTTTCAGCTGGTGGCTGCTGAGGTGTGTTAAGAAAGTGTCAGACGATGCCCTGGGGAGCTCTTAACATTTGAACACAAACATGAGGTGCAGGCATATATTTTATACACAGGCCATGGCAATGCTGACTTACGGGGTCACTAAAATGCCTGACATTAAACTTATAAATTGAGAGCAGATGAAGGCATAAAATGTACAAAAGTATGCTCAAGTGTCTCCTTTCCCTCTTTAACTCATTTTAATGCCCCGTCACCATCGGTTTGCACATTTTTTTCATTATGTCACTGTCCTCATCATGCCTTTTGCCCTCAATCTTCCTCTATTCGCTTTTCAACTTGTAAGAATTCACCTTTCTCTCTTCAACAGCCTGCTCTCCCCCTCCTTATTTGGGTTTCCATCCTCTCAGTCTGTCCTAGTTTGAATGACTCAGTCTGTACGATAAGGATTTCCCTCCGAGTGCTTGCCTCACGGGAACGCCATCAATCTGAGCCCACTGCCCTTTTTTCATCTTCCCATGCCTTCCAAAAAACGGTTACCTGTGCAGGTTAATTTAACACACACCAGGGCAACTGCTCGCAGGCTCGATGTTCCACCCCAAAACACACTCTGTACACATATGTACCCCTCTTCCATTTCAATACCGGCCATCTTCGCACTCTAAGCAGTGGTTCGGACTGGAATTACTTTGCAGAGCTGCACGGATATCTTCTAAATGCGATATGGTTTTTCCACAGGGCAGTGAAATCTGAAAAGGTCGACTCACTTAAATTCTCTGGCTGAAAGATTGCATCAGTGAGTGAGGGATTGCTGTTTAATTTGACATCTCAATAGCACAAAAAAAAAGAAAAAAAGAAAGAAAGAAGAGGACTCTCATAGAGAAGTTTGTCACTTTTGAATAAACATTTTCCAAATAAACCATCTTGGATTAAATAGCTCTGTTAAATAATTCAGTCTGTGTAAAGGATTCTGTTTGTGAGCCTATGATAAGATCTTAAAAATAAATAAGGGAAGGGAACACAACATTCAGGCAGAAACCGGACATCTTTAGCAGAAAAGGTAAATAATTTGGATAAATGGCTGATTTCATTGTGGAACAAAGGCTTTTCCATGCAGCTCTGTCTTATATTGATCTGGTTCTTCTGGTTGTCGCATCAGGCCCAATACAATGCTCATCTAAAGGGCTCCAGCCCCCTTGTCAATGTCCCACCCTCATTCCTCAGGAGGCAAGGGAAGCTCCATCCATCACTGCCCTGGAAGTGTGCACCTCCACCAGCTATTAGTGTGACCCATCAGTCCTGACTAGGAGTCTGTCTGATGAACCCAATGATTTGCTGTCACCCTTCCGCTTTGGTGTGCCAACACTGACCCTGCTCTAAACACACACATGATATCGTCTTACTGTCTACTATCCATCTGTCTGCTCTGTCTATTGCATTGCCTCCTCTTGTTCCTATCATCTGTTTACCCATAACCAGGGTACAAAATTATCTTTTTTTTATTTTTTATAATTTATTTATTTTTATTTTTATTTTTATACATATATATATATACATATACATTCAGGTTTGCCATCACAGGAATAAATACAGTTTAAAATATACAACTACTATTTTTAATTATAATAACATTTTACAATATTACTGTTTTTACATGCCATGGCCCAAAACTTTGTCAACATGTTGTCATGTCATTCCAAACCTGTATGAATTTCTTTCTTATGTTGAATATAAAAGAAAATATTTTGAGGAATTTTAAAGAACCAAACAGCTGATGGAGACCATCATGAAAATATGTGTCCAACATAAAAAAAGAAACTTATACAGGTTTGGAATGACATGAGGGTGAGTAAATGATAACAAAATTGTTATTTTGGGGTGAACTATTCATTTAAGATATGCGAGTCACTGTCACGGATGCTGTGTAAAACAGCATCAGCTTCTTGCTGAAAATAAATATATAAATAAATAAAAAGTTGTATAAAGATGCATCTGTAAAACACTTATCTATCTATGATTTGAATAATTCACGTCACCGTGCTTCAGTCAGACTGTCAATATGTAAAAATTAAATAAAGAGATAAATAGACAGGAAGGAATGCATTTAGAGGACAAAGTGTAAATAGAACACAAACTGGCCTTTCAAATCTGCTGCTGGACAGGACGTCTTTGCAGTGTACATTTTTCTCAATCATTTCTGCCAAAGATGCTCTTAAATTCCAGTCACGCATCAGTAAAAAACTCACTTTCTCTATTTCCCTGTCTTTTCTCCTTCCCCATTCCCCCACACATTTCATACTTACCTGTTTCATGATTCTCGTCTTTGTGGGTTTATGGTTTGTCAAAATTAAATTTTAATCTCTCCTTCAGCAGTCACTGAAATCAATTCCCGAGTAAACTAAAATGGAAAAAAGAGAATAAGAAACAAAAATCCAAAAGCATATCGGATGATTCCTACAACCACTGCCACCGTTGCATCATCCAGACATTGTTCTGTATAGTAATTTTTTGAAGGCAGCAGGTTGAGGGAAGGTAAAAGATGGCATCATTATGAAAAGACATTCATTAGCATGAAAAGACAGCTTTACCATGCAGTCCAACAATCGCAGTAATATTACAAAACAACTTTGACTAAATAATTCAGTTAGATGACTAG
Source organism: Onychostoma macrolepis (assembly GCF_012432095.1). Classification (NCBI taxonomy): domain Eukaryota; kingdom Metazoa; phylum Chordata; class Actinopteri; order Cypriniformes; family Cyprinidae; genus Onychostoma; species Onychostoma macrolepis. The sequence goes on from NC_081173.1 coordinate 13,647,490, forward strand.
ATAGACTCTGCTGTCGATATTTCACATTTTTCAAACAGAAAGAAAGAAAAATAATGTTGAGGTAAAAACCCATGAGGCATCGCTGAGACAAATCAACAATATTAGTATTCATTCACTCAGACACCAAGTTACCTTGAGCTACATTTAGGTCTTAAATAAATAAATACCACCAGGATTACCTCAAAAATGACCCCCTTTCCATCCCCATTCTGCTGAACTGCACTGTGGTCCCCAGCTGCAAAGTACTAGGCAGATCACTAGGCGTTTATCAGCCATTCCCACACGTAATGACCTCTTATTGGATCTAAATTGGTATACATGGAGTGTGGGGCCAAAGAACATGAGATGTTAGTATTCATCCCCATGTTGCTCTAATATTGTTCTAGTATCAGCTCATCTGTGGTTATGAGTTGCTAAATGACATCATCTCGGCATTCTCCTTATTGGCTGAAATAAAAGTTATAGTGACATGACATACGGCCAAGTATGGTGACCCATATTCGGAATTTGTGCTCTGCAATTAACCCATCCAAAGTGCACACACACACCCGGAGCAGTGGGCAGCTATTTATGCTGCAGCATCCAGGGAGCAGTTGGGGGTTCAGTGCCCGAGACTCAAACTCGCAACCTTTGGATTACGAGTCCGACTCTCTAACCATTAGGCCACAACTTCCCCACGACTTAGCATAGCAGGCAAATTGTTAGTACTGTAATTGGGAGCTTAAATAGCAGGTTACATTCTGCACCACATGAAAGGATTCTGAGCCTATTGAGGGATAAACTGAGGAATTTCTGTGTTGTTCTTAGCAAAAAAGAAGATGCAAAACATATTAGGGCCTTCTAAACTGTGAATGTGATCGTACTCGGTTAATTATGTAACTTCGGTTCCCTGAGATACGGGAATGAGTACTGCATCGCTAGATGCTAATGGGGAAAACTCCTTTTTCTCTGAGGACTGAAGACTTTTTCAATCATGCAGTGTAACTGCACGGCCATTGGTTCGTGCAGTGTATTAAAAACGAACCAATGGCGGTGAAGCCCGCCAGAATGTGCGTGGCCATCTGGCTATATAAGCGGGCATTTCGCCATAGGATCTCAGGTAAATTCGACTGAAACGATGACACTGAGTCGTGCAGCGTCATGGCACGGCAATGTATGCAGTACTGGTTCCCGTATCTCAGGGAATCGAGGTTAAATAAGTAACTGAGTACGTTCCCTTTCCATACTTCACTTGTACTACGTCGCTAGATGCTAATGGGGAACCAATTCAATCCCGCCATGCCATGTAAGAGGAACGACTGATATAAACTGACCTTGAGCGATAAGGACTCAGAGGGACCAATTATATGCAGGGTGAGCCCTGCAGGAAGCAAGAGGGATGAACTCATAGAGGTCAGCCCAGCTTTGGATAATCGTTCCAAGGGTCTAATGCACAGCCTCAGCACTATTATTAGTGCCAAGAGCGTTCTTGAAGAAACAGGCAAAGCCTGAGAGTCAGACCACCTAGATAGGCGTGTGCGCCTTAAGCAGATAAAATCTGGGCCTGTAAGGCCGGAATGTCCAGGCTATAGAATCTGGCAAAGGTGGACAGCGAGGCCCAGCCAGCCGCCGCACAGATGTCTGCTATGGACACACCACTAGACCACGCCCAAGAAGAGGCGACACCTCAAGTGGAATGGGCTCTCACTCTCACAGGGCTCTGAAGACCCAGGGAGGAGTAGGCTAGTGCGATAGCGTCTACCAACCGTCGAGAGATACTCAGCTTTGTCACCAGAGACCCCTTGGTGCGGCCACCAAAGCATACGAATAGTTGTTCCAACTGCCTGAAAGGGGCGGAACACTCGATGTAAATTCTCAGTGCCCTGACTGGGCAGAGAAGGTTAAACTCCTGGTCCTCCTCAGAAGGAGGGAGCGCAGAGAGAGTGATAACCTGAGCTCTAAGCAGGGTGTAGAGCACCTTAGGGGCATACCCTTGTCTTGGCTTTAGGACGTCCTTGGAGTCATTAGACCCAAACTCAAGACATGCAGGGTTTATCGAAAGAGCCTGCAAGTCGCCCACTCGCTTAACCGATGCTAGTGCTAGTAGCAGCGCGGTCTTCAGCGAAAGTGCTTTTAATGTTGCAGACTGAAGTGGCTCAAAGGGGGAGCCCTTGAGGGCTCTCAGGATCGTGGGCAGATACCATGTAGGATCCTCTCAGGAAACGAACAACTAGATTGTTTCGGCCCACCGACTGTCCGGCTACAGGAGCGTGAGAAGCTGCTATAGCTGCCACATACACCTTGAGCGTGGAGGGGGAATGGCCCTTATCCAACAGCAATGAAGTAGGACAATATGAAGTAGGACAATATCACCGATATGTCACATGATACGGGGTCCTCGCCACGGGTTGTACATCAGGCGGAAAAGGCAGACCACTTAAGGTCTTAGTGCTCAAAGAGAACGAGATAAATCACTCTGCTTGGCGGGGGGGAGGCACGCGGGATCTGGGCCGGCGTGAGCTCGCTCGTGAGCGCTTAATCCCTTTGCCCGCTGTTTTTTCCTCACAGGTCGGGAAAACGGGAGGGTGTGAGGTGAGGATTCGCTCTCTAAAAAGAAAGCGATCCGAGCGTGCAGAGTGGCGAGACTCATGTTCACGCAGTGTGAACAATCCATCTCGCTCAGAGCGGCATCTGCGTGGGGTTTACCCAGGCAGGAAACGCACTGTGAGTGGCCGTCACCATCATGCAGGGCAATCCTGCACAATGTGCAATGACGGCGCGGCATTTGCAACAACGCCACTGTTCTTTTAGAGAAATTTGCTTTTAGGCTCGCCGGATGGCAGCAGGGGATGAGCTGGTATCTGCGGAGATCGCTGAAGTGAGTTCGAGAGCAAGCGGAAGCAGCGAGAGGTCACAGAAGAAAAGGTAGCTTCTATCTGCAGCGAGGCGTTTCCACGGCGAGCGTCTTCAGTCCCGAGTGTCAGCGAAGGGAGACCATTGTCGCTGAAGGAGAATTGATCTGAGATCCTATGGCGAAATGCCCGCTTATATAGCCAGATGTCCCTGCCCATTCTGGCGGGCTTCACCACCATAGGCTTGTGCAGCACCGCGTTTTTAATACACTGCACGAACCAATGGCCGTGCAGTTACACTGCATGATTGAAAAAGTCTTCAGTCTTCAGAGAAAAAGGAGTTTTCCTCATTAGCGTCTAGCGACGCAGTACGAGTGAAGTATCGAAAGGGAAACTGGTTTTACACGACAATCAGTAAACAATAAATTATTTTGCTTTTATACAAAGGTTTAGTAAACAAGAAATTAATATTGAGAAACAATTTTACCATTTACTTTGATTATTTTGCACTGACAATGACATAGTTCTAAGTAAAGTCTCCATGTGATACATTGGTTCCTGATGAATGAGTGTTTTTGAAGAATCAGCTGAATGAATGACTCAATTAGTCACTCATTTGTTAAGTTCCTGCATGAATCAGCACATTTGAATGAATCATAAATTAATTAGGCTACTCATAAAAACAGTTTGTGTTTTTAAAAACCTCTGTTTTCAATGACATACAACGGCATTTGTATGCAGATGGGAAGCAAAAACATGGAAAAAACTTTGTTAATACTTTTGTTTACAACATGTGTAGGCCTATCCCTTTCTGCCTCTGCTTCCTTAATTTAGAGTTAGCCTACTTACAATGACAAGGATACTGTAACATTGCATCCTGCAGGCTATTCTTAATTGGAATTCCTTACACCTCCTTTCACTGCCTGCTGGTTTGACAGAATTAGCTGAAAGTTAAAGTGCACAAAATGGTAAGTTTGAAGACTTCTGAAATTAAAAAGCTCAGAATAAAACAAGCTTTCTATTTTAATGAAGTCATTATGCAGGCTTTTACAAAGCCGATTGTCTAGTCATTTTTGGAAATATAACCTGTCAAACAAGAGAGTTCTTCACAAAGGCTAATCTGCCCCTGTCGTAGCTCACTTTGCACCCATCAAAAGGTGTGCATGTGTTTAAATGCCTAAATGAGAATGAAAAGAATACAGCATAAAATATGATGGTTTCTATTAAATTACGTGCATTTAAAGTGAGGATTGAGTAATTTGAGTAAAGCACACGCAAAAAAATTGATAATGATTGGAAAAACAACTGTTTGGTCCCTCATTATTACATCGCTACCTGATGAGTTTTTTTTTCTTACCTCTAGCCTCAATGCAAGAGCCATTTCATTACAGTGATGAACCTGTCATCTTATTGCATTCCCTCCTCTCTTTCTCTTAACTGAGCGACTCATTTGGTTTCATCCTCCTCTATGTGGTATTGATTTCATTGATCGTCGCACATGATGGCAGAGTACTGTTTGCCGTGAGATAATTGCTTCATCATTGGTCCTGTGATGAGACTCTGAGTCCTCTCCATACATTCACAACCACACCACCTGCTAGGGTGACTACTAAAACTGCTGGGGAAAAAAGGACATAAATTAGAGGATAGAAATTCACTGAACAGTTGTAGAATTTCATGTGGTTTTTATGAAAAAAAAAAAATAAATAAAAATAAAAATAAATAAATAAATAGACCAACACTTTTAAAAATAAAGATTCCAAAAGGATGTTTTTGCAGCGATGCCATAGAACCACTTTAAATGTTCTTCATGGAGCCATAGATGCAGATCTATTGTTTTTAAGAGTGCATAGTAACCACAACAAAACAGTTTAGAAATGTTCTGCAGTGCAAATACACTTTTTTTCTCTTATTTTTCCCCTCATTCTCCCTTGTTTCCCTCATTTGCTCAAATACTGTGCTATTTGGATGTAAATATCACAACGCATTTACATATTCTATTTGAATCAGGCGATAAATGCAGCGTGTATATGAAAATACACTGTACTGCACGTGAAAGTTACACTCCTTCCACAAGAATGCAACGCTGTTGACGAAAACATGACTTAATTCATTCCAGATGGCCATGTTGTTATGAAAATATTGCTTATAATGGAATGTTTTGGTAAGCTGAAGTAAAATTCGAACATCCTTCTGTGTGTGTCCTCTTGACTTCGTCATATGCTCACTTTCATCATTCATCTTGTGCACTGGTTAAGCTTAATAGCCAATCAGAGTGTACTGTAAAAAAAAATAATAATAAAAAATAAAAAATTGGCAAAAATAGACAATTTGCTGTACGGTTAAGAGAAAAGTCTGTAAAATTAATGGATAATGTACTGGCAGAAAATTATTGGTATTTTTTCTTTTCAATTTAACAGTGTAATAATCTGTCTCACAGAATGCTCGACGATTTAACATGACTGGTGCAGAGCACACCACAAAAACTGAACTGATAGATGCTGAACCGTCAGTCAGGGCCTTTAGGCTACTCAGAGTACAAATGACAAAAAATTGTGAATATGACAAAATATTGTTTAAATTGCAACTATATTTTGTCAAAAGTGAAAACTAAAATGAGTAAAAAAATGTACACTGTGCAGAACATAGCAGCCGCCTATAATCTATTATGATAATTCACTTACACAGTCTGCTAGACAGTCACTGGGCGTGGAAGTAGGTGTTACAGGCCTTTCGTTTTGTGAGCCCAGAGCTTTACACTATGTGAGGACGGCTTTGCCTTTCTCTAAGCTGGGCCTGATGAGCCGGAAGGCAGTTGTCATGAAAATGAGTGTGGCTCATTATTAACTTGTGTCGCCTTCACCGAAATGGCTCTGCTTTTGTGATTTAGCATGAAGATGGTTCAGCTATTCAATTAATCTAACTTCAACATTAAGCATCAAGCACCCCAAGCCTACAGTAAAGTGAGACACGATCAGAGAACGCATTCAGGGCACTTACTGGCTTATTCACATATCAATGAGGTGAAATGAGGAGAAACTTAAGAAGAAAAATCCAGAAAAGGACCTTCTCCTGGAGTCCATATTCTTGCTATTAACTGGCAGAACCTTTAGAAATCTGAGGGACAAAGCTTTCAAAAAGGACCTAAAAGCACCTTAAAATACCATAAAGTTGTCTATATAACTTTATATAAGACTTCTGAATCTGTATGATAACTTTGTGTAAGAAACAAATTGAATTTCAGGTTGCCAGTACTTGGAATGAGTGCAAACAAATGACAGAATATACATTTTTGAGTGAACTATCCGTTTAAGCCATTCACATTTACAGTAATTGTTTTGTCACCATAATGAGTCATAATTACACTGACTACTAGACTTGGAATTTTTCAAGGCACTGGGTGGAAGAAATGCTTCATACCTTTTCACAGACAGTTGAATCTGACATTGAATTTGACTTTCTCAAACAAGTCATCAAAAAAGTCTTTAATAATCAGGCGGCGATCACAGTTTATATCAAACTGAGACAGCGTGTCGACAATGACACGCATAGAGAGGAAGCTGTTTCTGAAACAAATTGCTAGATTGGCACAGGATTGTTCCATGTCACAACACACTTGGATTCAATCCTACTATAAATTATGCACATTTTAAAGCCTCTTCAAACTAACACGGGAGTCAATTATTCAGAGAGAAAGTAGTAGCTAGTCTTCACCCACATCACATGAGACAAAAAGCTTGTGTGTTTATAGGTATACTGTATAAGAAGAAATGCAAATACCTTTAGAATAAAGTTTCTCAAAAGTATCCATTACAAAATATGAACAACCAGACAAACCCAGACCTAACCAGCATCAAATTCTAAATTGTAATATATATATATATATATGTGTATGAGTGTGTGTGTGTGTGTGTGCATATATATATATATATATATATATATATATATATATGTGTGTGTATATGCATCCTTGCTGAGGATATTAACTTCGTAAAAAAACGAGTCCTAAATCAATTATTTAATTTAAATACGCATTTAAATGATTGCAAAATTACTTTTTAAGCACATTTAGCACCCATTTAAACTTTATTGCTGATGGTTCACAATGAAGAATTTTCCACTGAAAAATGTCACAACTGTTTCAAACTGTTTCTGTTTGTTTTGTTTTTCAATGCTACTTTCATTTCCCAGCCGGCAGTTTTGTGTGGAGTTTCGGCTCACAGAGCAACTGTAATGACTGAGAACCAGAAAAACAATTTGTTTGTTCGTGTGAGTCATGGAATTCAACCTGTTTTCTCCTGGTCCCTCTTTGCTTTTTGCTGAAGTACTGTGCAGTCCTGCTGTGTTTATTGAAAGTGTAGGCAAAACCACTGGGCCAGCAGGGGTGAATTAGTTACACAGAAACTTTGTGTCTGATGTTTTGGCCCGAGATCTATAAAGCTGGGTCGGGGTGAGACAGTCTGTGTTGAGATCACTGGGCTTGATATGAAGGCAGTGCCATACCTGTGATGCCATCTGTGCCTCCCAGCCCGCCACACGCATTATGCCACCTGCCACTGGAAAGCACTGGATGAACATATCTCTCTCACTTGTCCTCTAGTCTAAATCTATTGGGGGGATAAATAAATAAATAAATAAAGTCAAATTAAATTTCAGAACAATTTAATTTAATTCAGAATTAAATTAAATATTCAGAATATAAAATATGATCCAACAATATTTTTTTATGTTTTTATTGTTGTTACCAGTAAAAATACCTAAACAAAATACCTTTAAAATGAGATCAATTTTCTAGAGCACTAAAAGTATGTAACATTTTAAAATGGTTAGTTCCAGACCTCAGATATGACTGGCTAAGCAGAAGGCTTCCTGAAGCCAAATGAAGTCATCACTGCTGCTATTCCAAACTTTTTTTAATTAATTAATTATTTTTTTTTTTGTACATGGAGTAGAACACAAAATACCAAACTATCCCTTAAGTGACTCTTTCTGCAGGTTACACTGTTACGCCAGTAGGTGGCAACAAGTGTTTTTACGAGTGACTCATTTAACTGTTCATTCAGCTGATTCATTCAAAAAGAAACAGATTCATTCAGGAACAAAAAAGTGACTGGCTGCATCTAAAATTGCATACTGAGTTTGCTGAGTCAGAAGTAGTAAGTCATCTGGGTAATTTTCTCCTATACTGTTTTATGAATACTGTGAATTCAGACATCCATACAGTATGAAAGTATGAAATTTTGGATGCAGCCACTGTCTTTTTGAATTTACTCAAACGATTTATTCAAAAACAATGATTCAGTCAGAATCTAAACTGCAGTGTACTGCTTATAGACATGCAAGAGCTCTGCAGTGGCTTCATTTAGAACTCGTTCCATTGGTGAAACAACAATTGACAAAGTAACTAACAATACTGTCTCTAAAATGATTAGAGATTTTGCAGTTTATTTTTCTGATCTATTTGCATTTTATTTTTAAGTGTAAATTTTACTAAATTGATTTAGGCTTTAAACAAGTAAACGATTTTTGCAATCGAGGTAAGACTAATTGACCAAATTCAACATCTATAAGTAGTCTTACTTTCTCACAGTAAATTACACATCTCAGTTTTGCATTTTGAGTATTCTTGTTCAGATATTTTGATAATTGTAATTGGATAATAACGCAAAAGTGTAGATTACAAATATGTTTTCTGTAAAGTGGATCACTTACGAGTCGTTTTAAATGACACTCTCTCTTTCACAAATGTCCCGTTTGATTTTGCAGCACTGACATTGTTATTATAGGCCCGATGTGAGAGCAGTGCGTTTGTGTTCAGTGGTGCCCGTACCAATGTCAGCATTTCTTTCCCTCAGTGAGCCTGTTACTGCCCCCTTGGGGACCCCTGATGAGTTTCTTAAGTGAGATGCTCCGCATTGTCACAACGTTTTCACAACGCTGCATTAGATGAGGCTGAGAGCGCCTTTCATCACGGTTGTGTTTAAATGAGCCTTGTCAGGCTTGATAATGTGTGCTGGTTTCGTTGCCTGCTTAGGCTGTTCATCTCTCTCTCTCACTCTTTCTTTCTTGCTCTGTTATGTGCATGTTCTCTTTGGCTCTGTCTCAAGTTACTTACAGAAATGGGTAGCAATTTAAGAAGATCCACAAGAATTTTGTGTGCCCCCTATAGCAGAAGCTCCAAATAATGTGCCATATCTTATTTGCTTTAATTGATTTAGTTGCAAGGCAAGTGTGATATGCTAAACTCTTAATTGACCCCAACATTTTAAATGGTAGTTTATTTATACACAGTATGTTCAACATTAAAATAAAAGTCTCTGTGAATGCATAGTACATTCAGCAATGTATTTACAACTCTCATTTATGGTGGGTGATGGGTCACTCGTTTGACTGTGTAAATCAAGGGCAATTTCTACTTGTACTGGCAGCATGACATTAAGAGCTTTTGATATAGTGATGGTAATGATAATAGCTATCATAACGTGCACCGCTCAGAGTCAGCATTTGTTTTTGAGGCCTAATTTACACTCTTAACCAGGAGGGAGAGAGTCGACAGGCCACATGCTCACTTTCATCTCTTTTATATTTTAATCCAGGGGCTCATTAAAATTTTTTTTGAAATAACAACAAAAAATGACAACCCTCCAGAGTGGTAATAAACATATGCATGGTTTTGTTAAGAAAGAGAAAAGAGGGTTGGGCAGCACCTGTGTTGAAGGAGAATATGTATTTCTGAAATTATCTTTGGCAATGGCAAAGTCTAAAGTTGTGAATAGACCTTGAAAAATTCTTATAGTCTTGTCAAGTAACTAATGGATGTGTTTTGACAAAGGTGTCAAGGTTTTGGTGGTTAGAATGACCCAGTTAGCCCCTGCTGGTAAATGACGTAACTACACCATCTGGACCAAAAATCCTTCTCGATTAAGAGCCATTCCAAAGTTTTAGTTTATTCTGACGTAATAATTCTTTTTTGAATGCAATATATGCATATATAAATAATTAAAAAGTCATAGTATTTATTATTTGTTCTGCCAGAACTTATCTTAAAAGTATAAAATGGACAATAAAGGATCAGTGAAAAAACTTGACTCTCAAAATGTACTCCAAAAATGTACATATACATTTAATTCACTGCAGTTTCCAGCTGAAATGAACACTTCGGGCAGTAAAACACAAATCCTTTTCACATAAATTATTATCACATAGGCAAATTATTGATTAATAAAGACTTATTTTTGTGTGGTTCCACAATACTATGTGATGACTGTAAAACATTGTACCAGAGTGCGTGATTTGTAAACTAATAGACTGGGACATTTGCATTACATAACCTGTTCCATATTTATGGCCTTTTTGACATAGTAAACTTGCTCGGAAGCTCACCTGGTACAGCTTTTTAGCGCCACTTGCTGGACATTTCATTACCAAACTGCTGTGATACAAACAACCTTAACTAATATCCTCTTGCAGAAATGTCGCCATAGGCTTGGTTTTTCAATGAGGCTGGGTTGGATGCTTTTCCTTGTCTGATGTCTTTGATGTCACGTTCTTGTTGTGTCATCAATCAATCTTTTGCCCCTTTTTATTCTGCTCTCACAATGGAAAAAACAAAACAAAAAAACAAATCATCACTGTGGCAATTTGCTCACCCAATTTAATTAACAATTTCCAAATATTTAATAAATTAACTTACTGGATTACATTTGGAATTTCTTTCATGTCTCTTTCATGTCTTCCCAAAGAGTGCATTTTAAAACATTTCCCCCCCTTTTCTTCACTTCTAATCCCTATTAGCATAATCTACTGAGTCATTTGTAGGAAATGAATAAGAAAACTTTTTGAATGATCTACGTTTTCAGATGTAGGTAGAGAAACAATTAAATAAAATTATGTTTCATTTTGGTGCTTCAACGGGTACAGAAAAAGAGTGAACTCTAAACATCAATCACAATCAAAACAAACAAACAAACAAAAACAAGGAACTGACTGTGCAGTCGTAGCAAATGCTTCAGCTCTGTGTGAGACTGGCTAATGGTCAGGAGGCTGAAGTTCTGAAATGGGTGTGAATATAGACCTTCTCTAACTGAACAATACATCTGTCGCCTCATCAGTATAACAAAGCCATTAGGAGACCGTAAGATCCGTGTATCAGAAGCAACTGGGTTCAAGGCCGCGAGTCCCAATGTTTCCGTCTCTCTCCGACTGCTCCTTATCTTTGATGGTGTTTGGGCCTTTTTGGGGTAAGACATTAATCCCTCTGGTGTCTGGGTCTGATCTCTCCCTACACACCTATCTCTCAGGACTGAAGCCAGGCTTTTCCCAGACACAAGATTAAAGAGATTACACTTTTACAGCATTCTAGATACCAACACACTTTACCTTTCTTCTACTCACACTCTTTACTTTCCAAAAGACCTAACTGCATTTCTTTTCTAACCCAGACTGTGAGAATCGGTGACCTCTCTCACCTCCCCCGTCTTCCTGTGGGAAGGATGCTCTTGTTTTTCTCTTCTGAGTTGGAGGCAGGGTCATTTGTGGAGATGAAAAAAAAAAAAAAATGCAAGAAATAACTCTAATGTGGAAAGAATACATGTTTCCTTAATGTTTTCAAGGGATTCTAGCATTACCAGTCGTGTTACATATTATTGCATTGATAACGAAGTGCGAGAGTCCAGATTTTCACTGTTTGGGGAATACTACGCTCTTTGTTCAACCCCAAAGCAGCGGTAGGTTTGACACTTGAGCAGTAAAGTTTAATAAAAGAGCTAAAATTGGAAAGTACGGTAGGAGAGATGGGGTGTAATGGTCAGTGGTGAGTATCTCAGGGGGGATTTGATGAAACACTTAACAGAGAACTGCAAACTGAACAAAGCGTCAACACGAGCCGAAATCAAGAGAAGGGGCGGGCGATTCCTTTGAGTATAATGCTGGCATTGACCATATGGGGAATGATCGTTGAGTTTGTCAACTATTTGTTATGGAACTAAGTTGATGGGAGGTAACCTTGCCATCCTGGGAAAAGGACGGAGAGAGGAGAAAACAGCCCTTACCAGAAATGATGCTGGTCTATTTATAGAGTGCAGGGCCTCGGTTTACAATGACTTTATATTTCACAAACAGGACACAGTTCTCCTAGTGCAAGGGACCTTTGGAAAGTTTTGTTTTGGTTCTTCTGTATTTGGTTATTAAAGGGATAGTTTACCCAAAAATAAACATTCTGTCAGCTTAAAAGGGAGGATTATCATTTAGCTACTTTTATGCGCTTTTATATTACTTTAATGTTAAAACATTAATGCATGTGATTCTGTCATTTTGAAGCAATAAATACAAGATAAACATTAAAATAAAACAAGCATAGCATCACAAAATATGTTGATGAACACAGAACACAAGATAACAGATACAACAAAATATCTAACATGAAAACATCTAGGTTGGTGTCAGTAAATGGACATAAATGTCAGTAAAAAATAAATAAATAAATAAAATATTGAAGCAACAAATGTAAATCAGAAAATGCCTTCATAGAATAAGGCCTAAAAACCCCAATCAATCTAAAAATTGTCAACCTCCAGAGGTCAAACTAGATATTACAGTACATTACAACCCTATTACCAAACTTTGGGACATCATTAAACTTGTTTAATACTAAATAAACATTAAACTTAAAAATAAAATAAAATAAAATGTATGTATGATTTATTTATTTATTGTCATTTCAGAACTTAACATCAGTTGGCATCATTTATTTTCATTATTATGGAAAATACATCTATTTTAGCTTTTTTTATGTGTTTTTTGTTTGTTTGTTTGTTTGTTTGTTTCAGTGCTTGACAGGCCCAGTTGGCATTTACTTTTATTATTACTTTTATTATTATATGAAAAGTACATGTTGTGTTCCACTACATAATGTCAGATTAAACTATTTCTTTAAATGTGTCATGGTTTACTTGCACTTACAGTATATGTGGGGAACTATGCTTAGCTATAAAAGAGTTCTGGTACAAACACTCTCTCACACACACGCAGAGCCTGGCAGCACCGCAGGGTTAGTTCTACTACAAAAGATCACAGAAAGATTCTATTATGGTGGCATTTAGCCTTGTACAGCATGACAAGTTTTTGATTGCTAGGTAAGATGGAGAGGGTAATTGCAGGAGATGAAATGAGAGAGCTCTCCACTGACTGCTATCTAAACGTGCACAGACAGAGGCAGAATGATTTTGTCACAAGGCCCTTTCATTACATTGTGTTTATGTTTGTTTGAATACGCTTTTTAATCAGGTTCTTTTGTGTTTAAATTCTCTCTCAGTATGCAACCTAAGCTAACCAAAATGAGCTCAATCAACACAAATTCAGATTCAACAGCAAGACAGTGACAGCATAGGGTGTTTTTATTTTTTTATTCAGCAAACTAAAAGCTTTACTCTGACTTTCTATGAAGAAAAGCAAGGCAATGTATTATACAGAGTGGAATCACATTCTGGAATTTCACCTCAGAGGCTGTTATTATATATACAGTATATTTTTGGTAACACTTTATTTCGATAGTCCACTTTAGACATTCTACTAACAGTAAGTAACTTTGCAACTACATGTCAACTAGCAGTCATTAGAGTATTAGTAGACTGTCTGCTTAATATCTTCTAACACTTTATTTTGATGGGTCCACAACATACAACATACTGACTATGAGAAACTTTGCAAGTATATGTCAACTTATTCCACTAAACCTAAACTCAGCCTAACAGTCTACTCTGAGAGCTATAGACATGTAGTTGCAAATGAATGAGAATTAGTTGACATGTAGTTACAAAGTTACTTATAGTTAGTAGAATGTCTAAAGTGGACTATCGAAATAAAGTGTAACCATATTTTTTTCCAGCACATGTTTTAGATGGATATCAACAATCATCTAAGAAAACTGATAAACCTTCATAGTTTTGTTATAGTGCTTGATAAGACTTAGATTAAACCTCACAATTTTGCTCCAAGTAAAATACTAATGTAATAAAATTAAGATCTGCTCCTGTTTTTTAAGCTAACACAATCAAAGCGCATTTCCATCTTTACGCATCTTTAAAATGTCATGCCGTAATATTTTGGTTTCACAGTCCTTGTTTTTAATCAGAAGGAATTGCATCAAGATTTCATTGTATTATGGGGGGAAACAGTTTGCCCGTGGAATTGTGCCACATTGGGAATAGGTCAGTGTGATAGTTTTCACCTGAGCGCTGAGGAAGATTTGAATTCATGACCTTTGGGAAATTGCTCATTAGTCTGTGGGGTGCAAAAATGTATTTAATACACAGCATGTACTATGGACAAGTCGACATTTCATCACCTAAAAATTAAAAGACAGTCTGATTAACAAAGGTTGCAAAATGTAAAATAAAGCCGTCTAATTTTCCCAGATTTAACTCAGAAGTTAAAAAAGGTTGTGCAGTCTTCTCATGTAACATTTTTTAATATATTTAAGGCTCAATAAAATCTTAATAGTAAACTTTAATATATCTTCAATATGAATTACATTTTAAAACAAAATATGGTTAAGAAATGACATTTTAAATATATAAAAATGATATCTTCCATCGGTTGATGCAATGGTAAAAAAGTTGAAGCAACAACTGGAAATCTGAAAATATTGAATAGGGCCTAAAACACACACACTCACTTGTTTTTTTATGGTTTATGGGGGACTCTTCATAGGTAACATGATTTTTATACTGTACAAACTGTATTTATTTAATTGCCCTAAACAAACCCTACACCTAAACTTACCCCTCACAGGAAACTTTGTGCATTTTTAGATTTTCCAAAAAACACCATTTATTATGTTTTTTAAGCCTTTTGAATTATGGGGACACTTAAAGTGTCCACATATATCATCTCCACATTGTAATTCCTATGTCATACCCATATCATTAATCAAATGTGTTAAACCACATAAACATGCGCACGCGCGCACACACACACACACACAACTTATATGAGCAATTTCATTTTTTTCTTTATGTTCGCGATTTTTGTAACCCTGTTACAAAACTTCATTAAACTACTATAACAAACAGGAAAAATGTAAACTTAATAAAATAAAATAAAATAAAATAAAATAAAATAAAATAAAATAAAATAAAATAAAATAAAATAAAATAAAATAAAATAAAATAAAATAAAATAAAATAAAATAAAATAAAATAAAATAAAATAAAATAAAATAAAATAAAATAAAATAAAATAAAATAACCCCACATAATAAATTAGCCATTTGAAAACTGCAGTATAATGAAAGTGCATGAACAAAATCTGGTGTTATGACCCCACTTTTTATTACAATTTTAGTCGTTGTGCCTATAGGTGTTTTGTAGGTGTGTGTGTGTGTGTGTGTGTGTGTGTATATATATATATATATATATATATATATATATGTATACACACACACACACATTCCAAAACACACACGCTCATGTCTTCTCGGTTATACTGTATTTGTATGCAGATCATATACAACAAATTAGAAACAGTTTGTTAATCCAGACATCTGAGTGATTTTTACCTCCAATAATTCTGTAGTGTAATTCCTCTGACAAATTGCCTACATGCTGGTGTAAATGCCAGTGCCTTGAGTCAAACACAAATGAATTCTGCAGCTTCCTCTCCCAAAGAGAACAGCTATATGAATAATGTTTAAAACTGCAGAATAATCAGATAATCTAGACATCTCCTCCAACACTAAATGCATATCGTCCTTGTTATATTTTTGCAATGTTCTCATTCAAAACTAAAAATATCACATGGACACTGGTGCTGCTATTTGTTTCGATTTGCAGAAATGCATTTCTCCACCTGCTGGTGTTTGTCTGTGTGTTCAAGCGTGAAAGCAGGTAGTAGCTTTATCCTTTATCAGGGAGGTATTAATCGGTTGAAGTCTAGCATGAAGAGCTTATCTCTTTCCAATGAATGAAGTTTCTCCAAATTTTATAATTAGGAGCTACTTTAATTTTTCCTTGTTATAGTGCTGCTCTGCTTCAGTGAGATTCAAACTCACAGCCCTCAAGAATTTAGTTGTGTACTCCAGCCAATGAGCCAATAGTTTGGGTCACACACTAAATGCAATTAAATTTTTAGTAGAGCCCAATCTACCATGACGACCCACATGGTGTTACTAACAATATGGCTTTCCTTCATTACTATAAACTGTACAGATGTAGCTTAATGCAATACAGCATTATATTGCAATTTCAAACACGCACACACCAGCAGTAATGCAATTTAAAACACACAAATCCTTCAAAAGTGCAGGGCCCGTATTTATCAAGCCTCTAAGAATTACTCTCAAGAACACTGCTAAGAATTGACTCAAGTGAAAAAATTCTTGGCTCAAAGCTGCGCTTAAAAGTTAGTTATTAAGCATCGCAGTCATAATTTAAGCTAAGTGTAGGACTAGATCTTAAGTGTCAGTCTTAGAGATGATTCAAGACACTTTACTGTGCCACAAACGGGATTTTGGATGACAACATACGCATGGACCGATCACTGAATAGATTTCCTTAATTAAGAATATTCTCAGATAAATTCACATTGAATGGTTAAATTCATAATAGGAGTTTACATTCAATGCACGTTTGACAATAAAGAATTTTCAAGAGAATACATTATGGCAAGGAAACATTAACACATTAAAACATTATCACAACTCAATTTAGGGTGCCGATATACGATAGTATAGTGTATCGACGATAGTCAATGGTATCGCCTGTTGCTAATGCCTTTGACGACGGCGAGACGATTATTATTATTATTATCCGTCAAAAATAGACTAGGTGCCTATCTTTAGTGTTGCAGCGCGGAGAGGCCAGAAACTTGCCACAGCGCGGCTGATCAGCTCCGGTGGCCGTGGAGCTGTAATGTAAGTGTAAATAAAGGGTACGATATGCAGTGTAAATAAAGGGTACGATATTTATTCATCACACAGTGCAGATCGCATAATACTCGCGCTAGACTGAAGTCAGTTATGATGTTCTTTGTTAATGTAAATGTTCTTTGCTCGTTTTGAATAACTGAGGAAATGTAACCGTTTGTTAAGTGCTCGCCAAACTCTCGTCGTCAAACATTTCAAGAACATTCTTCCTCTCCTGAAAGATTCGCGCACGTCTGTCTCCTCAGCGCCATCACAAGCCCCTACTGGCAACTCCTAACCACTTGAGAGACCTCTGTCTTAAATAACTGGGAGAGTAAGAGTGATTCTTAGCTTTAAGAAATTTGATAACTTGCTTTTATACTTAAGTTTGAATGTAGGAGTAAATTTCATGAATTCTCAGCACTTAAGACTAACATGGCACTTTGAGAAGCTTGATAAATACGGGCCCAGGTTACTGCAAGCCCAAATAATATCAAAACAAAATATTAAGCTACATAGAGAGTTCTCTATAGCACTCACTGCAAATGTTCTAACTGGTGAAACTTTTTAAAACGCTTGAAGTTTTGAACTTTTGATATTGCATTATACCTATAATTGTAGGAAGAATGACATTGTACAATACATAAAGAGAAAATTGATATTGCAATAAATGATCAGACATAATGCTGCTATTTCTATTGTAAGATAAAAAAAAAAGAAGAAAAAAAAGAAAAACTTTTTCTAAAATTAATTGTTCTTTTCTTTCTTTCAGATTGGCTATGATCTCTCTCTCTCTCTCTCTCTCTTTTTTAACAAATTAATATATATCTTATATATAAATTTGTCTTATTGGGAGAGCAGTAGGGTATTACAGACTGAAAGCTTTTAATCAAAAGTAAATACTCTTTTGAAAACATAACATTTGCAAAGCTTTAGACACAGTATTTGGTTCAATGAACACAATATATATATATATATATATATATATATATATATATATATATTGAAATTAGTTGACATGCAAAAGCCTCTAAGGGCCATCTGAAAATTTCTTCTAAATTTAGTATTTTTCTCAGGCTCCTATGTTTCTGTTCAGTTATTTCACTTTAATAGCAATGAAAAGAACCCATTCATTGCCATTAAAGTGAAATTACTGAATGAACACACAGGAGCCTGATAAAAATGCTCATTTTAGAAGAAAATTTCAAACGGCACTTTTGCACCTGAACTCTTATGTATATGTATATGTGTGTGTGTGTGTGTGTGTGTGTGTATACAGTGGGGCAAAAATTTTTATCCCCTGTTGATTTTGTACGTTTGCCCACTGACAACGAAATGATCAGTCTATAATTTTAATGGTAGGTTTATTTGAACAGTGAGAGAATAACAACAACAAAAAAATGCATTTCAAAAAAGTTATAAAATTATTGGAATTTTAATGAGTGAAATAAGTATTTAACCCCTTCGCAAAACATAACTTAATACATGGTGGGAAAACCCTTGTTGGCAATCACAGAGGTCAGACGTTTCTTGTAGTTGGCCACCAGGTTTGCACACCTCTCAGGAGGAATTTTGTCCCACTCCTCTTTGCAGATCCTCTCAAGTCATTAAGGTTTCGAGGCTGACGTTTGGCAACTCGAACCTTCAGCTCCCTCCACAGATTTTCTATGGGACTAAGGTCTGAAGACTGGCTAGGCCACTCCAGGACCTTTATGTGCTTCTTCTTGAGCCACTCCTTTCTTGCCTTGGCCATGTGTTTTGGGTCATTGTCGTGTTGGAATACCCATCCACGACCCATTTTCAATGCCCTGGCTGGCTTCAACCCTTACGGAAAGAAAATATATTTTATTATATATGAACAGTCAGCATATTAAAGCATTTTCAGTATATTGGTAATTATATAGAATAATACATTGTGGTAATATATTACAATATACTGAATAACACATAAGGAATTGCCGCTTTCCATATATTGGGGAATATATGTCAACATATATGGTGCTCATATAGTCACATTTATATGGGAATATGTATTAGCAATATATGAACACAATTGAAGGTACATATTTATTTTAATATATTTTAATATATGGAATTATATATTTGTAAATATATAAATATTGTCTACATAAATAATTTAACATATATGCAGTATAATGTCACATATATATGTGAACATGTATGCAAAATATATGCATCCAAATATGAGCAAATCTATTGTGTCATGTACAGTATGTGTGAATAATATATATATATATATATATATATATATATATATATATATATATATATATATATATATATATATACAGTGTTGGGAAGGTTACTTTGGAAATGTAATAGGTTACAGATTACAAGTTACTCTACCTAAAATGTAATACGTAGTGTGACTTTATTAAAGTAATGTAACTGATTACATTTGATTACTTTTTGATTACTTTATTTCATCACTTGAATTAAGATTATAATATTTTAATTTTTAAGGAGACATTGGATGAAAAATATCTTCACTTGCATATAAATGTGTCTTAGCAGTTTGTGGACACAACCACCCTACAATGATAGAAATTCACTCCTTTTTTTAATCCCCAAAAAACCTAAACAGTCTCAATTATCAAGCCATTTTGATTTTGGAGTAAATAACCAGTGCTCTCTTCCACCTTCAATACCACGACTGAGATGAGACCCTTGAGCAAGGCACCAAACCCCCAACTGCTCCCCGGGCGCCGCAGCAATATGGCTACCCACTGCTCCGGGTGTGTGTTCACTACTGTGTGTGTGCACTTGGATAGGTTAAATGCATAGCACACATTCCGAGTATGGGTCACCATACTTGGCCACATGTCACTTCACTTCACTTTTACTAAATTTGTTTATGTCTGGCTGCACAAATAATTTTACTCCAGACTGTTTTTTGAATGAGGGACAATTCAAGGCAGGTTTTGTTAAAAAGTTAAAACTCGAGGATGGATCACTTCCACAGAAGAGAGGGGCGGGGTGAGCAGTGCTCATTAGCATGTAAAGACTTATGCACTGAAACGAGTCACTGTGAACAGAGCTGTTTTTGACAAGGTAAAAAGGGTGTTGTTTTACACGACCACTGAGACCATTTCAAGAAGAACCTAATGAATCATACCACCTTGTGGAAAATGGGCATCCGATGTCCCCTTTGAAGCACAGCCACCACACAGACTTACTTTAAAATCATGCTGAGGTATACAAATTTAGAGCAGTCACTGCAATTTATGAAAGAAGTCAATTAAATCTGTATGTGGGAGTGTGTGTGAAAAAAATCAGATATAACCCCCTTTGTAATCCTTAACATTTTCATAAGTAACTGTAATTTAATTACACATTTTTTTCTAAGTAACTGTAACTGATTACAATTAATTTTATTTAATTGTAAGGTATGTTCACATACTGTATATTAGGGGTGTGCCATATCATATCGTCCAAGATAATCGGTATAAATTTTTACATGATAAAAAAGTGTCATATCGCGATATCAGTGATATAGCAACGCGATGACGTATTTACTAGGGATGCACCGATTGTTGGGCAGCTGAAATTATTCAGCCGAAAATAGCAAAAATAAATAAAAAGCTCTTTAAACGTTATGTTTTCTAATACACACATGACTGCATTCAAACAGCACTGTAGGAGATCTCGACGCTGTCTAGTTAGCCAGGGTTCAAAGTCCAAACCGCGAGGGAAATCTGCGCTGAAACTGCGGTCTCCGTCATAATAAAAGCTCCATCAACATTCATAAATGTTAGTATTGTAATATTACTGTTATTCTGTTAAATAAAATTAAAAAGTAAGACAATAATAATGATAATAATTACAACAGCTCTATTAATACATTTATTATAACCTTCACACATGGTTTTCAAATTGGGATCTGTAATATTTTCTTATGTTTTAAAAGAATTCCCTTCTTCTCAGCAAGGCTGCATTTATTTGCATGCCTGATTCAAGAAGGGGGTCTCAAAAATGGCCACAAAATATTATTTTACTAACTTATTAATTTTAAGTTAAATTGTGCTTTTTTGGTATAATGTCTGCTAGAATGTTAAACAAATCATCAAGTGTTAAATAAGTATTTTTAAATTGTTGTTTTGTATTAGTGTACAATGTTTAAAAATAATAATTTATTCCATGTAGTGTCCATTTCATTCATTTAACATTTAAAATTGGAGGCATCCCTTTGACATATTTAAACTTAAAAAGAAAAAGAAAAAAGTAACACAGTAGTTACTTTCCATGGTAATTGGTTACTTTTATAATGATGTAACTCAGTTAGTATTTGTGAGATGTAACTAGTAACTATAACTAATTACTTTTTTAAAGTAACTTGCCCAACAATGGTCACTAGTACTATTGCACTATAATCTTCTTCTGCCACCTTATGACAATAGATTTACACTTCGAATTAGGCAGTCTGTCATCAATGACAGAAGCTCATTGCAAAAGTATGGAAAATGCCCTTCATTGTGTTTGCACTAATAAATGCTGCTGCCTGCTGTCACGAATCCGGTCCGTGGCCTTCCGTCCGATTGCCACCAGAGGTCGCTCCTCTACTATATTGACTCTCACACCACACAGACTGATGCACATCACCCTGGACTACATTTTCCATGTTCCATTGCACTGATTGGATTCACCTGCACTCAATTACACACACACACTATATTACACCCACTCAGATCGTTCTCAAACTGCCGAGTATTGTTTAGCGTATATCATTCTCTTAGTGATAGCTACTCTACGGAGCCAGTTCTAGTTGCCATAGTTTAGTTATAGTCTTGCCTTGCCTGTTTTTCCCGTGTGCTGTTTTCCCTTTCGTCTTGCTGTTCGGACTCTGTTTGCACCTGCCTGGATTATTGCTGTGTTCCTGGATTATCTCTCTTTGCCTCGCCCTGTTGGATATTGTTTGCCGATCGAAGACCCACCATTGTCCTAGGAATACTCTTTGTCTTACCTCATCTATGTCTGTTTGCTGTGTATTGACCCATGCTAGTTTCTGACCATGCTAATGAATAAAGCTCTGCAGATGGATCCGCAAATCTCTCGTTCCTGTCGCCTCGTAACACCTGCAATCACCAATAAAACGTTGTTCCATATTTTTTTTGTATTGTATATAATGTTTGAGACCAGACAGTGATGGCTTGGGAGGAGTGCATAGATATAGTGCTCTTGATGAGTGGAGACAGGTGGCGGAGCTCAGTAATCAGGTGATTGTGATCTGGTTAGTGTCATTGGTGGTGACTGAGATTCCCTGACAATATCCATATATGTACAGTGGGGCAAAAAAGTATTTAGTCAGCCACCAATTGTGCAAGTTCTCCCACTTAAAAAGATGAGAGAGGCCTGTAATTTTCATCATAGGTATACCTCAACTATGAGAGACAAAATGAGAAAGAAAAAAAATCCAGAAAATCACATTGTAGGATTTTTAAAGAATTAATTGGTAAATTCCTCGGTAAAATACGTATTTGGTCACCTACAAACAAGCAAGATTTCTGGCTCTCACAGACCTGCAACTTCTTCTTTAAGAGGCTCCTCTGTCCTCCACTCGTTACCTGTATTAATGGCATCTGTTTGAACTCATTATCAGTATAAAAGACACCTGTCCACAACCTCAAACAGTCCAACTCCAAACTCCACCATGGCCAAGACCAAAGAGCTGTCAAGGGATACCAGAAACAAAATTGTAGTTCTGCACCAGGCTGGGAAGACTGAATCTGCAATAGGTAAGCAGCTTGGTGTGAAGAAATCAACTGTGGGAGCAATTATTAGAAAATGGAAGACATACAAGACCACTGATAATCTCCCTCGATCTGGGGCTTCACGCAAGATCTCACCCCGTGGGGTCAAAATGATCACAAGAACTGTTAGCAAAAATCCCAGAATCACACGGGGGGACCTAGTGAATGACCTGCAGAGAGCTGGGACCAAAGTAACAAAGGCTACCATCAGTAACACACTGCGCCGCCAGGGACTCAAATCCTGCAGTGCCAGACGTGTCCCCCTGCTTAAGCCAGTACATGTCCGGCCCGTCTGAAGTTTGCTAGAGAGCATTTGGATGATCCAGAAGAGGATTGGGAGAATATCATATGGTCAGATGAAACCAAAACGCCCGGGCAACGAAGGAGTGGCTTCGTAAGAAGCATTTCAAGGTCCTGGAGTGGCCTAGCCAGTCTCCAGATCTCAACCCCATCGAAAATCTTTGGAGGGAGTTGAAAGTCCGTGTTGCCCAGCGACAGCCCCCAAACATTACTGCTCTAGAGGAGATATGCATGGAGGAATGGGCCAAAATACCAGCAACAGTGTGTGAAAACCTTGTGAAGACTTACAGAAAACGTTTGACCTCTGTCATTGCCAACAAAGGGTATATAACAAAGTATTGAGATGAAATTTTGTTATTGACCAAATACTTATTTTCCACCATAATTTGCAAATAAATTCTTAAAAAATCCTACAATGTGATTTTCTGGATTTTTTTTTCTCATTTTGTCTCTCATAGTTGAGGTATACCTATGATGAAAATTACAGGCCTCTCTCATCTTTTTAAGTGGGAGAACTTGCACAATTGGTGGCTGACTAAATACTTTTTTGCCCCACTGTATGTTACATATATATAACCAAATCTGACAAATATATTTTGTTATATATATCCATATATGTATGTATGTATCCCGTAATGTATGACTATACATGTGTGTGTGTGTGTATATATATATATATATATATATATATATATATTAATATATGGGTAATTCTAGAATTGGGGGTACATTTCGCGTCTCCCAGGTAAACCTTCTGTTATTTTTAAAAAAACAAAAACTTCACTGAATCAGTTTTGAATAATAACATAAATTATATTAAGCTATCACCAAAACAATGCTTTTATGTATATTAAGGGACATTTTGTCTCGAAAATAATAACTGAAAGACTGCCACAACACCTATTATTGAATGTCTTTGCCTCCTGATTCATATACATTCAGCTTGAATTATCATGAAATAATTAAGTCTAATTTTACTCTATTAAGTTACATAAACAATTGCATAAAATATCTAATTTTTTTAATATTTGTAATTTCATTAATAAAAAATAAATAAATACATTTTGTGTCTGTCCCTACGTTCTGGTCAACTCTGTTACCTCGGTTATAAAAAGGCATAAAAATCTTTAAAGCATTCATCGAAAAAACATGTGACTTGCACCAAGAGTTGTCACTTCCTCTGGTAGGAATCTTTGGAAGGCATTGATGTATGTCTTTATTCTTTATTCTCATTAATTTGTACAAAATGTTTGGGATACACCAATAGTAGATTAATTATTTGTCAAATCTGTTATTTTGATTTTGCAGTGAATCTGCAATCACATTTAAGTATTTTGCATTATTATTATGGGTCATTTTACTGTAAATGATACATTTGTTTTATATCATTACAGGCTAAAGACATTGAATTACAGATAAATGAAACTCTCAGCAGCAGAAAGGCAAGGGCAACAGAGGGCACAGCGACATGCTGACCCTGTAAAGAAGGCAGAAAATAGACAGAGATGACGGCACAAAAGGAAAAAAGCACCACTACTCAAAATACAAGCTTGTTTTGCTCTAATGTTTATAAATATTAATGTAAACATATGGCTTCAAAGCAAATCTAAAATTCTTGCAAACTGCTATTCCTTGAATCAAGAGCTCTTATGTCTACAAAAAACTTGCATAGTGCACATTTAAATACTAAATAAAGACATATGGGCAGAAATTGCCAATAACTAATTTGCATGCCCAGGGTGAGGTAGCAGCTATGTTGTTTTATTTTCCAGATCTGTAATGCATGAGACACATGCAGTTAATTTTCAATTACATGAAAAATATGTAATTCGCATGTATTTGATAAAATTATATAGTTGTTACATTTAAAATGGTTTCAGTTTCAGAATCTGGCAGAAAATGTTGCTGTTTTTGGTCTTTTAACTACAGGTGGTCAACCCTATTTTCTGATGTCAACTCTGTTACCATCAATGTCAACTCTGTTTGTTTAAAGTTTTGTTTTAAAAATGATAATTATATGTTTTTTATTGTTAACAAATTGATCAGAAGCTAATTAGCCTGATTACTACTACTACTACTACTACATGAAATTATAAAGAATTTCATTCATTTTTAAAGCTATGTTTAGAGAAAATACACACCATGTTGGCAACTTTTCAGTTAAACGTGTTGATGTTTTTACTCTAAAACAAAAAGTCTATATATTATTAGGTTTAAAGTTGAATTAATGGATTAAGAGACAGATGTTCTTCTAGGGAGGACAGAGTTTTAAATTGTGTTACATTTGTTAACTGTATATGCTTGACCCAATTTGTCTATAACAGAGTTGACAGATTTTTCTGTTAGTACATTGATTTTCAGAATAAATATTTAAAATTTTACAAGTTTAAGATCAGCAAATATAGAAAATATTCAATTTAAAGTGTGTTCTATGAAAATAAAAAAAGGAACAAAAAAAACAACAACAATTTTTGTTTTCTTTCTCACCTTGAAATGTACCCACAATTCTAGAATGAGTCATATAGTAAATATAATATTGTTAATATCTACTAAATGTATGTGAAAATACATATGTACTATATATATATATATATATATATATATATATATATATACTGTCAATCAATTAAAATTTGTTATCTCGTTAATCACAGTCATGGACTGTGATTAATCGTGATTAATCGCAAATTTAAAATACTAGGATTTACCTGTAAATGTGTTGAAATAAAGAAATGCATGACAAACTAGTTTAAGGAAACATTTCACACCTCCGCCAGGCATGATACACAATCCTTATTATTCTTTTGTTTTTATTCAGCCATTATCAGCCTATATACTGGCAATAACACATTTACCAAGCCACATCGCTTCAATCCCGGTATACATTTTCCCAACTATTATCAAAAGTATTTCTAAATAAATACAAAACATTTCTTGCAACCTTACGTGAAGTATTATGACAAAATGCATTATGAAGAAGAATTGGACCTGTTCTGCAGCTGCATTAGAGCTAACATTAGCATCATGCTACATAAGACCATTTATGAGATTAATAGTACACTTTTACTCAGAACTCACTTTCAACCACCATCGAGTGTTTATAATAACTTCTTTTTGCGAACACATGTGGAATTTGGTCGTTTACTGTTGTTAAAATATGCTATTTATAGCCTTTTTTTTAAAATTGTTGTACAAATTAGCATTTCAGATGTACACATTCATGTGTTTATTATCTTATATAATCTATTGTGGCTGTTGTCATGTTTATTTCTGCTGTGTAAAAGCCTTAACATGTATGCTCTGGCTGAAACTCGCGTTGCGAAGTTACAACTGCCTCTCTGTTCTTAAGTTGCCAGGTATATATTAATACACATTAGTAAAAGGATCTATTTGAATTTTTATTTACACTTTGGGCGGCTGCAGTACATTATAAAAGTATCCCAAAAAAATGCAACCCACGGCTCTGTTATTTTTCCCACGACTGTATTTTAAAAATAGCCCAATTGTGCGGGAAAACCGCGACCCTGGCAACATCACACCGTAGATACCTAGATACACAACATAGTTACCCTTCCGCGCTGCGATGATGGCAAGAAGTTGGGGTCAAACTTTATCAAACGATTTGTGTTAAAAAAATATTAATGCGTTAAAATTTTTTGATTAATCGCATGCGCTAACATTGACAGCCCTAATATATATATATATATATATATATAAATAACTTGTTACGTGTACTGCGTTAGGCTGACAGAGACTTGTCACAACACGTACATATTATTGCTCTTTTGTTGGATTGATTGCTATTGTCCTCATTTAAGTTGCTTTGGATAAAGGTGTCTGCTGATTGATTAAATGTGGACATTAATTTGCCTGAATCTGTACAGAATTGGGGGCCTTTGTAGGCATATTGGGAATGTATTTTTGAGACATTTAATTTTGTATGTAAACCCGGTGTTAATAAAAAGGAGTGTTTCAATAAAGCTATGTAATACTGTATTGTTTCTGTCTTATTGCTAAATAGATATTTTATATGTATCAATATATGGCTACAAATGGTTCATGCATATATTGCAGAATATTGAAAAATATAAGCACTAGAGTTAATATAATATAGATTTAATATATCAAATTATATCTTCCAATATATTCACATATATTTTTGTTTCATAAGGGAATGCCCTGGCCCTGATGGTACATGGCCCCATCCATCATCCCTTTGATGCGGTGCAGTAAGTCCTGTCCCCTTAACAGAAAAACACCCCAAAGCATAATGTTTCCACCTCCATGTTTGACGGTGGGGATGGTATTCTTGGGGTCAAAGGCAGCACTCCTCCTCCTCCAAACACGGCGAGTTGAGTTGATGCCAAAGAGATGGATTTTGGTCTCATCTGACCACAACAATTTCACCCAGTTCTCCTCTGAATCATTGGCAAACTTCCGGCCTGTACATGTGCTTTCTTGAGCACAGGGACCTTGCGGGCGCTGCAGGATTTAAGTCCTTCATGGCGTAGTGTGTTACCAATTGTTTTCTTGGTGACTATGGTCCCAGCTGCCTTGAGATCATTGACATGATCCTCCCGTGTAGTTCTGGGCTGATTCCTCACCGTTCTCATGATCATTGAAACTCCACGAGGTGAGATCTTGCATGGAGCCCCAGATTGAGGGAGATTGACAGTTATTTTGTGTTTCTTTCATTTGCGAATAATCGCACCAGCTGTTGTCACCTTCTCACAAAGTTGCTTGGCGATGGTCTTATAGCCCATTCCAGCCTTGTGTAGGTCTACAATCTTGTCCCTGACATCCTTGGACAGCTCTTTGGTCTTGACCATGGTGGAGAGTTTGGAATCTGATTGATTGATTGCTTCTGTGGACAGGTGTCTTTTATATAGGCAACAAACTGAGATTAGGAGCACTCCCTTTAAGTTGGCTGCACACTAGACGATTTTCAAATCTTAAACGATTTTAAAACCATGGGAGACCACAGACATGAAGACAGTTCAACTGATATTTAGCCTTATAATCCTCTGAACGCACACACCAGACAATTCAACTAGACCGCGAGACCACACATGAAGATTGTAGGAACGATTTCACAGTCACACGAGATCTCACTGACACTTGTGACTAGAGAAGAAAAACAAAAAGAGGACAATCAATGTTGTCAGCTGGCTCTCCTGGCGCGCGTTCTGTTTCACAGTGAAAAACAAAGTATAGAAAAGAATATGGGTGATATTCTCTGCTTTGATGTCATGTTTGTGGCTGCCAAATTTCAGCTGTAGAAGCACGCAACATCTGGTAGGTGACACTTGCTTGCTCTCATTGGCTATCGCGGCTATCACGTCAGAGGCAGCCCGATGAAGAGTCGTAAATATCAAACATGTTTGATATTTACGATTTGAGTTCGGTGACTCGATCGGGAACAGATAAATAATCGTAATAACACCACACAATAGAGGATTTTTGGACAAAAAAATCGCTTGCGACAAGCCGCAAATCGGGCCACATCCCCCAAATAGGGCTTAAAATCCTCTAGTGTCCGGCCAGCCTTAAGAGAGTGATCCTATTCTCAGCTCGTTACCTGTATAAAAGACCTGGGAGCCAGAAATCTTGCTGATTGATAGGGGATCAAATACTTATTTCACTCATTAAAATGCAAATCAATTTATAACTTTTTTTTGTTGTTATTTAAATTATAGACTGATCATTTCTTTGTCAGTGGGCTGACCTACACTGGGCTGACCTACGATCATAGACAAACATTTTGGGTGTGTTATCAGTGCTTCTTTCTGTATCTGCAGTGAGATTCACTCTTGTGGCTTCTCACTACCCCCTTGGTCTCAGTCTGTCCCTCGGGCTCTTCAGCTGCGATGTATCCAGACTGCCTGAACACACATTAGGACTGAATGGATATGCATGAATGAGCACATACACAAACAAACACGTGTGTCCGTCCACATACACAAATGGAGAATATACTTTTCTAATGTGTTTATATAGAAGAATGAGGACAGGTGCTCATATAGGGCTGTATATATAGGGCCGTACCCACCATTGATGTCCCCAAGGTCTGGACCTCTGTATTTTTCCAAGGTGTATAATAAAAGTTGTGAAATAATTGCCAAATAGCAGTATTGTATAGCTGTATTTCAAAGTAGGTTTCTGTTTACAGGAGCAGAGCATGAATTTCACAACAACGCTTTAGTTTTAATGATGAAAATTACAGGCCTCTCTCATCTTTTTAAGTGGGAGAACTTGCACAATTGGTGGCTGACTAAATACTTTTTGCCCCACTGTATGTTACATATATATAACAAAATCTGACAAATATATTTTGTAATATATATCCATATATGCATGTATGTATCCCGTAATGTATGACTATACATGTGTGTGTGTGTATATATATATATATATTAATATATGGGTAATTCTAGAATTGGGGGTACATTTCGCGTCTCCCAGGTAAACCTTCTGTTATTTTTAAAAACAAAACTTCACTGAATCAGTTTTGAATAATAACATAAATTATATTAAGCTATCACCAAAACAATGCTTTTATGTATATTAAGGGACATTTTGTCTTGAAAATAATAACTGAAAGACTGCCACTACACCTATTATTGAATGTCTTTGCCTCCTGATTCATATACATTCAGCTTGAATTATCATGAAATAATTAAGTCTAATTTTCATATTTTTGTGTTTACTCTATTAAGTTACATAAACAATTGCATAAAATATCTAATTTTTTTAATATTTGTAATTTCATTAATAAAAATAAATAAATACATTTTGTGTCTGTCCCTACGTTCTGGTCAACTCTGTTACCTCAGTTATAAAAAGGCATAAAAATCTTTAAAGCATTCATCGAAAAAACATGTGACTTGCACCAAGAGTTGTCACTTCCTCTGGTAGGAATCTTTGGAAGGCATTGATGTATGTCTTTATTCTTTATTCTCATTAATTTGTACAAAATGTTTGGGATACACCAATAGTAGATTAATTATTTGTCAAATCTGTTATTTTGATTTTGCAGTGAATCTGCAATCACATTTAAGTATTTTGCATTATTATTATGGGTCATTTTACTGTAAATGATACATTTGTTTTATATCATTACAGGCTAAAGAAATTGAATTACAGATAAATGAAACTCTCAGCAGCAGAAAGGCAAGGGCAACAGAGGGCACAGCGACATGCTGACCCTGTAAAGAAGGCAGAAAATAGACGGCACAAAAGGAAGCACCACTACTCAAAATACAAGCTTGTTTTGCTCTAATGTTTATAAATACTAATGTAAACATATGGCTTCAAAGTAAATCTAAAATTCTTGCAAACTGCTATTCCTTGAATCAAGAGCTCTTATGTCTATAAAAACTTGCATAGTGCACATTTAAATACTAAATAAAGACATATGGGCAGAAATTGCCAATAACTGATTTGCATGCCCAGGGTGAGGTAGCAGCTATGTTGTTTTATTTTCCAGATCTGTAATGCATGAGACACATGCAGTTAATTTTCAATTACATGAAAGATCTGTAATTCACATGTATTTTATAAAATTAAATAGTTGTTACATTTAAAATGGTTTCAGTTTCAGAATCTGGCAGAAAATGTTGCTGTTTTTGGTCTTTTAACTACAGGTGGTCAACTCTGTTTTCTGATGTCAACTCTGTTACCATCAATGTCAACTCTGTTTGTTTAAAGTTTTGCTTTAAAAATGATAATTATATGTTTTTATTGTTAACAAATTGATCAGAAGCTAATTAGCCTGATTACTACTACTACTACTACTACATGAAATTATAAAGAATTTCATTCATTTTTAAAGCTATGTTTAGAGAAAATACACACCATGTTGGCAACTTTTCAGTTAAACGTGTTGATGTTTTTACTCTAAAACAAAAAGTTTATATATTATTAGGTTTAAAGTTGAATTAATGGATTAAGAGACAGATGTTCTTCTAGGGAGGACAGAGTTTTAAATTGTGTTACATTTGTTAACTGTATATGCTTGACCCAATTTGTCTATAACAGAGTTGACAGATTTTTCTGTTAGTACATTGATTTTCAGAAGTTTAAGATCAGCAAATATAGAAAATATTCAATTTAAAGTGTGTTCTATGAAAATAAAAAAAGGAACAAAAAAAACAACAACAATTTTTTGTTTTCTTTCTCACCTTGAAATGTACCGACAATTCTAGAATGAGTCATATAGTAAATATAATATTGTTAATATCTACTAAATGTATGTGAAAATACATATGTACTATATATATATATATATATATATATATATATATACATACTGTCAATCGATTAAAATTTGTTATCTCGTTAATCACAGTCATGGACTGTGATTAATCGTGTTTAATCGCAAATTTAAAATACTAGGATTTACCTGTAAATGTGTTGAAATAAAGAAATGCATGACAAACTAGTTTAAGGAAACATTTCACACCTCCGCCAGGCATGAGACACAATCCTTATTATTCTTTTGTTTTTATTCAGCCATTATCAGCCTATATACTGGCAATAACACATTTACCAAGCCACATCGCTTCAATCCCGGTATACATTTTCCCAACTATTATCAAAAGTATTTCTAAATAAATACAAAACATTTCTTGCAACCTTATGTAACCAGGAGGGCAAATGCCACCTAAGACAGGACATAATAATGTAGCTATTTTCCACCACTACAGGGTTTTCCAAACAAATGGAAGAGACAAGCAGAGAGGTGTACAAACACTCTTCTTTAATTGACGCTCAAACATATCATCATACAAAACAATTCATTAGAAAAACACAAATTTCAAATACAATACTGTTTTGTTTACAAAAAAGATAACATTCAGTGGCCACCTGTACTAAGGTATCTTGACTTGACAACCTTGGGATAATTCAACATTTAATAAGGAGGAGGAAAAAAAAAAGAAACCAAAAAAAAGCCCAAATGCAATACAACAAAATCCTCCAAAATTCACACTTCCCCACAAACCAATAAAACAAAATCAAATTAACCTCACTCAAAAATAAATAACCAAAACCACAACCCACACTACAAACAAACAAAAACAACAACAGTAAACCCTCCCCACAGATGATAGCCCTTGTTGGTTAGAAGGGGATTGACAATCAAAGATAACAATAGCCACACACAATTCTCACAACACAAAATACAAAATTACAGAAACTACAATTGAATCAATCGAATAAAAAGAACAACACACCACCGGTTAATCTTACACACGCGCACACACACACACACCAACAACAACAGCAGCCACAACAACCACACGCTCACGCTCCATACAAACACACACGATTAACGGGCTATTATGCGACTTAAACACACACAGTCCAATATCCCCGAAGAGAAGCGAATTACTTTTCCGCAGCACAAGTAAGCCGCCGCACAGCAGCAAGACAGCAACGGAAAAAATTCTGCAGCACACTTAACTGGCTCTCGATACGAGTGGTGAACGATCCATCAATCCTGCCTGGGTCAAGCCTGAAATGCGTTGATGCGGTTGAATACCCTCAGGCCCACGCCCAGAGTTAAAGAAGAATTCCAACCTTATACAGGTTACTGTGTTTCCTAGCACAAAGCTTAAAGCACATCAAATAGTTCTCTCGACACGATCCACATGCAGCCAGTATACCATGCTGGACGAAACGGAAGTGAATGGAAGTCTCCGCGCTTTCTTTTAAAGGGGCCGTAAACTGGACTTCCGCCCAACTCCATCCACCCACACAGAACGGAAAACTCACCAAAGGAGGTCACCCCATTACATTTACCCCTGGCTTTTCTATCATCGTCCCGATGATACAATTTACATCCACGGACGAAAAGGGCAATTCTGGGTCTGACCAGGTTGAACTGGAGCATTCGCAAGCTCTCTACTCAAATGTACACTCTGCACTATTGCTGTAGCCCTCGGCAAATGATAAGGGTTTGAATGTTTCCCAGCAGTGGCCCTAGTGGTTTGACGCCTACCTCCCTCCCTTGTTTGAATTGGGGGATGACCAACTGATACAGGACCTTCAATCCCCACCTCAACAGGACTTCCTACAAACCTCTCCAACTCCAGCGGTGGATCTACTTCAACTACACCCGAAACAAATGGGGTAACACCTACAAGGGCTACCTCCAGGTCATCCACATCATCCACTGCCACTGGAGGGGCTAAAAACTCATTCAAATTATCATCTGACACCCCTAGTCCTGGATCAGCCATGTGGCCAGAACATTCTATGTGTGGTACTAACTTTAAGTGAGACCTATGCACCTGCTTTACCCGAGAAGGGTTATCTGCCTGTGCTATAGTGTATACGCCACCATCACCCATCGGAGCTCTGACTACTTTATAGACAGTGCTGGACCAATGATTTTGTATTTTATGACGACCACGAACACCATGGTCACGCAGATAAACTTCTTGACCTTCCTGCAATGCAACTTCCCTTCCTACCTGACCATGGCGCTTCTTACGAAGCTCTGCAGCCCTATCCAGCCGAGCCCTCACTCTGGTATAGGTTACTTTAAGTGTCTCTCTATGCTCACCCACCCAGTCTTTCACTTGTCCACTGACAGGTACGTCCACTGCTGTGAGCAAAAAATCCACCGGAAGTCTGGGAGCCTGTCCGAACATCAAAAAATATGGAGACTCACCCGTGGCCTGGTGAGGAGTTGTATTGTATGCAAAACATACCTGTGCAATATGACAAGTCCATGACCTCTTCTGCTCCCAAGACAGTGTACGCAACAAGTCGTGAAGAGTTCGATTGAAGCGCTCGCACTGCCCATTCCCCTGAGGGTGATATGGGACAGTGCGAGTCTTCTGGACTCCATACAACTGACAAAGTTGGGAAACCACGGCACCCTCAAAACTCCGACCTTGATCTGAATGAATTTGCGCTGGTACCCCAAACCTATAAAACCACTCATGGACCAAAAGGTTATCTACCGTAGTTGCTTTCTGGTCCCGTGTGGGCACAGCCTGAGTATATTTCGAAAACACATCTGTAATAACCAAGACATGTTCTCGACCATCACTAGCCCGCTCCAATGTGGTAAAATCGACCGCCAAGATTTGATTTGGTCTTGATGCCAACAAATGGCCCATAGGAGCACGAGCTGGTGGCTGATTTGATTTCGCAATAGCACACTGACTACAGTCCTGGCATTTCTTCCGCACATCAGCCTCCATCCCAGGCCAATAACACCGGCTGCGTATAAGCTCATAGGTACGCTCCCTACCTTGGTGACCATGAGAATCATGCAATTGCTGAAAAACCTCTGCCTGCAAAACCTCAGGCAGCACCAACTGATACACCTCTTCCTCCCCATCAGGTAGTTTTAAGCGACGATATAACAAACCATCTCTCTTAACCAACCGGCTCCACTGACGAAGCAATTCCAAACATCTTTTGGACATAGACTGACGTTGTTCCTTAGTTGGATATACCTTGGAAGAAAAAAAATCAAGCGCCGGACCAATAACTGAATCCTGCTCCTGTGCCTGTCGTAAGTCTACATTTGTGGTGGGGAAAGCAGAGATTATATTCTGTGCCAACTCTACTGGTCTCTCCCTATCCAACAATTCTACCAACATTGCAGGCAAAGCTGTACCACAATCTTGCTGTGGAGAAGGTACCACTGTGTATTGCCTAGACAAAGCATCTGCATTACCGTTAGCACGGCCTGGGCGATATCGGATATCGAAATCGAACGCTGCCAGCTGGGAAGCCCAGCGTTGCTCTAAAGCACCAAGTTTGGCAGTCTTCAAATAACTCAAGGGGTTGTTATCCGTGTAAACTACACACCTCTGTCCTAAGAGATAATCTCTAAATTTTTCGGTCAGAGCCCATTTCAATGCTAATAGCTCCAATTTCATGGAGCTATAATTTTGCATATTTCTTTCTGTGGGTCGGAGTCCCCGGCTAGCATATGCCACTGGCCTCAACTTGCCATCCTTCTCCTGACTAAGCACAGCCCCTAACCCGGAGTGGCTGGCATCAATTTCCAACACAAACGGGAGGGAAAAGTCTGCATACGCCAATACAGGGGCTGTCACCAGTCGCTGCTTCAAATTTTGAAACCCCTGCTCGCACTCCTCCGTCCAACAGCTTGCAATCGGCTTCCCAGAACCCCTCTTCTTCTTTGTCCCCACCAAGTCTGCAACAAGGCGATGTAACGGGGCCGCCATCCGTGCAAATCCCTCTACGAAGCGTCTATAATAACTTGTGAATCCTAAAAAAGACCGCAATTCTGTCACATTGATTGGGCGCTTCCATTCCGCCACCACACTGATCTTAGCTGGATCAGTAGACACCCCCTCCTTAGATACTACATGCCCCAAATAACTTACTTCTTGCCGAAAAAAACAAAATTTTTCTAATTTAGCCTTAAGCCCCTCCTCCTGTAGTCGGACAAAAACCATTTCCAGCCTCTCCAACTGCTGTGCAATAGTAGACGAAAAGATGATAATGTCATCTAAATAGAGCAACAATGTCTGGAACCTTTGGTCCCCAAACATGCGCTCCATAAGGCGTTGAAAGGTACTAGGGGCATTGCACAACCCAAAGGGCATTCGATTAAACTCAAATAACCCAAAGGGTGTGCAAAAAGCAGTCTTGCACTTATCTCCCTCTGCCACCGGAACCTGGTTATAGCCACTGGCAAGGTCCAATGTGGAAAACCACTGGGCTCCACACAGGGCATCCAATGACTCCTCAATCCGGGGCAGGGGAAAAGCGTCCTTCCGTGTCTTACCATTCAACTGCCTGTAATCAACGGAAAGGCGAATCTGCCCATCTTTCTTTCTCACAACTACGATCGGAGAGGCATACGGACTAGAACTCTCTCTAATCACCTGATTCTGCAACAGTTGGTGAATATGCTGTTTAACGGCCTCATAATCAGAAGGGGGTAACCGTCGATACCTCTGCCGTATTGGCTCACTATTGAGCAGGGGAATCTCATGAGTGATGAGCTCGGTGCAGCCCAAGTCACCCTCATGAGCTGAAAAAACAGATCTATATTGATGCAACAAAGACTTAACCTGAGCCTGGTTGTCCAAAGGCAGCTGAGGCAAATCCATAGTATGGATGGCCTCCACCACTCTATCCCCTTTTCCGGCCTGCAATGCAATAGTGGCTTGAAAACAAGCCTGTTCTCCTAACGGTGCTACAACAACATCCGGCCGTGGAACAGTTTGGACCCTGCACAATGTACCCACTGCGACATGTGGCTGCAGCAGGGAATCCCGTTCCCCCACGTTAACTATAGGTACATAGGCCACCCCTCGAATAATGGGCACCAGAGATACAGAGGCCAAAAGGCCAGCCGGAAGTGAATTCTCCTTCCCTAGAGGCTCAAACAGCAACGCAGATAAAGGGCCTGCTGGTAGAGGGAATGTAACGGGCACAAAACGCAATGAATCTGCAGGGATTCGCACTGTTTCTCGACCCCCAATCCTAGCCAATCGTTCTGTAGTCTCATAAACATCAGTTTCGGTCTCCTTACAATACTGCAAGGCAGAATACCATGCAGGGGTCTCCCTCACCGTAGGGAGGTCAAAAAGACTAGGACCATGCTGACTAAACAACTCCCTAAAACATTCCTGGATGACGTTCATGCCCAGCAGCCCAGGAAACCCACCCGGTAAAGATGAATGGGACAGGTCTTTCACCACCAGTACCCCCTTACTCTGGATTTTCTTCCCAAGAACGACAAAATCTAACTCCAAATAACCCAGATAAGGTATATCTAAACCATTTGCAGCACGTAACTGTAGCCACCCACAACTATGCAACTTCTCTTTACCCCAAGGCTCAAAATGTTGAAAAAAGAACCCCTCTGAAATAGTGGTCACCATGGACCCAGTGTCCAA
The DNA here is from genome assembly GCF_012432095.1 of Onychostoma macrolepis. Taxonomy (NCBI): domain Eukaryota; kingdom Metazoa; phylum Chordata; class Actinopteri; order Cypriniformes; family Cyprinidae; genus Onychostoma; species Onychostoma macrolepis. Next base: position 13,684,187 of record NC_081173.1, read on the forward strand.
TAAACAAGGAACCTCTACCCCACCCATAGTAATAGTGACAGAAGGACAATTACCTACTAACTTACAAAGGGCCTGTTTCCCTTTCAATTCAGAGGGCTGTGAGCCAGTGGCTACCCCTCCTGAAGTGTGGCTCATCAATTCAGGGGGCTGAAGTTTTCCATCGGCATGCTAGGGTTCACAGCATTCCCACGCTGTGACACAGGCCCCGGCTGCTCAGTAGATCTACGAAAATCAAATACACAATTCCGGGCAATATGACCTGGTTGGTTACAACGTCTGCAAATAATAGGGTTAACTCGCCTAGCCTGATTAAATGCATGCTGGGACTGCAGTTGCTGCAGGCCTTGAGTGAGCTGGTTAAGTTGCTCTTGTTGTGCCCTTAACATCTCCTTCAATTCAACCAACTCCGCTGGATTCTCTCGACTACTAGAGGATAAACCATGTCCGTGGACTCTGTACTGAGTAGCAAGAGAGGGAACAGAATAACTTCTTTCCCGTGTATCAGGACGAAATCCCTCGTCAACCCACCTAATTGCCTCTTTCCTTACGTCCAAAACAGTGGACTGTGGATGGAGCCAGACATAGCGCTTAAGCTCACGGCATAGACTATTGTCAAGCACGTGTTCTACAAACTGATCCCTAAGTAAGATAGTGGAGTTTGGAACGTCACCTGGGGCACATTGTACAACCTTCTCCATCAAAGCAAAAAGGGCATGCGAGAAATCTTGCAAGGACTCACCCTCTTCCTGTTTACGGGAGAAAAACTGCTCCTGGAGGGAGATATACGAGTGTGCACACCCATATAACTCCTTTAATACAGAAAACACCTTCTCTGGATCCTCTCTCTCCTCCCTTGATCTAAACTTAATTTCACTTCTAGCAGACCCCCCTAGATGGTCAAGAATAAACAGAGCCTCCTCCCTTGCTGATAAATTTCGAGCCCGTAAGTTACTTTTCATCTCCTCCAGCCACTCAAACACATCCTCATCTCCCCTTCCACTAAACATGGAACATCGTCGCTCTCTAGGAACAAGAATAATCCGCTCTGCCATGGGCCTAGGGGCATCCAACACACCAGAGGCACGAACATTTGCGTCAGCCACAGAGCCAGTACCAACAGAAAGCCCGGCTGCAGAATTAGCTTGACGCTGTAACTGCTCATTCTCTGACTGCAGGGACTGAACCTACCTTCGCAGCTCTTCCAACTCACTCTCCATCAGTAAGAAAACAAACAATACTCACTTGTAACTTGAAAACCGCGAGTCTCGAGAAAGCTTCCTTTAATTACTGCCCGCTGCTGCCCTGCTGCTGTGAAATAAGCACACTCACACAAAAACATACAAATAATACCACTGAAATAAGAAAAAAATTAATTTCAACAAACACACAAAGCGTCCAGAGATTCGAGAGCACACACCTCTGCTTGTATCTACACCCTGCCGACTACGCCAATTGTAACCAGGAGGGCAAATGCCACCTAAGACAGGACATAATAATGTAGCTATTTTCCACCACTACAGGGTTTTCCAAACAAATGGAAGAGACAAGCAGAGAGGTGTACAAACACTCTTCTTTAATTGACGCTCAAACATATCATCATACAAAACAATTCATTAGAAAACACAAATTTCAAATACAATACTGTTTTGTTTACAAAAAGATAACATTCAGTGGCCACCTGTACTAAGGTATCTTGACTTGACAACCTTGGGATAATTCAACATTTAATAAGGAGGAGGAAAAAAAAAGAAACCAAAAAACCCAAATGCAATACAACAAAATCCTCCAAAATTCACACTTCCCCACAAACCAATAAAACAAAATCAAATTAACCTCACTCAAAAATAAATAACCAAAACCACAACCCACACTACAAACAAACAAAAACAACAACAGTAAACCCTCCCCACAGATGATAGCCCTTGTTGGTTAGAAGGGATTGACAATCAAAGATAACAATAGCCACACACAATTCTCACAACACAAAATACAAAATTACAGAAACTACAATTGAATCAATCGAATAAAAAGAACAACACACCACCGGTTAATCTTACACACGCGCGCACACACACACACACACACACCAACAACAACAGCAGCCACAACAACCACACGCTCACGCTCCATACAAACACACACGATTAACGGGCTATTATGCGACTTAAACACACACAGTCGAATATCCCCGAAGAGAAGCGAATTACTTTTCCGCAGCACAAGCAAGCCGCCGCACAGCAGCAAGACAGCAACGGACAAAATTCTGCAGCACACTTAACTGGCTCTCGATACGAGTGGTGAACGATCCATCAATCCTGCCTGGGTCAAGCCTGAAATGCGTTGATGCGGTTGAATACCCTCAGGCCCACGCCCAGAGTTAAAGAAGAATTCCAACCTTATACAGGTTACTGTGTTTCCTAGCACAAAGCTTAAAGCACATCAAATAGTTCTCTCGACACGATCCACATGCAGCCAGTATACCATGCCGGACGAAACGGAAGTGAATGGAAGTCTCCGCGCTTTCTTTTAAAGGGGCCGTAAACTGGACTTCCGCCCAACTCCATCCACCCACACAGAATGGAAAACTCACCAAAGGAGGTCACCCCATTACACTTACGTGAAGTATTATGACAAAATGCATTATGAAGAAGAATTGGACCTGTTCTGCAGCTGCATTAGAGCTAACATTAGCATCATGCTACATAAGACCATTTATGAGATTAATAGTACACTTTTACTCAGAACTCACTTTCAACCACCATCGAGTGTTTATAATAACTTCTTTTTGCGAACACATGTGGAATTTGGTCGTTTACTGTTGTTAAAATATGCTATTTATAGCCTTTTTTTAAATTGTTGTACAAATTAGCATTTCAGATGTACACATTCATGTGTTTATTATCTTATATAATCTATTGTGGCTGTTGTCATGTTTATTTCTGCTGTGTAAAAGCCTTAACATGTATGCTCTGGCTGAAACTCACGTTGTGAAGTTACAACCGCCTCTCTGTTCTTAAGTTGCCAGGTATACATTAATACACATTAGTAAAAGGATCTATTTGAATTTTTATTTACACTTTGGGCGGCCGCAGTACATTATAAAAGTATCCCAAAAAAATGCAACCCACGGCTCTGTTATTTTTCCCGCGACTGTATTTTAAAAATAGCCCAATTGTGCGGGAAAACCGTGACCCTGGCAACATCACACCGTAGATACCTAGATACACAACATAGTTACCCTTCGGCCATGCGATGATGGCAAGAAGTTGGGGTCAAACTTTATCAAACGATTTGTGTTAAAAAAATATTAATGCGTTAAAAATTTTTGATTAATCGCATGCGCTAACATTGACAGCCCTAATATATATATATATATATATATATATATATATATATAAAACTTATTACGTGTACTGCGTTAGGCTGACAGAGACTTGTCACAACACGTACATATTATTGCTCTTTTGTTGGATTGATTGCTATTGTCCTCATTTAAGTTGCTTTGGATAAAGGTGTCTGCTGATTGATTAAATGTGGACATTAATTTGCCTGAATCTGTACAGAATTGGGGCCTTTGTAGGCATATTGGGAATGTATTTTTGAGACATTTAATTTTGTATGTAAACCCGGTGTTAATAAAAGGAGTGTTTCAATAAAGCTATGTAATACTGTATTGTTTCTGTCTTATTGCTAAATAGATATTATATCATGCATATATTATATGCATATATTATATGTATCAATATATGGCTACAAATGGTTCATGCATATATTGCAGAATATTGAAAAATATAAGCACTAGAGTTAATATAATATAGATTTAATATATCAAATTATATCTTCCAATATATTCACATATATTTTGTTTCATAAGGAATGCCCTGGCCCTGATGGTACATGGCCCCATCCATCATCCCTTTGATGCGGTGCAGTTGTCCTGTCCCTTAACAGAAAAACACCCCAAAGCATAATGTTTCCACCTCCATGTTTGACGGTGGGGATGGTATTCTTGGGGTCAAAGGCAGCACTCCTCCTCCTCCAAACACGGCGAGTTGAGTTGATGCGAAAGAGATGGATTTTGGTCTCATCTGACCACAACAATTTCACCCAGTTCTCCTCTGAATCATTGGCAAACTTACATGTGCTTTCTTGAGCACGGGGACCTTGCAGGCGCTGCAGGATTTAAGTCCCTCATGGCGTAGTGTGTTACCAATTGTTTTCTTGGTGACTATGGTCCCCGGTGCCTTGAGATCATTGACAAGATCCTCCCGTGTAGTTCTGGGCTGATTCCTCACCGTTCTCATGATCATTGAAACTCCACGAGGTGAGATCTTGCATGGAGCCCCAGATCGAGGGAGATTGACAGTTATTTTGTGTTTCTTTCATTTGCGAATAATCACACCAGCTGTTGTCACCTTCTCACCAAGTTGCTTGGCGATGGTCTTATAGCCCATTCCAGCCTTGTGTAGGTCTACAATCTTGTCCCTGACATCCTTGGACAGCTCTTTGGTCTTGACCATGGTGGAGAGTTTGGAATCTGATTGATTGATTGCTTCTGTGGACAGGTGTCTTTTATATAGGCAACAAACTGAGATTAGAGCACTCCTTTAAGTTGGCTGCACACTAGACGATTTTCAAATCTTAAACGATTTTAAAACCATGGGAGACCACAGACATGAAGACAGTTCAACTGATATTTAGCCTTATAATCCTCTGAACGCACACACCAGACAATTCAACTAGACCGCGAGACCACACATGAAGATTGTAGGAACGATTTCACAGTCACACGAGATCTCACTGACACTTGTGACTAGAGAAGAAAAACAAAAAGAGGACAATCAATGTTGTCAGCTGGCTCTCCTGGCGCGTTCTGTTTCACAGTGAAAACAAAGTATAGAAAAGAATATGGGTGATATTCTCTGCTTTGATGTCATGTTTGTGGCTGCCAAATTTCAGCTGTAGAAGCACGCAACATCTGGTAGGTGACACTTGCTTGCTCTCATTGGCTATCGCGGCTATCACGTCAGAGGCAGCCCGATGAAGAGTCGTAAATATCAAACATGTTTGATATTTACGATTTGAGTTCGGCGACTCGATCGGGAACAGATAAATAATCGTAATGACACCACACAATAGAGGATTTTTGGACAAAAAAATCGCTTGCGACAAGCCGCAAATCGGGCCACATCCCCCAAATAGGGCTTAAAATCCTCTAGTGTCCGGCCAGCCTTAAGAGATTGATCCTATTCTCAGCTCGTTACCTGTATAAAGGACCTGGGAGCCAGAAATCTTGCTGATTGATAGGGGATCAAATACTTATTTCACTCATTAAAATGCAAATCAATTTATAACTTTTTTTTGTTGTTATTTAAATTATAGACTGATCATTTCTTTGTCAGTGGGCTGACCTACACTGGGCTGACCTACGATCATAGACAAACATTTTGGGTGTGTTATCAGTGCTTCTTTCTGTATCTGCAGTGAGATTCACTCTTGTGGCTTCTCACTACCCCCTTGGTCTCAGTCTGTCCCTCGGGCTCTTCAGCTGCGATGTATCCAGACTGCCTGAACACACATTAGGACTGAATGGATATGCATGAATGAGCACATACACAAACAAACACGTGTGTCCGTCCACATACACAAATGGAGAATATACTTTTCTAATGTGTTTATATAGAAGAATGAGGACAGGTGCTCATATAGGGCTGTATATATAGGGCCGTACCCACCATTGATGTCCCCAAGGTCTGGACCTCTGTATTTTTTCCAAGGTGTATAATAAAAGTTGTGAAATAATTGCCAAATAGCAGTATTGTATAGCTGTATTTCAAAGTAGGTTTCTGTTTACAGGAGCAGAGCATGAATTTCACAACAACGCTTTAGTTTTAATGGTCAAAAAGGACATGTTAATAGCTAAACATTTAATATTTGACATCTGTGTTATGATAGCAATGTTAAACAACCAAAAGTAATATACAGTAATGCAAACAACATATTTGAAACAAGATTAAGAATGAATGTGTGCAAACTTAGTTACACTTTCTTGATCAGTAAATTGACTTGTCATTCTCAGACTTACACTAGAACATGGTAAAACAAGGATAGATCAAATTCATTATTTTACAACACATTCTAGTACAGCCATGTACTGTATATATTGATTACTGCATATTGGATCTTAAGAAAACTTACTGTAAGTATTACTGCACTGTAGTGGTTCATTGTCTAAACTTTAAAAAAAAAAGACAATATAGGTCAGAAAAGAAAAGAAAAAAGAAAAGAAAAGAAACACAGGCACTGAAGAATCATTTGGCATTATTCACACCATCAAATGAACAATTGCTGCCAGACCAGAAGGTGCCCTAAGCAATGGGAAAAGTTCACCGGTTGCTGATTGGCTGAAAACGATCAAGAAGATTCGCTGTCACAGACTGAAGCCTCTCCATATGTTAATGTTATTACAAACACCATCAGACCATAATGGGTTCATTCTACTCATGAGCTCCTGTGGATTATCCTATTCTGAGGCATCTGTCCGCTTGCGTTTCTCAGACAGGTTGAGCACCTCGCCATCAACAGCAGTGTATTAGCAAAACTGCAACGCTAGCCCTGAATTGAGACCAGATGTGCCTCTACAGCCTGACATTGATGTATGCGTAGAAGCAGAGCGATTGATCTAAATGTATTTATGATGTTACAAATCAGACTATTTTCTTCAGGTTCAAATGGAAGTCAGTCTATCAGTATGTCAGCTGGAATATTTATATTTTGCACTCCCGCAATGTCACTGAGCACTATAAATCATAATGATGTTTACCTCATCTAAGGAGAATGACAAGCAAAGTCATTGCCAGTGCGCTGTTTATCTGTGATTCCCAATGCCATTGGATAAATCTGTCTTGGGATATTTGCATTGCAAATAGGGTAAGTGGTTTAGGAAGGTTCCTATGCCGCGAATACCAAATCTGGAGCAGATCTCACCGGTACGAGGGGTACGGAGAGGTTTGGTCTCACCCCAACACACCTTTAAGAATACCAATGAACGCTCTGCTTTTGCTGTCAAAGGTCACACATATCAAACAATATCCCTGTCTGTGAGTGAGCACATGCGTGAGTGTGGAAATGTCCATATCTCTGTGGACTTTGGGAAAACCCAGTTAGATACTGAATTTATGTGCATAACTGATACCAGCTACCCTCTGTGTGATCTGTAATTCAGTTACTGATGGAATGTGACCTGTGGCAGTGAAGAGAAGCCTGCTGTTTTGAGAACTTTTGAGTGAGACCTTGGAAAATACGTTCTATCAAAAGTTTAGTTCAGACATTACAGGTGCAAAATTGACTGATTTCTTTAGTTTTGAATTTTACAAACTGGCAAAAGAGAGGTCAGATTTTTGTTACTTTCGACAGTAGCACACAAAATGATCTCAGTCATGTATATTCTCCAACTTAAATTCTTAATCACATGTTGACAATCACACTTGCAAGTAGTTTACAGTAGCTAAATATTTGGGAATGTTAGTTTGTTACAAAAAATAAATAAATAAAAATAAAAAAAAACCCTGAAGAAAATTTTAGGATGTTAGGAATTGGTTAGCTATGATGTGAAGCCATTATCTGTTTATGTATCTCTTTAAGTGACAAAAAATGTTTGTATCTGTTCTGATACAGGAAATACATCCAAACTAAGTGAAAAGTATATTATTAGATGTAACTCCATTCAATTTGCAAATTAATAATTTAGCAATGATGCAGTAAATTGATCAAAAGTGACAACAAAGACATTTATAATGTTACAAAAGTTTTCAAGATTTCAATTAATGCTTTTCTTTTGAACTTTCTATTCATCAAAGAATCCTGAAAAAGTATAATGGTTTCCACAAAATATTAAGCAGCACTATTTTCTTGATAACATAAAACAAAACAAAATAAAATAAAATAGCTTCTTAAGCAGCAAATTACATATTACAATGATTTCTGAAGGATCACATGACACTGAAGACTGGAGTAATGACTGCTGAAAATTCAGATTTACCATCACAGGAATAAATTACATTTTAAATTGTAATAATATTTCACAATAATATTGTTTACTATATTTTTTATATGCAATGAATACAGCCTTGGCAAAAACAAAAACATTCTTTGGAACCATAGTGTAATTTGTTTTGTGTTTAAAACAGTCGAACTGGATGGCCACTGGGTTGAACTGGATGTGCCTGCATCAGGACAGCTGCCATTACAAGTCATAGTAGAGCAAGCAGGGCAGATGTGCCATTCTTTGAGGACACTGGCATGTCCCCTGTTCCCTGGGGCTTTCTGGGCACACGCCATTTTCCCAAAAGACCAGATTGTCACAGCTCGCTCCTGCCACCTCTGGGGCGCGATGCCATAAATCAGCCCCCTCGCAACCCCCAGGCACACACCCACACCTTCCCACACTGCACCACAGCAAGATAAACGAGGCCTTGTCAGGGCACCAGAAAGGGGTCTAGATGTACTCACCATGAGCCATCACCTTGCCCTGCGACACTAATGTCAAAGGTTTCTCTGTATTTTGTGCCCTTCCTCTTACCTTTGTTCTCCCGCCAAAACCAGCAATTTACCTGATTCTGAACTGCACTAGTCATCTTTAGAAATCCTTAATATTATATTTATATTATAAATGTGTATAGTTATATACATGCTTTTGCTCCCTAAACATTTTCACTTCTCAAGGATTTGAAAAAAAAAAAGTGAGTGAAACTGTTAAATTAAAACTGCAAATTGCAAATGTGTTGAATATGGAACAAGAAATCACAAAGAACAGAATGAAACCATTATGACTCCAAATTGTGTAAATACATTAAATAAAAGTGGCCATTACATATATTTAATGTCATGAATACAGTAAAATCAACCTATAAGTCCCATAAATTCAATATGGAATGAACCTAAAAGGAATCAAAATGTAATATGGTCACATTTCAGATGCAGTCAAAACATGTTTCGGTGTCAGTGCAAATGTGAAAATGCACAATACCCTTCAAAAGTTTGGGGTCAGTAAGATTTTTTTTTTGCTTAACAAGGCTGCTTTTAAAAATACTCAAATACTATTCAAAAAACAATATTGCTGAATAATATTATAATGTAAAATATCTGTTTTCTATTTTATATATTTTAAAACGTAATTTATTCCTTCACTCTTAAAAATAAAGGTGCTTAAAAGGTTCTTCACAGCGATGCCATAGAAGAACCATTTTTGGTTCCACAAAGAACAATTTAATCAAAGGTTCTTTAAAGAACCATCTCTTTCTTAACTTTTCATAATCTGAAGAACCTTCTTTCACCACAAAGAACCTTTTGTGAAACAGAAAGATTCTTCAGATGTTAAAGGTTCTTTATGGAATTTAGACAAAAAGGTTATTCTATGGCATCGTATAAAGCACCTTTATTTTTAAAAGTGTTTGATGGCAAAGTTGAATTTTCAGCATCATTAACCCAGTCTTCAGTCACAAGTCATTCTGATATGCCTATTTTGTTATCAAGAAACATTGCTTATTATTATCCCTGTTGAAATCAGTTGTGCTGCTTACAATTTTGTGTGAAAACTGTGACATTTTTAAGTACATTTAAGTATTAAAAACATGAATTCAGCTGCTGTTATATGGGCCATTTCACCCTTGAAAGACAAAATGTAATATTAGTGAATTTTTGAACCTGTATGGCATTAATATCTATAGATATTCGCAAATCAGTAAGATCGCAATAAGAAAGAGTTTAGTACAACTCCAGCAAATGACTGTAGGAGCACAAGAAATCATTCTAAAATAAATTATTTACAAAACTGTGTGTTTGGGGCTGTGTTGCCTTTCCAGTGTGTTTTTACTGCATACATCATTGTTTTTCATGGGTCCACTGCTGATCTTCAATTACTTGATGACACATATCTGTGAAAGTGGAAATGCCCTCTAGTGGCAGCAAAGTGTATCACAAGGAGGGACAACAAAAAAGAGCTTAAGGAAGCAAAATGTGAACAACTCATTGCTCCAAAGATTTTTTTTTTTATCCTTTTGCTTTAAGAGAGACCATGAGACCATACAGTGGACATTAAATTCATATATTTGCATTCTATGCTTCCCTATCCACTTTTCCATCAGGACTAGAAGAGGAACAGAATGTTCTGGAGACTCGGCCAAACTCTATGGGGTTGTAGGAGGTGGAGGTGGAGGTGGGGGGCCATGTTGCTGCGGCGTATCACAGGGCTGTTAGTTTTAATTAGGCCCCAGGCTAGGGAACACAGAACTACTGCATCAAAGGTCAGATATACATCAATGGCGGCTGTGAAAATGTCGGCCTGCTCTGTTGGGCCTGGCCCGCAGGCCTAGGAGCCAGAGGGAAGTGAGAGTGAACTTCAAAACCAGGAGCCTTTCCACTGCTTAATAAGGACAAGCTGATGCCTACTGGTTTATCACTCTAATGGGGAATACACAGCCTTGCACTACAAATACAACAGGCAGAGACCAAAAATGTGAGAGAAATGATGAGGTAGAGGAGAAAGAAAAAGATGAAAAACAAAAGATGGGACCAAGCTAAGAGAGATCAGTTGCT